>NW_026622963.1:34633734-34939968 GCF_023065955.2 Ursus arctos
ACAACTGCGCCACCCAGGCGCCCCATGAAAGAACATTTTGAGAGAATTACGTGGTATTCAATAAGGCAGTTGGAAAGAAGCTATTACGTATTTCGGAATTGTTGCACAAGAAGCTAATTTGCCATTTAAGAATGCTAAGAAGCCATCAGCGCAGCACACAGACACCTCATAAAGCTATGGTGGCAAATGTAAACTGTGAAAGCCCAGCCTGACTCAGCCCTTTCAGGATATGGAGAACAGCAGAGGGGTGACAAAACTGCATCATTAGAACTGCCCTGCCTTGCTTTGTTTCAAAAGGATTTGAGGTAATTTAAAGAATACTTAGAGTAAGATACAGATGAACAGAGAAGGGAATTGGGGCGAGTGGAACACAGCGGGTAGGCTAAACAGTTAAGTCAGGAGTCAGGTCATGCATGGCAATGCATGCCACAGAGACTTGCCTGGTTGCTGGGGGGGGGGTCCCCCACATTTGGCTCTGAGCTTCCATAGCCTCAACACACAGGAAAACAGTCCCAGAATTCCTGAGATTAGCATAAGCTAGTGCCTCACGAGAAGTATAGTTTCTGAGCCGAGGCCTTAAGAAATTACTCTTCTAGGCCCTTTTTAAGGGATGAGGATCTCAGCAATGTTCCCATGATAAACGTGGTAGTGAGCGCCCCTCAGTGCAAGCTGGGGGCAGAATGCTATACATGGACTTCGGGGTGGGTGGCACAGCCAGTGGGCCCAGCACCCTGCTAATTTGACTCAGGAATTAAAATTTAGTCTGGGAGGATGTGGTATTAGCAATGTTTAATTTTGGCCAATTTTATTTACAAGTGGAGTTCAGTCTTTTCCCAAATCAACCATTTGTAATTTCTCTTTTGTATACTGTCTGTTACTTTGGCCTTTTTGTATTAGAGAACTGGAGGGTTTTCAATTCAGGAATTTAAAAAAGTTAAGGAATATTATTAATCCATTTGTCATTTGTAACAAATAACTTTTTTTTTTCTAGTTTGCCTTCTACAGTTGCTTGTTTTGTTTTTAGGATTGCTCACTGAAATAGGAGGGAGTAAGTGCTGAGAGTGGGAGGTGGGCTGAGCTTGGGGGGAACATTCGGAGTAGCCCCTTTGAGGAGGGGAGAGACTGGTCAGGGCTCTCGAGAAGGCACCGGGCAGCACCTGGCAGCCAGCTGCGGGGTGGACAGCCGCATCTGTAGGCCGCGCTGCGGGGTGTGTGATCTCTTCTTCGGTAGTGTTTGGGGGGAGCGGGCCGATCTGAAGTGGACTTTTGCTCCGCTCACGATGTCCACTAGCTGCCGACGCGGTGGTACGAGCGAGCACGAGCGTGAGGGCTGTGGGCTCGGGTATGAGGGCAGCCGCCGCACAGGGAGAGGCCTGGGGGCTAGGAGAGCTGCGGAGAGCAGGCCTGGCAGCTTTGGCAGCTTGGGGGAAAGGCGCCAGAGGACACGTGCGGATGAGCCCAGTGCCTGTGCGCAGAGCCGCCCGCACAGGGGACTCCGACAGCAGTGCTCCTGCTAGGAGTGAAGGCTGCAGAAGCCCGCGCGGAAAGACTAGCAGAACGACTTAGGCCCTTAGAAACCAGCACAGGGGCCCTGAGAGGGAAGTGGGGGGGGGCGGTTTCGTGTGCTGGTCATGTTGCATCTTGATCTGGGTGCTGCTTGTACAGGTGTGTTCTGTTTGTGAAAATTTATCCATTAATGCGCTTACATACTTTTCTCTGTGTTCGATAAAATGTAACAAAATGAATGAGAAAGAGAAGGGGGGAAAGAGAGAGAGAGAGAGAGAGAGTACACTTTGGTGCCAGACCACCTGTTTTCAAATCTCAGCTCTTTATAGCCAGTTTATAGCTGTGGGGCTTTGGGAAAATTACTCAGTCTCTCTGTGCCTCAGATTTCAAATAATGTAAAATGAAAATAATAATTACACCTGTATCTTAGCAGTGCTGTAAGGAGTAAATGAATTGATTAATGTCAAGCACTCTGAATTGTGTATAGCACATAGTATACACTCCCTAATGTTGCCTGTTATTAGTTATTTCTCTTAACAGTGGTTATTATGAATTCGAATAGATACGAGGAAGACTTGATGCACTGGGCACTTCTGGTCCATTGAGAGCCGGTGAGCATTCTGCCAGATGAAGTCCTGAGTGTAGCTGTGCTTTGGTGCCTGGAGTGGAGGGGGGTGGGCTGTAGGTCGCAGTCACAGTTAAAGTGAAGGAACAGTGAGTTGGTGGTGGTCTTGCCATATGAACCATGATATTGCCCAGGATGACAGTAGGATTTGCAGTGGAGGAGACTGAGCTTGAGGTCAAGGTCCCATGGCATTGCTGAATGGTGTGTGTCTCAGGCCCTGAGGTGGAGGGGCTGGGAGTGCCGGGGGGGGGGCATCCGAAGCTGCCTTCCTCTGGTGGAGGGGCCTGGGTGAGGGCAGCTGTGGCCTGTATGAGTCTTACTCAGGGCTTTTCCAGGAGTCTCGGTGCCTTGGTGCCTGTGCAGTTAGTGGCCCAGAAAGGTGTCAGAAGCCAGGTGATATTTGATGTGTTTGACAGTGAAATATAGGTTAATTGTATCTGCTTTAATATATCTTCAGAATTCCACTCTCATTCTGCTGATAGCTGTAACAGTCTGCCTGGCTCCCTGTCACCACCCTTCTCCTTGAACCTTAGTTAGGTTTGTAACACCAGACCCCTCCGCCTCCTCACTGGATAACCACCTGACCCCTACCCCAATTCAGTTAGAGGAAATTATTACAAGTCCCTCTAGTTCCACACTCTGGGACTTAGTCCCATTTCTAATACCTGGACCTTGTTGCCGTGGACCTATTCCTGTCGTAAATTCTACTGTCCGGTATGGGTCTTGCTCTTCTAGCCTAGCCTGGCCACCTGCCAGGGCCCCGGTTTCCCCACAGTGAAGGCCTCCTTTGCATTCATCCTTTCCTTTTCTGATCCCAGGTTCACGGATGAGGTCCTACCACCGTACGCGGACTTCCTCTCCACACTGACATGTCTGCCTGAATCTTTTGCTACCACCCCATCCTGCCCCACCCTCAGCCTGCCCCACCCTCAGCCTGCCCCACCCTCAGCCTGCCCCACCCTCAGCCTGCCCCACCCTCAGCCTGCCCCACCCTCAGCCTGCCCCACCCCATCCTGCCCTTGCTTGCTGAGCCACCCGCCTTTTGCTGAATCTCCTAAAGCGGTGTCTGCCAGCATTGTTTGTTGGGGATACAGTGCTCTTCCTGACGAAGGGAGCCTCCCTGTCCCGGTGTCTGAGCAGCCAGGCACCTACTCCACCTTAGTAAGCCTGTGAGATTGCCCAGCCACCTCCTCCCCGGCCAGTCTGTCCTTTGTCTTCAGGGCTCCTGTTTTGACAATGGGCACATGGGAGGGACAGGTTTTGAGTCCTGTAAAAAGAAAAAGGAAGGAAGTGTCCTTCACACAATTTCTGCCCCCTTTTCCTTGTTCTTCCTGGGGTGTCTCTGTGTTTGTGTATGATGTTTTGTTGTTTAGGGGCGGGGGATGTTCATAGTGGAGAAGGGTGGGCGGTTTGAAGAGCGGTTTTTACTTTGTGCCTCGGCAAAGAAGTCTAAAAAGCTAGCCTGGAGAGCATTCTAGCTCTCTCCTCTCTGCCTTCTAATATCATACAAGTGACATAAAAACTCAGCCTCTTTTCTAAGTGACTATTAGAAAGCCATTTGGGGCTGCAGGTGATCTGGAATATTTTATAATCAGACCAAAAAATACTGTCCCTAAATGTTTGTTTCTTATGACCTGGAAATAAGGATGTTACAGATCTCTCTTTGTAATGGAATTTATTGTCTTAAGCCTTTACCCATTGTAAAATTTAGGAATTTGGGGTGGTAAATAATGAAATTCATGTAAAGGAGTATATGTGGGGAGTTCAGGCCAGAGAAAGGACCCTTAGTCCTTGTTTTTTTCATGGCCAATTTTCATCAAAAGTTTAGATTTTCTCTGGACTATGATAGGTTATTCTGTTATGACAAAAACCAGCCAAACAAGAAACAAATGTTGTATGCTGTTAGTAGGAATGTAAATTGGTAAAATTACTTTGGAAGACTGTCTGGCAATATTTACTTAAGTCCAACATAGGCATGTTTTACCCACCAATTCTCCTCCTAGGTATACACCCAACAGAGAGGTGTATGTATGTTCACCAAAGTCATATACTAGAATGTTCATAGCAGTGGTACTCATAGTAGCTAGAATCAAGAAGTAACTCGAGTCCATGAAAAGAGTAAGTTGTGGAATAAGCATATAGCGAACTACTCTGTGGCAGGAAAAATGGAAGAACCATGGCTACCCGTGGCAGCGTGGATGAGTTTCACAAGCAAGGATTGGGTGAACGAAGCCAGGCAGAAAAGATTCCATATGCTGTATTATATGATTTATACAAAGTTCAAAATCAGGCAGAGGTGTGGTTTTGGGAGTCAAAATGGTGCTGACCTTAGGGGAAGAGGGCAGAGAGTGACTTGGAGAAGGCCTAAGGGTTTCCGTGTTTGGTAGTGTTTGATTTCTTGACCTGGATGGTAATTATGTGGGTGGGTTCGTTTTGTGACAATTCACCAAGCTACATACTTATGACTTATATTCTTTTCTGTGAGTATGTTAACCTTTGGGAAAAATTTGTATTAAAAACCTCAGTATGTTCTATTTGAGCCAGAGTTTTCATGAATGTGTCTGTCCCTCTGGTCCTCGGACTTGGCGTGTACTATTGCCTCAGTCTAAAGTACTTTTTTACTTTCTTTTCACTCAATTCCTGTTCCGTCTTTGGGTCTCCCTTCCCCACACATGCAGGGTCCAGGTCCCCACTGTATGCTCTGTCGGCACCCTGTTCTGGAGCACAGCTCGGATTTCACGTCGCTGAGTCTTTGATCGCCTCTCCTCCCGTTCTGCAAGCTCGAGGAGAGTAGAGAGGCTGGGCCCGACTCTGCCAGCCCTGTGCCTCCCCAGGGCCCACACCCCCTGGTAGTTAATAAATGAATGAACCGAATGGACTGACTGCAGAGAGAGCTGCTTTTTTCTTGACCCCTTTCCAAGTTAGTTTGGGGAAGGGCGAGCTTGAAGGAGCTCTGAGGTTGAAACCCTTCTGAAGTTGCATGGAACGTTGTCGAGACTGTAGTGACTTCCATAGCCTTAACGTGTGACCTGCAGGAAAACTTCTCCGCTGAAAGAGCAATGTTGGCTAGTCAGTCGGTGTCCCTTAACCTAGTTCTGTGTTCTGTGCCCACTAGTCATGTTCTTGAGAACAAACAGTTTATATATGATGACTTCATTTGTTCTGGCTTTTCTCATGACAATCCTAAGGTCAAGCCTATTTTAAGCCTGAGAAATATGTCCTGGAAGTTAGTTCCAGAGTCCCTATTTCCTTTTTCTTTCCTTAGCATGGAAATCTTGGCCGTCTTCCCCATCCCTGCCCCCCCGAACTGTTCTCAGAAACAACTTTCAAAGTAACGTAAATATCCTCTATGTTGATTTTGTGTGTGTGTGTGTGCACTTTAGTTGTACTTTTTCACCTAGATCTGGGGAAACAGCACGTTCTCACTTACCATTCTAACCTGACAGAAGGAACCGCAAAGCCCTGCTCAGATGGACCCAGAAAGAGGAAGAATTTAAGACAGTACATTTGCACTTTATTTGTTGGGTGATTTTTGTCGGGTGTTTTCCTCTTCTGTGAAGTGGTTGGGAGATGGGCTTTGGAGCCTGACACTATGGTTATTCTGAGTCCCAGCCCTGCCATCCCCTGCTTTCTGACCTGTAGCAAGTCACGTAACCTCTCTGGGCCTAAGGTTTTTCTTTGTAACATGTAACAAGATTGTATTAAATTATGAATGTAAAACAATCTGTTCAATGCTTAAAAAGTTGTAAACACTTAACAAAGAGTAGTTACCTAAAATGGAAGATTCAATTTTTTTAAAAAATATTTTATTTATTTATTTGACAGAGATAGAGACAGCCAGCGAGAGAGGGAGCACAAGCAGGGGGAGTGGGAGAGGAAGAAGCAGGCTCATAGTGGAGGAGCCTGATGTGGGGCTCGATCCCACAATGCCGGGATCACGCCCTGAGCCGAAGGCAGACGCTTAACTGCTGTGCCACCCAGGCGCCCCGGAAGATTCAATTTTGTTGTTTGAAAAAGACTGGTTTTAACTTATAGTATCTGTTAGACTTTAAAAATTAGATTAGGGCTTTCTTTCTAAGAACATATTTGGAAATTAATTTTGTGATTTATAAATGATTATACAATACCTGATCATACGATTTACCCTTGGGAACAAGGAAGGAAATATAGTAGCATTACAGTGGTTCATATGCTACCCCCCCCCCCCCCACCCCTTTTCTCTGAAAACAAATAAGAGAGAAATTTGGAGCATCTGATCCACTGTTAACTCTAATGATTGTTTCCTGAAGAACAGTCCCATCCAGAGTCACGCAGAAATCTGGGATATGAATTGGAGCTTTGAGGTCTTGTCATTTTTTTCCTTCCTTCAGCGATTTCTGGTTGCTTAGCATTAAGGGCCACACTAATGACGCTGCGTTTGTTGGTGAGCAAAGGGGGAAGCGGAGAGGTGCTTCACAAGGGATAGAAGATGGTATTTACATACATAATTTGCAGATTTGGACCTTAGAAGCTTTGGTTCTGATGGGCTGGATGGAGAAATTTCAAGGTCAGAAGGGCTTTGAGGTATGGTAGAAAGAAGGGACTTTCTGTATCCTGCTTTAACTACTGTGCAACTTGAAAAAGTTGATCCTTTCTCTATCATTTTTCTCGATTTTTCTTATTTGCAGAATAGGAATAGTTCTACCTGATAGAGTTTTTTGAGAGGATCGGGATAACCTTTGACACCCTTTTCCTAAGAGACTGTGAGATACGTGTAAAGAGTTTTTATTTGCTCTTTCTTTTTCCATTTAACCTTATCGTCTGCTCTGACAAGAATAAAGGAATTGTTTAAAGAATTCTCTGTAATTAGCCAACTTACTATTTTGAAATATTTTGTTGTGGAGAATTTACAATTTGTATAAAAGGAGAGAAAAGGGTGTTACATTTGTTGTGTAACAAATCACCCCAAAATTCTGTGGGTCAGGAATTTGAGAACTGCTTGGGTGGGCGGCTCTGTTCATGGTCTCGTGTGAGGTTGCAGCTAGGTGTTGGCTTGGGCTGCAGCCATCCAAGGGCTTGACTGGGCCAGAGGATTCGCTTCCAAGGTGGTTCCCTCATGAGGCTGGCTAAGTGAGTGCCAGATGTCTTGGGTGGGGGCCCAGCTCCTCTTGATGTGGGCCGTCTTCACGGGGCTGCTCAAGTGTCTTCAAGACATATTAGCTGGCTTCCCCCAGAGACAGTGATCCTGTACACGAGCACCGAAGATTACAGTGCCCTTTCTGACCTACTCTGGGAACTTGTGTATGGTCGGTTCGGCCATATTTTATTGGTTACATAGTAGATCTGCCCTCGTTCAGCTAAGGAAGAGACCATGCAAGATCTTGTGATGATCACTGCATCTTTAATTCATTAATGGTTGCTAATGGTAATATTCCATCGTTCCTTCCTCTTTTAATACTGAAATACTTTATAAAGAGAAACTTGCCCTCATTAACTATGTGATAAAATTTAATAGCATACATAGGACAATGCTTTTTTCTTGCCCTTCATTTACCAGTTTGCAGAATAAGGATTTGGTTCTCTAGCGGCCTTCAAAGGGGACCAGTTAAATTGTATTTTTTTTTGAATCCTTATGAACTCAAGGATTTTAACATATTTGATGTGTTTCAGCCTTTTGCATTTAATCTGTTTTGATGTGCAGATATTGTACCCCTGTTAGATAAGTAGCATACTAAACGTATTACTCTTTACCTCGCTCTGCGCACTTAACAGTATATCCTTGAGATCATGCCATCGTTGTATGGACAGGAATTCCTCTTCAAGAATTGAGATCTAATTCATATACTCACCCCATTAAAGTGTACAGTTAAGTGTTTTCTTAGTGGTAATGGTTGCACAACTTTATGAATACACTATCTTGCATAATTCTAGAATATTTTCATCACAGAAACTCTGTAGCCATTAGCAGTCAGCCTCCATTCACTCCGGCCCCTCTCACCAGCGCCCAAACCCCTGGCAAACCCCAGTGTGCCTTCTGTCTCTTTGGATCTGCCCATTCTGGACATTTCATTTCATTTTATTTATTTTTTAAATAGTTTTTATTTATTTGAGAGAGCGTAAGCAAGAGAGAACATGAGTGGGGGGAGGGACAGAGGGAGAGGGAGGAGCAGGCTCCCTGGGGCTCGATCCCAGGACCCTGAGATCATGACCTGAGCCGAAGTCAGACACTTAACTGAGAGCCTCCCAAGTGCCCCTGGACATTTCATTCTAATGGAATCATACACTTTCTGGCCTTTGTGTCTGGCTTCTCTTACGTAGCATCATGTTTTCCAGGTTCATCCATGTTGTAGTTTGCCCCGGTTGCTCTTTTGTTTTTGGAGTGGCACACTGCTCCTGGGCCAGTCCACCACACCTTACTTAGCCAACCAGCCTCTGTTGGTGCACAACTGGATTGTTTCTAGATTTATTACTAGATGGCCTTGTGCATATATTATTTATTATTATTATTATTATTATTATTATTGGCCAGTGTACCCTTTGGATAGATTCCTACAAATGGGATTGCTGGGCTAAAGGATAAGTGCATATGTAATTTTGCTAGTTGTTGCTGAATTCCCCCCTATAGGGGTTGTACCATTTCGCATTTTTCACAAGCAGGGTATCAGAAATTCTGTTTCCCTACTGTTTTGCTTCAGAGTAGGATTTTGTGGTATCTCACTGTAGTTTTGACATTTTATTTGTATTTCTCATATAATGATTGATATTATTGGACATCTATCTTTTCACATGGTTAAGGGTCATTTATGTTTTTCTGTGAATTGTTGTTCTGTTCTTCTAGAGCCCTTCTCCAAAGGGTTGTCTTTTTCTTCCATTTTTGGATGCCATTTCTCTATTACACATATTTTAATCATTTTCCTTCTTACTTTGCTGAAGGTGTCTTGTCATTCAAATTGTAAAATTTTTGTGTAATTCTGGTGATACTTTTTCTTATTGTGTCTGGAGTTTAAGTCATAGTGGGAAAGTTTCCCTCATTGCGAGGTTGTTAAATATTTACCCATGTACACATCCTGGTGTGTGAAGAATAGATCCATTTCCCCCCCATACTGCTACTGAATTATTCCCAGCACCATTTATTAATAAGTCTGTTTTCCCCACTGTTTTGACATGCTACCTTTATGATAAATTTCATATAAAATTGGATCCATTTGTGGATTTTCTATTCTTTTCCATTAGTCTCTATGTCTAATTGTGTGCCATTGCTATGCTTTTTTTTTTTTTTAAGACTATTAGAGAGAGCACGCGCTCATGAGCACGAGTGGGGGTGCGGTAGGAAGAGGGAGAAGCAGACTCCCTGCTGAGCAGTGAGCCCAACTGGGACTCAGTCTGAGGACCCTGGGATCATACTTGAGCTGAAGTTAACTGACTGAGCCAGCCAGGTGCCCTTGCTATGCTTTTTAAATATCTGGTAAGGCTAACCTTCCTCATTTCTTTCCTTATTCTTACTTATTTGTTACAGATGAACTTTATAATCTGCTTGTTTAGCTCTGGAAAAAAAAAACTTGAAGTTATTTTTTTGGGGTTGTGTTAAATTTATAGATTAGTACAGGGGGGACTGACATCTTTATGATGTTTGTGTATTGCTACCCAAGAATATGGTATGTCTTTCCATTTGCTCGTATTTGTTGTTTTTTGGGGCAGCATTTTTATACCTCTCTTCAGAGGTTCTTCTTATGCTTCTGCTTAGATATTTTATTACTTTTTTGCTTTCATAAGTAGGGTTTTCTCTTCACTGTATTTTCTAACAGAATTCCCCTTTTGTAATTGAAGCCTATTGATTTTGATATATTTGTTGTGTAGCCTTCTAAATCTCTGATTTGTCATACTTTATCAATTCTTTTGAGTTTTCCAGACATATCATTATATTATTTGTGAATAGAGTTTTACTTCTTTCCCAATTCTTAGAACACTAATTGCAGTCTCTTATCTAGTTGCATTGGATAGCATCTCCAGGGCAGTGTTAGCACCGTAGAAAACTGTTACTGTATAATTCTAATTGTGAGAATAGTTGCATAGAAAAAAATATTAAATGGTGTTTGAAAAAGGAAACCTGAGTCTTCATCATCGTGTGATACTGCTGTATCAACATCTGGTTATAGGGTTTGCTGTGATGGGGGCAAATATCCTTGCCTAGCTTCAGTGAAATGCCTCAGTGACATACGTCACTTCAGCTCACAGTGTGTTGGGTAGACCTAGTCAGCGGCCTGACTGTAAGGAGTAGGGAGGGTAACCCTCCAGTGTGTCAAGAAAGAGGAGAACCAGATACGGGTAAGCATTTAAAGGTCTCTGCCACAGTTGAGGACCTCTTTTAGTGCTAATTCTTTAAAATTTTCAGTTTCTTCTATAGTTACTGGCCTGTTCCGGTTTTATTCTACTTTTATAAATTTGTTTATTTCCAGAAAATTGTTGATGTCATTAAGATTTTAAGCTATATTTGCAACGTATCTTGAATAAGCATGGTTTGATGGGCATTTCAAAATGATGACCTTGATTTTATATCTCCATAAAGCTGGGGATAAAATCACTATGGCTACTCTGGAAAAATGGGTCACAGGGGCACAAAAGTAGCAGCGGACTAACCAGGTTTCTGCTGCTGTCCAGTCGGAGAGGTCGTCTGTGTGTATGTGGCAGTAGCCGTAGGTGTGGAGGGATGTGGGCAAACTCGGTATATTTTGGAGGTGGAATCTAGTGGTGCTATACCGAGGAGCAGGCAGGCTGTTTCTTGCTGTTTCAGACAAGATAAGGTATTTATGCCAGATGTAGGTCAACACACTGGTTTCTTAATTGAGAATATCTTGCTGTTTTCTTTTTTTTTTGTGTGGTTAATTCACATGCTGGCTTAAACTCTTCATTTTATCGTGGGCCAGTGACTATAGGCCCATGGGCCACACTGTCAGTCGTAGGGTACCAAGTCTACTATTTCCATGGTAGGACATGCCAAGATTTTATTTAACCAGTCTCTTACTGGTGGACATTTAGATGGTTAGCACACCTTGCCCCAACACCCCTGCCCCAAATCTTCTTTGACATTAGAAGTAAGTCCTATTGCTATGAAATCCTATTTATACAATTACGTGTACACTTTTTGTGACTGTTTAGGACTGTTCCTGGGAAAAAATAAAGATTTTGGAACATATGACAAACTAATCTCCAGAAAACTTGTTACCCACTTACAGAGACAAATTTTTGCTATCCTTTTTTTTTTCCAAAAAATCTTTGCTATTTTAGATGACAAATAGCATTATTTGAATATCTATTTCTTTGATTACTAGTAAGATTGAATTTTTGTCATGTGTATTTTGGAGTTGATATTTCCTTTGCCAATTCTCTATGGTCTTCTTTTTTTCTTTTTTTTAAGATTTTATTTATTTATTGAGAGAGAGCACAAGTGCGAGCCGGGCGGGGGAGGGGCAGAGGGCAAGGGAGAAGCAGACTCCCTGCTGAGCAGGGAGCCAGACCACGTGGGGCCCGATCCCAGGACCCTGAGATCATGACCTGAGCTGAAGGCAGATGCTTAACTGACTGAGCCACCCAAGTGCCCTCAATTCTTTATGTTCTTTGATTATTTTTATTTTGGAATATAAGTACCATTTATGAAGGATATTAGTCTTTGACCCTATAATGGCAATATTTTTCTCCATTTTTAAAATAGAGTTTCATTTTTTTGCTTCATGTAGAAAGTTGTCCTTTTTCCAGAGGCTGCTAGCAGCATAGTTCCTTGTGTGGGGGTGGTCATGGCTCCTGGCTTCCTTGTCTCAAGAGGCCGGCCTCCACAGGCAGCGTGTTCCCTGAGTCCACCATGCTGGGGGAGGGGGGGAGACTTGGGAATTCAAAGCTCTTGTGTCAAGGAAATTTGCATGGGTGATAGAGGATATTAAGGGATTATTTTTTATTTAGTTAGTTGTAGTGGAATTGTGGTTGTGAGGAGAAGTCTGTACATACACTAAAGTATTTCAGGGTGAAAAATGTCAGAGAGTTGCTTTAAAAAACTATAGCACTCTCTTCGCCACATCTACTGTGAGAAAGGATAAAGACCATTCTCAGCAGTCAGACTGTCGACATTCCAGAAAATGTTGACATCACTCTGAAGGGACGCACTGTTATTGTGAAGGGCCCCAGAGGAACCCTGTGGGGGGGACTTCAATCACTTCAGTGTAGGGTTCAGTCTCCTCAGAAAGAGGAGGCTCTGAGTTGACAAATGGTGGGGAAATAGTATGAATTGTAGCCAGTTCTTTTCTGTCTGTAGTCACGTATGGAATGTGATTAAGGGCATTAAACTGGGCTTCCATTACAAGATGAGGTCCATGTAGGCTCTCTTCCCCATCAGTGTTATTTGGGAGAATGGTTCTCTTGTTGAAATTCAAAATTTCAAGGTGAAAAATACACCTGCAGGGTTTGGCTGAGGCTAGGTGTTGCTTGTTCAGTGTCTCAAGCCCAGGAAGATGAGTTAATGCTTGAAGGAAATGACGTTGAACTTGTATCAAACTCAGTTGCTTGGATTCAGCAAGCCACAACAGTTAGAAACAAGGATATCAGAACATTTTTGGGTGGTGTCTATGTTTCTGAAAATGGAACAGTTCAGCAGGCTGGTGAGTAAGATTTAAGTTGTTCCTCTGTAGAAACAGTAAGATGCCAGATGATTTTTCAAACTTATTCGTGATATTTTATTATTAAG
Source organism: Ursus arctos (assembly GCF_023065955.2). Taxonomy (NCBI): domain Eukaryota; kingdom Metazoa; phylum Chordata; class Mammalia; order Carnivora; family Ursidae; genus Ursus; species Ursus arctos. Next base: position 34,646,577 of record NW_026622963.1, read on the forward strand.
ATTTTTTCATTATACATTTATTTTAATAATACAGGTTCAAAGTGGCAGGTAAAGCATAAAATCTCTAACTGCCTCCTTTTTTTTGTTTTTTTTGCTTTATTTTGTTTCCAAGTGTTTAAATTCCAGTTAGTTAGCATACAGTGTATCATTAGTTGCAGGTACAGGTAGAATTTCGTGATGCAGCACTTGCGTGCGACACCCGGTGCTCCTCCCCACAAGTGCCCTCCTTAATCCTCATTCCGTGTGATATCTTACAGATGCAATAAAAGCTGTATTGATTTGGGGCTTTTTCTTAAACCAGTAATTCTTTCCAACTATTTGGCAAGTAAACCATTCAGAAATTTAAACAAAACAAAACAACCCCTCCCCAAACTATAGCAAAAAAGGGATAGATGTAGCAAGTGTGTCAAAATTATAGTAATTGAATCTGGGTGACGGGCATATGGAGGCTCTTTATACTATTCTTTATTTTTGTGTATGTTTGTAAACTTTCATAATAAGACATTTTGGAAAAGCTCTTGGGTCTTTGGAGGGCTTGGTGTGGGGGGCGGCTCTTTAGAGTCCTTGTGGCCGGGGTCCTCTAGACCCTTTCTCCTGGCACTGTGCAGGTGATGTGGTGATTCAGACCAGAAATGGAGCCCCCATTAAAGTCAGGGACGAGGCCAAGAAGGAGGCTCATTATTGCCTCTTTATTTAAATGTCCACAGCCATTTGCAAATAATACATATTCTCTCTCAGGTACAAAGTTCTAAGTATATCAGTTAAATTAAGCTTATTAATCTTCCAAATCCTGTCTGTGTTTATTTTGTATGTGCCCAGTCTGCGGAAGAAGGAGAGTGGCATTTTGAAGTCCTCCGCCATAGTTGTGGTTTTGGCCGCTTTCTCCTTGTACTTCTCACAATTTGGGGCTTAAACAAAAAGCTATTTTTAAATTTTGAAATAATCTCAGACTTACAGAAAAGTTGGAAAAAATGTAGTGCAAAGAATTCCTGATACTCCTCACACAGATTGCCCAAATGTTCCCATTTTACCGTGTGCTGTTACCATTTATTCTCTGTCTGTATCTGTATTATTATTTTTGGAATCATTTGAAAGTAAATTGCAGACACGATGTCCCTTTACCCTTGAATACTTCAGTATGTATTTCCTCAAAACAAGGACGTTTTTTATAATCAATACTTATCTCAAAATCATGAAATTAATATTGTTACAATACTGTTACTTATTCCATAAATCTTACTCAAATTTCACCAGTTGTCTCACTAATTTCCCTTATAACAAATGAAAAATTATTATTTTTAAAGATTTGCCTACCCATTTGAGAAAGAGAGAGAGAGCATGAGTGGGAGGGACAGATGGAGAGGGAGAGAGAATCCCAAGCAGACTTCTCGCTGAGCATGGAGCCCGACGTAGGGCTCGATCCCACAACACTGAGATCAGGACCCAAGCCGAAACCAAGTGTTGGATGCCCAACTGACTGCACTACCCAGGCACCCCAAGGGAAATTGTTTTTTAATCTAGGATTCAATCCAAGATCACCCATGTACTTGTCATGTCTCTTGTGTCTTTAATCAGAGAATGTCCCTTGGTGTTTATATTGGGATCTAGACATTTTGGAAGAGCACAGGCCAGTTATTTGTAGAATTTCCTTATTTTAGCTTTGTCTGCTGTTTCCCCAGGATAGATTCAGGTTATGCATTTTTGGCTGGAATACCACAGACATGATGTTATGGCCTTCTCGGTGCATCATACCGGACAGCACATTATGTCCCTTTTTCCATTCCTGCTGCTGTTCACTGGGATTCCTTGATTAAGATGGTATCTTGTGGGTTTCCTCACTATTTCCTTTTTCTCATTAAACTTTCACCAACTAGTTTTATCATCCATCGATGATTTTTGCCTGAAACATTTATTACCATAATGGTTACCAAATGGTGAGTTTTAAATCCTGGCTAGTGTGTTTTGACTTGCTAGATTGTTATTCAGCAACTTGCAGTCAGCCTTAGGTCTTTTAATTGAGATATACAATGGCGTTATGGCCAAGAGCAGTTGTACTCCAACATCAGTCCAGACACATGCATGCGTGCTTCACATTTCTCCTTAGAGAAGACCTGGCTGGCTCCAGTTCTACGCCTCCTGTGGTTTGGGTACCAAGCTGCCTCTGCCTGTCCGCTGTCCTCTCAGCTCCAGCACTATTCCACAGCCTAGCAGTGACATCTGGGTATGGGGTACTGGGAGTGGTTTCGTGTGATGTCTGTGGCACAGAACCTAGCGTATCAACTAGAAGAAACCAGCTGAGGCTGCTTTTTTCAGAAGGGTCTGTGGCAGCGTAGCATGTCATGGATTTCCATCTAATGGAGTCTGGGGAAGATTTGTCCATTTTATTGAATGGCAGATAGATGCGCACGTTTTCGTGCTCAAGGGAAGGAGTGTGTAGAGGAGAGATTGCTGGTTAGACAGAGGGGACTGTTGTTGGGATCCTTGCAGAGGGGGTCTTAGGTGTAGGATGAGCTCTGGGCAAGAGGAAGGACATTTCTTTTAGGAAGACATTGGAAGAAAGGAAGTGTACTTGGAAGTGAATGCCACCATTTTTGCAGGTTAGGAGTAGGCACAAATTTTAAGGAGTTGTTATTGCCTGATTGCTTTATTTTTCTTTATGAAATAGAAGTGTGGTCCTATCGTAAGAGTGGGGGGACACAAACTGTGAAGACCTCATTGAATAGGCAAAGAGTTGTGGGGAGATAAGAGCTATCTGGGGACTATAGAAAGATTTCCAAGCACCTGGGGGTGGAGACATGCATACTTGGTGGCCTCAGTCTACAAAGCTGTGTGGTTTTCTCCAGTAGTGCCCAGCATCTCAGGTGTAGAAACATAGGAAATGAACAGTTGGGTTGATTAGGGCACATAATTTGCCCCACATTGTGTTAGCAAGGAAAGGGAGGTGGGAGAGCAGAAGGTGGAATGAGAGGGTAGCACTTTGTCAGGAGAGGTAGTTCGTACAGGATGGGAGAGGTGATAAATTGGGAAGAAAGAAAAAGTGAATGGATTGGAAGTCAGAGAATTTTAAGAAGAAGAATAAGGGTTCCACTGAGCTGGCAGGATGGATGTATTGGTCAGAGAGTAGGATATTGGAGTTGAGTGTTTCCATTGTGGGACAGTTGTGGCTGATGAGGGGCTGGAATGGAGTAGGGTGGAGGTGAAAATCACAGGGTTGTAACAGAACCCGTGGAAGTTGCTGGATGGCTTATTTACATGGATGTTCACAGCAGGTTGATGGTAGGACATTGGTGGAGAGGGGATGACCATGTTTCAGGTGTTCAGAGAGGTACTTGGAATATTCAGAGAAGGAGGCAGAGGTGAGCAGAAATGAAGCATGACGTCAGCATGGCATTTTGTCTGCCGAGGGATCGGGATGGCTGGATATGGAAGTATGCCAGAACTGGCTGTCTCCAAGCCTCCAAAGATGCCTGGGAGCTGGTGGAGAGAGGCATTTGTTTTCCAGACTTTCCAAACAGTGATTGGTCATCAGATCTTTGCTGGTTATTTCTTCTTCCTGTAGCCCCCTTCCTGCCTGGCTAACTTCTGCTGGCCCTTCAAGAATGAGATCACTTCTCTGAAGAATCTTTCTTGAATGCTGTGGTCTGTGCTTCCCTCTAACTTAGCAGGTAGCATCTACCATATTGTCATTGTCTGCTTTTCATTCTCTCCTCTAGACCGTGCCATCCTTGATGGAGGTAGGGACTGTATCTTTGCAACTCTGGCATAGTGCCTGGCACCTGTTTGGTTGAACTGTATGAAATTGCTACTTAGTAAATGAATTTGGTCTGGGTTGTTATTTCTCCCCCTAATGGGTGACTTTCTTTTGTCAGCTCATCTGGAATCTTTTCTGAAGTCACACGGCCCTTTCTTAGTTTGGCCTTAGCCAGATGCCATGCAGATGAACAGAGTTGTTTCATAGTGACCAACTATAATTTCTGTGCAGGCCACAGTCCATCTGTTCATTCTGCTTAGGCTTTTGTTTTTGTTTTGTTAACTTCCCTTTTGCTTTTCTGTACAAGTGGTAGAAGAGGCAAAAAGAAACTTGTTTGTGAATCAGTTTTCCCCGGGTGCCAAGAATTTCTCAGTCTGTTGGTCCATGCATTTCGTTCTTCTATTGCTTCTTACTGAGTACCTACATCCCAGGCAACAGTTGGGACCCCGGCTAGGTGCTCTGAGTCCCGTAGGTCTCATGCTGGTGCTTGTTGGCTTCATCCAGCGTGCTAACGCGGCTGCAGCGACTATGGTGGTCGGTAGTTGCTTTTTAGAACAGTGACTTTAGCTCAGCAGTTGCCCCAGATACAGTGTTTTTAATGACCTGTGTGCATTACACATTCAAGAATGCAGTGAAGAATAGCACATCCAGGTTACAAACAAACAGAACCAGGTTTATCTGGAGAAATAGTGAGACATTTTCCTTTATGGGTTCGGGAGGGACACGCTGTGCACCAGTGAGTGAGTCTAGGGCCTTTGAGTCGCTTCCAGTTCTTCTTTTTGCTTGATCTTTTTTTCTACTGTCTCAAGCTCAGAGGTGTTTGTTCTTGCTTCTGTGGGCACTGAGAATATAATAGAAATACGCTTTTCATATCCCAAGGCCACCATAAATGCTTGAAGTCAACTGAATTCTGACTTGAGAGTTCCCCGAAGCCCCATTCCCATTTCCTCTCTGATCTGGACCTTTCCTTTCTAGGGGTACTCCCTTGAGGCCGGGTCTTTGCGATGAGCTCCTTGCATCAGGAGCACTTGCTCAAAGAGCTTCCCTTCCTTTTGAGAAGTTTCCTTAGTGCCCCCATTCCCAGGCTGTCCTTCCTGGGAGTCCTGTCCTCATCACGAATTTCCTGTTTTTTGCCTCAGGACCAGTACTGTAATATTAACCTAACTAGTGACATTTAAAGAAAGAAACCAAAAGCCTGTTTAACCAATTAAAAGTTCTCTGGCCCCAGGCCTGTGGGACACTCTCCTTCCACCAAAAATGCTTCTTACTCTAGCCTCTGCTGCCCCCCCCCTTTTTAAAAGAATCTGCTAATCCTTAACAGATTAATCTGAGTTTATATTTAGATGAAAGTTATCCATTAACAGAAAAGCCTGAAACTGTGGATAGGCTTGACAGTGTTGAAAGTGGATAGAAGTAAATAGGCAGCCTTTAGACCAAAAACATTTTGTGGGGCACGGAGACTTTAAGTATCTGTTTTGGCAGATAGTTATGCCAGGGATATTGGACCATCCTTAGGAGGTTAGGAACACCTTGAGACTCAGACCAGAACACATGACCTTCCTGTGCTTCAGAGTTTGGCCCCTATGAATCTCAAGCCTTTTTGATCCTGGCTCATTTATATGGGGCCAAAACCCTACTTTCTACCCTATCCAACCCAACCCAACCCATCCATTCCCAGTTACAACCTGAGTATTCATAGACTCACAGAGAACTTTGCAGGGTTGAATGCCAAGCTTCACATACTAAATTAGTGTCCTCTGAACCAGCATTTGTCAAACTGCCTGCAAACGGATCATGACCTCACTTTTGCAGGTTATGCCAGGCACTATCGTTCCAGTCATTACTGCTCTGTTACAAACCACCCCAAACTTAGTGGCATTAAACAATAGATATTTTATTATGCTCGTGGATTCTGGCCCAGGAATTTGGACAGGGCCTGGTAGGGAGTGGCTTGCCTCTCTCTGTTCCATGATACCTGGGGCCGCAGATGGCAGGGGACAGCTCCAGTGGCTGTGAGTTAGAATCATTCTGAGGCCTCTTCGCTCACACGTCTGGTTCTTGGGCATGCTGTGCCTCCAAAGCTGGTGGGATCAGCTGGGACTGTTGACCAAAGTGCCTGTATGTAGTCTCTCCCAGGGCCTTGGACTTCACATAGCATGATCGCTGGGTTCCTACAGGGAAGTGTTTGGGGAGTGAGTGTTCTTGGTTGAAGCAGTCATGAGCCTGTCCAGGTTCAAGGGGAGGGAACACAAATCCCCACCTCTCAACAGAAGGAGGGCCAAAACATGTGCAGCTGCCTTAAAAACTACTATTGGTTATTTTATTTTATTTTGCTGTTTTGTTTTATTTTAATTTATTCTTAAAGCCATTCTTTTGTTGTTGTTAAAGATTTTATTTATTTATTTTGAGAGAGAGAGAGAATCTCAAGCTGACTCCATGCCCAAGCATGGAGCCCAAGGCAGGGCTGGATCTCATGACCCTGAGATCATGACCTGAGCTGAAATCAAGAGTCGGACACTCAACTGACTGAGCCACCCAGGCATCCTGCTATTGGTTATTTTAAAATGAGATGGAATATAAAGTAACAGTGGCTCATGCAGTAAGAATAAGTACGTCAAACTTGTGCTTCAGTTATGTTTGGGATATGTGTATATTCTGGTTCATGATGTAACATGTTTTTCTTAGTATGGATGACAAAATATATTTTTAAAATACCATCTAACTGTAGTAACTTCTAACTTTGCTTATGAACACCAAATTCTATCTCTTAATACCTCAATGAATAGGTTATTATGTCACTTATAAAGATGAAAACCTAAGAAATTGGTTGTCATTTGCCTGTAAGGACAAAAGAAAGGCCTCTTTTTTGGATCCATTTTGTCATCACCCTCTGGGAGACCTCCCAAGGCTCCGTTGGAGTTACCCCCCTTCAGAAGAGGCTTTAGAAGTGGTGGGGTCTGGCAGCCAGAGCTCACTCAGGTTTTAATTAATTTAATTTAATCTTTGCCTGTTAGTTTCCCTAATGAGTAGCAAACAGATGTGAAATGAAGAGGGCATACTTCTCTTTGCAGATGATCAGAAAATATTTAAGGATCTGAATGCTGAAGAATGAGGCATAGCAGAGCAAGGAGAGCTTGGCCATAGCAAGCCAGTCGCCTTCCCTGAGGAAGGTGGTGTATGAAGTAAAACAGTCTCAGGAGAGGTGTCCCACATCAGTATGGAGACTAAATGAATGATCGAGATTGGGGTCTGCTAAAACAATCTGCCTTCCTCTCCCTTATTTCTCCCCTTTCGAAGAAATGTGTAGAGATGACTAAGCAGGGGCATTCGCTGTCATCTTATAAAACATTGTATCACACAACAGCTTTTGTGGAGTAGTGCCATAAAAAGACTAAAGTTATACTCACATATCTTAGAAAGTTTACATAATTCCATGTTATTTCTTAATGTGAAAATTACACATGTTCACTCTAGGAAACTAGAAAATACAGATAATTTTTATTTTACGTTTATCTGCTATTTTATACTTAGAGAAAATCACTGACTTGTTTTTGTTGTTTATCCTGCCCGTCATTTTTCTGAGGACATATCTATACATTAAAAACAAACAAATGATGGGCTTTTACAGTACCTTTTTCTGAAACCGGCTTTTAAAACTTAGGTGAACATGTTCCATGTCAATTAATGTACTTCATTACTGGAAACACTTCGCACTATTATATTTTATGGGGATAGTATTTAATCATTTGTTGATGACATTTACCTATTACAAATAATGTGGTGGTGAACATCCATAGAACTAATTTTTTTTCCCCACCCCATGGTAATTCTTAAATTGTTCCAAAGTTAAGAATTTTTTTTGAGTATGTAATATACGCACATGGTACAAAATATTATGATTTTTCTTTAGGAGATGTACGTGTAACTTGAACTGCTGAATCAAAGAATGTGAACATTTAAAAAACTTTGTATATATACTGCTAAATTGTTCTTTACAAATGTACCAGTTTATACTCCTCCCAGAAGTGTTATCTGTTCCTGCTATTTGATGGTTTGACAGGGTAAAAACTCACTCCTGGCTTGCTTTTAACTGTGTGATTTATTTGGGTTGTAACCTCCTCTTAGCCCTTTTTGCCTCTCAAAATCCTGCCTGCCCTTCAAGGCCCAGCTCAGCTCCCGTCTCCTACCTGATCCCTCCCTTCCACCTGCCAGCACAGCGGACGCTTCCCTTCTGCTCCGTCGTGTGGATTTGTTTCGTCCTTTTCAATCAGCTCAATCAGCTGTGGTTGTCTTGAGGGCATTAAGCGCTGTGTCTTATTTTTAACCTTCTTTTGCATGCAGCTTATTTCAGTGCACGTCTCCAGGGCTTGTAAATACAGAATGAAATTTGAGTCAACCAGAAAGGACTGATGATAGCAAATAGTAGTCTTTCAGGAGAGGGATGTGAGGAATAAAAATACGCATCAAACTGAAGACTATGCAAAGGTCTCTGGAGAGCATATAATTTTGGCATTTCATTTAGGCAGCCCAGCCTTGAAATTCTTTGTTAATAATAACTGACATATTTTGTCACCTTTCTTATTTTAACAATAGGTGGTAGGATCCCCTCCAGTCAGGATTTTTTTTTTAAATGACCCAACATTCCATTAGAAGTTTTTTTCTCAAATTAATGTTGGCTATAGTCAGAAACTTACATTTCCTAGTTTTACGGTCTTTCCCTTCCTCTACGTTGTCTTAGCTTCAGACTCCCTCAGAGCTATTCTGACCTCGTGGGTCTTTTTTTTTTTTTTTTTTTTTAACTTTCTTTAAGCTTTGGAGCATCATTCATAAATTCGCAGAGACAGGTTTTGTTTTGTTTTGTTTTGTTTTTAGATTTTATTTGAGAGAGAAAGCGAGAGACAGAGCATGAGCATAGGGGAAGGGTCAGAGAGCGAAGCAGAGTCCCCGCTGAGCAGGGATCCCGATGTGGGGCTCTATCCCAGGCCCCTGGGATCATGACCTGAGCCGAAGACGCTTAGCCATCTGAGCCACCCAGGCACCCCCAGTTTTTTTTTTTTTTTAATCAAAGGCTCTTTTCTATACTTGTAACATCCATCACGTTTTGCCTTTTATCCTTCATCTTCTCCCAAATATACAGCATTTTATTTCCATTTATTTTTTTCTCCCCTCGAATTGTTCTGGTGATGCGAGTAAAATTAGGAGGAGGCACAATGGTAAAACGGTCTATAAAATCTTGGGATAGAAACATTTTCTCTTGCCAGACTCCGCTCCACAGTATCCCTGCCAAGCCCTAGCCCAGGACCTTTCTCTGCAGCTGTCTGAGCGCTCGGCGTGTCAGGTGGGGCTTTCAGCCGCAGCCAGCGGCGCTCGCAGCCGGAAAGCTCCTTCCTCAGCTGCTCGGCCGAGGGGTTCCGGAGCTCTGGGGGAGCACGTCTGCGTTCACGTGCAAGGTCGCAGCCCGGGCCTCGGCGTATTTCTCCCACGACAGGTAGCAGCCCTGTCTCAGGCGGGAAGGGACCCTCTTAACAGGGAGGAAGATGTTTCCCCTGAGGCCCCCCAGCCCAGCGGACACGTCCCGTCGGGTCCCAGGCCGGGGCGGGGCGGGGTGGCTCTGTGCGCCTGTGCTGCGCTTCGGAGAGGCTTGCGGTGCGCTGCGGGCTCTGCGGCCGTCGTGGGAGGGGCGCGGGAGGGGGAGGCCGTGGAGAAGGCCGTTCCCTCTCCAGCCGAGCGCAGACCGCTGTGACTTCCGCGACCCCTGCTAGTCCTACTCCTCCGAGCCCCCCGCCGCTGTTTCCGCGCTTTTCTCACGTGGTGTCCTGGAGATGCCCGCCGGTGGCAGCGTGGACGCTTCCTGAGCTTTGTCTTCTCGTGGAATGTCTTCAGTTCCTCGTGGCATCTGGCCCCGGGCCCTCCACGGAATCCTTCCCAGTCTGGAAGGGTCTCCCAGCCAGCCTGCAGGCCTTCTGTGGACGTAGCCGCTGGCGTCCAGAGCTGGCCCTGATCGGAGTGGTGCTGGGAATCCGTTTTCACCTGGTATTTGTGCCCAGCCACCGGAGTGCTCGCCGACTGCGGGGCTGCTGGTAGCTTGGCCCTCTGCCATCTGCCCCTAGTCCCTCTGTAGCCTCATCTACTATGGAATCTTCCATCGCAATCACACTTAGCCGTTGGTTGTTCCTGAATGCCGCTTTCCCCCTTCTTACTCGGCACAACCCTCCATTTCCTTCAAGTCTCATTTCGGCAGGGTCACTCTTCTGAAAACTTTTGTGACCACCCCCACCCCCACCGGGTGGAGTTAATCAGTCACTTCGCACTCACACTCTGTACAAGCAGTTGTTGTTAAACATTCACAAAGTGTTGTAATTATTTGTTTTTATTTTTCTATCCTTCTATATTTAGCATCTGGGAGGTAGGATCCACATTTTTATTTCTAGAACTTCAGCGTTTGGTATAGGTTTAGTGCATAAAAAGTGCCCCTTAAATATTTGTTGAAGTGGAGGAATGAATGACAATTTCATATCCATACCTGCTGATTGAATAGCTACTTCATATCTTCCTTGCAAAGGAAACCTATATATATTAGAAGATAATAAATGATAAAATGGCATAAGATATTATTATGGTACCTAAGCCTGAACCTGATAGCACATTACAGTTCCTACTTGGCAGACTAGAATGAGGCTCAGAGTGAAGTGTCTAACCTAAGGCCGTATGGTGAGGAGCGGCAGAGCCAGGACTAGGCTTCTATCTTTGTCTCTCACATATCTCATCTTCCAGTTTCTGTAACACCATCTTGCCAGATGGCCGAGAGGGGGTTATAATTAGCACCGTCCGTGTGACTGTCCAAGATTTCTGCCTCTGTGTTCCTCTTTTGTGTGCCTTTGCTCACATGGACCTTTCTGTACCTCTCTGCTTGCCCCAGTCCTGCCTGCCTTTCCAGACCCAGCCTGATTCTTGCCTTTCTGCCTTCCCCCGTCAAAACTACTTCCCTTTTTCCGATTTTCCATAGCTGTTTAGCACACGAGGTGGTATAGTGCAGAGACAAGCATGGGCCTTGGGGGTCTAGGTACAACACCCTCACTTACTGGTTGTGTGACTGACAAGTAGATTAACCTCGCTGAGCCTCTGTTTCCCAATTATGAATAATAACAGTTCCTACTTTATTTTTTTATTTTTTTAAAGATTTTATTTATTTATTTGACAGAGATAGAGACAGCCAGCGAGAGAGGGAACACAAGCAGGGGGAGTGGGAGAGGAAGAAGCAGGCTCATAGTGGAGGAGCCTGATGTGGGGCTCGATCCCATAACGCCGGGATCACGCCCTGAGCCGAAGGCAGACACCTAACCGCTGTGCCACCCAGGCGCCCCGACAGTTCCTACTTTATAGGATTGATGGAAAGATTAAATTAGATACTCTTTAGTACATAGGAAACACCCAAATGTTACATGCTGTTATTGTTGGTAGTGGCTTGATTACTATTAATAAATTACTGAGGCTGGTTACTGGCCTTCTCTAGCTGTAGTTCTTCTCGTGCCTGGTTGCTCACTGAATCCAGTGTTACCCAGTTTTATCTTAAGGGCTACACTCAAACACTTGTTGGAATGTTTTTGCGAATAACATTCACTTATAGCCTGTTCCTTGGCACATTCCAGTACTTAGCCATCTGGAGGTTTGCTCATTTGTGTAGGGGATGTTTCGTTGAAAAAGTTGTTTCTGTGGTCTGCTGAGAGAAAGAACAGAATGTTTTCTATCTTCACAGCTACAACCAGCTTTGAGGTTCAGTGTTTGTATAGCTCTAAGTCTCTATTAATTAAGGAAATGGATTAGAAAAGACAGCTTAATGAAAACTCACATTCTGCGGGCAATTTGCACGCACTCCCTTGTTTGACACCCTAGTACAAGCTCACCTCTAGTTGTAAGAGGAGCAGTCTGTAATTCTCTTGACTGTCTTCCTGGTTTAAGAACCTCTAGAGATTGTTCGTCCTTGGTATAAGACTTGGATAATTTTGTTGTTTGGATTTTCTCTGTCTTGTAAATGAGAAACCAGGAAAATACAGTGTATTTATTATACAAGGAACAAAGGTCGTGGAAACCGTAACTTTTCAAAAGAACCCTTAGTTACCTAGCTTTTAAAGAGCTAGCCCAGCTTGTTTTATTTCTAAAAGCCTGTGGAATAAACCCTTCATTTTCTCTGATTTACAAGGAAACTAAAATGTGGAAAATTTGATCTTGAGGGGGCATGACTTCTGGTTTATGGGATTGTTTATTTTAAAGTTTAAACATTGCAGTGCCTCATGATACTCTTAGTTAAAAGGAAGTTCTTGTGAATATCCTATAGCTATTAAAATTATAATTCAGATCTATATTTCCAAGGAAATATTCAATTTTAAGTGGAAAAAAAAGCACAGGAAAAGGTAGATTTATATGCAACAGGATATGTGCTCCTATGTTAACAGGGATTATTTTAGGCTAATGAGATTTCAGGTAATAACTTTTTATTTTTTTTCCTCTGCACCCTCTCTGTATTGTCTAGATTTTGGAGTGCTGTGTGTTACTTTATATTCAAAAAAATTATAAAACCATTTTCTTTTTGGAGGAAAAGAACTAGAACGTAAGATTTGAACATGTGAAAGTCATCCTTTTTCTGTCTTTTCCTGGAATTGTCCCTGGCAACTAGGAGGAAAAGAAACAAAAATGAAGACTCTGTCTTTGAAGAAATCAGGAGACGTCTGAAACCCCAAGCCAGAAAAGAAATGGAAAGGGTCTTTGAAAGATTGAGCCAGGAGTATGAGAGGAAGTGGACAGAAGACGCTTATAGCTGTAGATCTGAGAAAAAGGAAAAAAAAAAAGAAAACCCCAACAGCAAGTAGCAAATAACATTTTCCGAGATGAGAAATACACCATGGGTTTCAAAGCCAAAATGTTTTGTTTGAGCTAACGGAGAGATAGACACAAGCTGGTGGCAGGAGCTGCATCACATACGGAGGTTGGAGATTGAATGAGGATTTACACAAGTAACGTGTGTGGGGAGCAGTCTGATCTGTGGTGGTGGGAAGGAGAGGCGCTAAGCCCCTGCAGCTGCCTGTCCCCTTTGGTTAGGGAGAGAGAGAAGCTAACGAACCCTTTCCTCCACCCTATATGCACACATATACCATAGTCCTGCTGGAAAAAGAAAGCAGTCTCCTGTTTTCCTGAATGTGGCTCTGGCCATTCTCCCGGGTGAATCTTCTTCAAGTGACTGGTCCAGGAAAAACTGCCTTCAAAACTGAGTGATCAAAGAGTGGATTAGTTTAGGATTTGGTCAAACATAATTACCAGAAAAAATAAGGAAACATTAAAAAACAAAAAGACAATGAACAACACTCACTAGAAAAACACTGGCACAGAACGAATGAAAATTATGACTGAACATTTCACATATTAAAAAAAAATCCACCTATATAAAGAACTGGAGCACAAAAAAAAGAAATACAGGCCCTCAGGGAAGAGCTGACAAGCCAATAGGAGAAGGAACCCGAGTCCAGGAAGGACAGTGAAGGAAAAGAAGAAAACCATCACAGACAGGAAGGCGAAGTTGAAAGTGATGTAAGACTTTGTATAGAAAAGTGGAATGGAGTAGGTGAGCTCAGTGAAATAGAAATAGTTACAAAGAGGGGCGCCTGGGTGGCTCAGTCGTTAAGCGTCTGCCTTTGGCTCAGGGCGTGATCCCGGCATTCTGGGATCGAGCCCCACATCAGGCTCCTCTGCTGGGAGCCTGCTTCTTCCTCTCCCACTCCCCCTGCTTGTGTTCCCTCTCTCGCTGGCTGTCTCTCTCTGTCAAATAAATAAATAAAATCTTTAACAACAAAAAAAATAGTTACAAAGAATTAGAGAATGGTAGACACACGAAAAGTATAAAAATTACGTAAAGCAGGAAACAGAAATGTGAAGGTTTTTTTTGGTAGTTGATTTTTAGAAGATCTATTTATTTTAGAGAGTGTGTGTGTGTGTGTGTGTGTGTGTGTGTGTATACAGGCGTGGGGGGAGGGGCAGAAGGAGAGGGAGAGAGAGCAACTCAAGCAGACTCCCTACTGAGCGTGGAGCCTGACCAGGCACTTGATCCCAGGACCCTGAGATCATGACCTGAGCCTAAATCAGGGGTTGGCCGCAGACTGAGCCACCCAGGTGCCCCAGAAATGTGAAGTTTGGGGCTGCAGATGTAAAGACTTATTTGGGCAGCCAGGCCAAAAGATCAGCTCACTTGTGAGAAGGGAAATTGTCACTGCTTCCTATCATCAGTCAACACAGGAGAACACTGACAGAATCCTTCAGAAGAGTAAGTGGGACTCAAGGATTTTATAATCAGTGAAATTCTTTTTTTCAAAAAAAGTTTTTTAATGTAAGATACTGAGAAGATTATTCCCATGAACCCTTCTTGAGGAGTCTAGTCTAAGACAAACTTCAGTCCCCCAAAAGAACGCTAGAGAAACTACAGCAAAAGAATGGTTATGAGCACAGAATCGGTTTAATTGTAGGTTATTAAAACAAATCTAAAGAGTACTGCAATAGAACAGAATGTAAAGGTTATATAACCTGACAGTGGAAAATTATCTAACCAGCCAAATTTGGGAGGAGAAAGGGAAAGAAGATGGGTGATAAAGTAAGAATGTTCTTCTCTTGTCTTTAATAGCTAGGGTTCAAAGAGCATCATTTAGAACTAACAGATAGCTAATAGAGGTGTAGGTATATTTAAGAGTACAAGGCTAGACAGGAAAAGAGGATATAATGGGCTAAAGGGTAGTGGAGGGATGTGCAGGAGAAGGAAATATCTTAATTCCATCATTTCGTATAGGGGATTAAGTAGATAATGCCTCAAGAGATAAGGTTTACAAATATTAATGAAAGTAACCACTAGATAAAAATATAAACCATCTTAAATATCAAAATACACACACCAAAGGAAAACAGTCTTTCAAAAGAGAAACAAAAATAATTGATAGAACTAAGGTCCATATCTGTTGTATCAATGGATATAAATGGGAATTGGAGGTCACAGGATGGCACCCCACAGCTTGGTCATCAGGAAGTCAAGCCACTTCCTCCACTGATACAGTCCCTTTAACAGAAGAGGCAACTCAAACTTAATATTCCAGAGGCGTTGAGGACACAGGAATACCACCTCACTTCTGGGTATTCACTTTATACAGGCTTGTTTCCACTTAGCCAGCTACAGTGAAGTGTTTGGTTTAAGGTGATTGGTGTCATTCTTTTGAAGAAATTAAAAATCCCAAGCTAATAAATGACTTTGTAGCTTTTTCTTTTGCTTCGTTCATTTAACTTGAATATTATATCGGAGGTTTTGGTGAAGTTCTTAAGAACTGTCACTGGGCCGGGGTGCCAGGTGACTCAGCTGGTTGAGCATCTAACTCTTGGTTTCAGCTTCAGTCATGGACTTGGGGTTGTGGGATCAAGCCCCATGTGGGGCTCCACGCTCAGTGCAGAATTGGCTAGAGATTGTTTCCTTCTCCCTCTGCCCCTCCCCCTGCTCACATGTGCTCTCTCACTCTTTCTTTCTAAATGGATAAATAAAATCTTTAAAAAAAAAAAAAAAAGCTGTTACTGGGGACCAGGAAAATATGATATCTTGTTTTTGGAAGCTCCTGAAATATAAACAGGCCGTCATCCTGAAGTGTTATAATACTTGGTCCTTTAATGTGTGTGTAACGGCATTCTTTGTTTCACCGGCAGAACCAAAGCCTTATTTATTATTTAATCTGTGGTTTCATGAAAACTGTGTGTGTGTGTTTGCGTGCGCACATCCGCGTAACTGTAGTATACTTGAGGATTCTAGTTTAGACGGCATTTGGCAGTCTTTAATAGCACCCTCCCAGATCTTCAGTTTGACTGTCCGAGGTTGAAAACTCACAACACCGACAGCAGGCCTAGGAGGCCACTTAGTACTAGAGTTTACAGCACTGATTGACGGGGCCGGCTTGAACAACACATGTGCAATGCAGCAGGCATATCAGCCCTGCCAACGTGAAAGAAGAGAGGAAGGTCTGTTGCCTTCCTCGTGGTCTACCTCCTGGTTCGCCTTGGCAGCCACCCAAATTCCTCTGCTTTTAACAGCAATCCTTTTCTTCCTCTGGCTTCCCATTGGCTCTTCATTCTGCATCCATTCAGAGATTCCTGCTCTTGCCACGCGTCGGAGCAGTGAATGAGGATGCTTTCTTCAAGGTGCCTGTTAGTAACAGGGACGCTTTGACAGGAAGCACCCCTGACATTAGAGGACAAAGCACTCGTGTCATTCAGGCAGAGCCACTTCACCCAGAAGTACAGTGGGCTTGAACATGAACATATCAACCTTCCCTCCCACTAAACAATACATGAGTACTCAGAAAGCAGCGCTGTGAGCACAACTTGGCTTTGGGCAGATGCTGGATCTAGGTAGAATGTTGATGTAGGGTCATCAAGGTTCCTGCCTAAGATGTTAGCTGACCAGGCTGCGGGGACCCCTGCACTAAAGGCTGTGCCGTCTATACTGGGGAAGAAGTTGAGGGAGGATTGGGAAAAACCAGCTGAAAGAGAGACACTGCCCATCTGAAGCAGTTGCAGTGGCAGGGGGTGGGGGACACAAAAGGAGAAACTCCAAAGAAACCACAAAAATGCCCCAAAAGAGAAAAAGCTTTAAAAATCCATCAGGCTCCAAGAGTGAGAGACCATCTAATGGTACCAGGCAAGTGAGAACTTCTCTTTGGCCTTGTCCTATGCTCCCTGCCTCAAACAGCAGCTTGCAAGTGCAGGAGGAAGGGAGGGAGAAAGAGGAAGCCACCCCCCTTCCCCAAAAGCATGCTGCCCTGCAGCAGGCCCTGTTGGTGGAGAGAAGTCTTCTTCAAATGAAAACTGAACTGCTGTTAAGATATTGGACAGATTGCTTTCTTTTTAAAGTAAACGCTTTTTGAAAGTTAATGCAGAAATCCTAAGTGTACAACTTGAATTTTTGTAAATGTAACTAGCACACATATCAAGAAATAGAACATTCCAGGACCCTATAAGGCCTCCTTGTGTTCTGTCTCACCCCTCACCCCCCCCAAAGAATTACTATAGTTTTGCCCAATTTGATCTTTATGTATATGAAGTGGATTAATCATTTTTAAAGATTGAATTGAGGCCATATGTGTGACTTAATGAGTGTACCGGGTTGAATAGTGTCCTTCCAAAATTAATGTGCACTGGAACCTCAGAATGTGACCTTATTTGGAAACAGAGTCTTTGCAGATGGAATCAGTTAGGATAAGATCATACTGGGTTAGGCTCGGCCCTAATCCAATGACTGGCATCCTTATAAGAAGTCCATGTTGAGGACAGAGGCAGAGTTTGGAGTGATGCAGCTACGAGCCAAGGACTGCTGGGGGTTTCTGGCAACCACCAGAAACTAGGAGCGAGGTGTGAAACAGCTGCTTTCTCCCCCAGAGCCTCCAGAATGAACCAAGCCTGCCTCCACCTTTATTTTGGACCTCTGGTCTCCTGAACTGTGAGAAAATAACTTCCGGTGTGTTTTAAGCAGTAGGTTGTGGTAATTTGCTATGGCAGCCTCAGGAAACTAACAAAATACAACTCTGGGACTTCGTGTTAAGAAAGAGCGGGCAGAAAATTTACCAGACTTGTCTCCGTTTAAAGAGTGGAGGAAGTACTATTTCCATTAAAAGGTTTAAAGTGGAAATCACATTTTTGGTTACCCTGCAAGAAGAAGAGCCCTGCATCCTCAGCCTAACCATTACAGAAGCAAACCGTTGGCTTACTAGAATATCAGAATCTTAAGTGTACAGCAGGACAATGGAGGTAAAACCTTGCCCAGATTTATTTCATGCACTGTCATTCACTACCAAGCTCTTTTTTTTTTTTTTCTGAGTCAAACGTCCCCAAGCACATAAATCGCTGGGAGTGGGTTGTGCCGGGAAGTTCTTCAGTGATTCCTGATGGAGCCCTGTCTTAGACCCACCACAGTTAAGATACCCCCAAGTGATTGCCCTAACTTAGAGTAAGTAGAGCTAATCAGAGTTAAGAGGTCATAAGTGCAAAACCACATATTCAGGCTTCTTGTTCTCTCCTGCTAGTAGTCTGTCTTCAGGCCGTGTATGATTTGGTAGATTTGGTAGATTCAGCCCTGTGGACCTGTCCCACACTGTCCTTCTCTTGGGTTTTTAGAGTGCTGGGAGTCTGTGTGTCCCCAGTCACAGAGCCAGCTGTGTACTGGAAACTGTTTAGGGGAAATTAACATGTAGTAAGTGAAACCAGCCACTTGCAGAAGTGGCCTGCCCTCATTTCATTTTCTGAGGGTAATTATAATTTCATGTTTTAGATTTATCCCTTATCACTATCGTGTATATTTGATACTTTCCCCATTTCTAATAATTCTTTTTATTGGGCAAATTTTTTTACACTATTAAATCGGCATGATAACATTCAGGTTTCCTTTAGCTTGATATGTAAAGACATTTTAAGTGTATATAGATATCCAAAATTTATTATTAATCTCTACATTTTTTTTGCTTTTGTTATTGGTCTTACAGATTTTTTTCTACAAAATCACATGGTCATAGCCTGACATTTTTATATGAAAATTGTGCCTTTGGTTGAACTAGAAGGCTCGCTTCCTGTTTTTTGTGCATAATCCTTTATTTTCAGATTCAGTTATGTATGCTCAAAACCAATACTGTTTTTCACTTCTCATTATATGTTATAATTTAAATGGAAAACAATTTTTTTCAAAAGGAGGTCAGGCACTTTCTATGATAGCTAAAGAAAATGTGGTCGAAAATAGCAGTTGAGGGGCGCCTGGGTGGCTCAGTCGTTAAGCGTCTGCCTTCGGCTCAGGGCATGATCCCGGCGTTGTGGGATCGAGCCCCGCATCGGGCTCCTCTGCTGGGAGCCTGCTTCTTCCTCTCCTACTCCCCCTGCTTGTGTTCCCTCTCTCTCTCTGGCTTTCTCTCTCTCTGTCAAATAAATAAATAAAATCTAAAAAAAAAAAAAAAAAAAAAAAGGAAAGAAAAAAAAAAGAAAAAGAAAATAGCAGTTGATATGGGGGACTAAAATGCCCAGAGAAGCAACAAAGCAAGAATCTAATCAAACAGAACTTTGAATATTTGGTTAATTGAGGATCTGCTCAACTGTAACAAAATTAAAGATTGTATTGTTTCTGTGGAGACCTTTGAGAATGAGTTAGAATATCCATTGGGTTGGAGAGATTGCACAGTGAATTAGAAAAAGAACAGAATGATTTATAATAGAAGCCAATCAGGAAACCTAGTCATTCTTCATTTTATTCTATCACCTGGGATTGTTTATCCTTTCTTCTTAGATATTTCCTTTAGGAACATTTATTATCAAAACATGAGGAAATGTTGGGCATTGCAATTATTAAGTAATTATTCAGCAGTTACCAAGCACTGTATTTGTTTAGGTTCCAGTTTTATGAAAGTGAGTAGAACTCAGCCTGGCAGGGGAAGTAAGGGAAAGAAATTCTACTGTGATAAGCCCAGGATAACTTGGGAACACATAGGCTTGGCCCTTCATCCGGACGGAGGTTGGGGCAACAGGCGTAGCACATTTGAGTTTTGAAAGATGAGGAAGAATTAGGGGAGAAGAGGAAGAAAGCAGGACTGTGCTGGGCTCAGTGAGTCACATGGCCATGGCACGCTGGTGAGGGACGTGGGCTCTCCGGGAGGTGCTAAGTCTTTCGGGCAGTGGAAGCTCAGGCTTCAAACACTACAGAAGCCTTGAATGCCGTATCTGAGTCCAGGCTCTATCTAGGGCAATGTGGATCCCCTGAAGGATTTCACATGTACTCTATTTATGCATCATACATTCCAACTCCTTTTAAAACCAAACATTCTGATGTTTTTGTGACCTTGAATTAGCAATTTCGTGCATTCCTCACTCCTCTCACCCCCCGGAGTATATAGTTTATCTGTTGAATTCAGATAGTGACAAGGTAGGCAGAACTGACTTTTGTCTTGTTCAGTTAATACAAGACAACGGTTAAGTGTAATAGTTGTGAAGTGAGCAGAAAGATACTTTGAAATATTTTAGGTTCTTTATGGTCAGTATTTTTGTACATCCTGTAGAAATATGTCATTCCCTCTATATTTACAGGCACTTGTGAAATTTTGGGGGGTATGAATTCCTTTTAGGATTTGTGTGGATGTATTCTCATGATTAATTATTACTGAAGTAAAGAGGAAATGATATCAGCAGATGTGCGGAGCTTTTATTCGCACTGAATACACTATTCATTTAGACAAAAAGATCATTTCTCAATTCAAATCGGAATATTCTAATTTAAGGCCTAAATCAGTTGTGTCATAATCTCTATGGAAACAAAGCTTTCTACTGTGTAGTAGTTGCATAAGTAACTCATTTCCCCCTTGTAGATACACAAATTGTAGATGCAGATGCTGCTTTTTCCATTTTCTCTCAAGAACTCTCTTAAAGTAGAAGAGACTTTAGCCAGTGACATTTGTTTATATGTTTTATAAAATTTAAAATATTGGTTCAAATTTTCTGCTTACATGCATTCTTATAAAATTGCTGGAATTTAACGATCACTGATAAGCTGCTTTCTTTTCCTAGTTGAATTCTGACTCAGAGGGTTAAATTATCCTGCTCAGTTTTTAGCGTATTAGCATCGCCTGGTGTGCAAGGCTCCCTCTGGTTGGGTTGTCTCCTTATTTCTACTTGATCTTCAGGCATTTATATATCATGGGTGTGAATCCTTTGTTGGTCATATGTTTTGCAAATACCTTCTCCCATTCTCTGGCTGACCTTTTCATTCCTTACTAGGGTCTTTTGATGAACAGGAGTTCTTAATTTTAAAATCTAATTTTCAGTCTTTTCCTTTTTATGTTTAAGAAATCCTTGCCTACCTCCCGAGGTTCCTCTTTTTTTTGTGTGGTTTAGTGATCTGCATCTCATTCTCCACTCCCTTTCCTTCCCTGCCAAATAATCATGATCATTCTAATGTGTTTAATGTGTATGTTATTTCATTTGTGTGTGTTGTAAAATATGTATTGTTGTTACGTGCTTATATATTTTTAATTTTTGTAGGTGGTATTGTATTACAGATCTCATTATGTTTCTTTTTTCACTTAGCATCAGTGTTTAAGATTCATCATATTGCTGGGGTGCCTGGGTGGCTCAGTGGGTTAAGCATCTGCCTTGGCTCAGGTCATGATCCCAAGGGTCCTGGGATCAAGCCCCGTGTTGGGGTCTCGTGCTCAGTGCAGAGCCTGCTTGCCTCTCCCCCTCCCTTTGCTTGTGCTCTCTCTTGCATGCTTAAATAAATAAATAAAATCTTTTTTTTTTTTTAAAGATTCATCATATTACTGTGCCCCAGTTAGATATACTCATATTGCCTGCAGCTCTGCTACTACGCATAACCCCTTACAGATCTTTGTTAATAGACCCCAAATTCTCACTTCTGGGTTATAGGGTGTGCAGGTATAGGCATTTTTGGTTTAAACTCAGTAATCGGTTCCTGAACATCACATGCTCTAGTGAAAATTTCAACTAGGAGCCATTACTTTTTTAAATGGAAAAATTTTACAGTTTACTGTAAGTCAACTCAAAACCCTGAACCTGTTTCCTAAAGCATAACTGAAATTTACTAAAGCCCTATATGTAAATAACATTCTAGCTTGTTAGGATGTAAAATGCTTAAAACATCACTTTCCAATCGCCAGATGTTGTGGTTATTGACAAATGGTTGCACATGCAGTGCGTCTCTTCTGCTCTGGGCTCAGACCTACTTTGCTGTGACTTGGCTAAACACACCAAGAAGGGTGGAATCGTTGGTAAATAGGGGACCCGTTATGGTGCCTCCCTCAGGAAAATGGGGAAGAAGATTGAAATGAGCCAGCATGTACACTTGCTACTTCTGTGGCAAAATCAAGATGAAAAGATGAGCGGTGGGGATCTGGCACTGTTTTTCCTGCTTGCGAATGGTAGCAGGTGGTGCCTGGACCAGTAACACCACTTCTGCCGTCACAGTGAAGTCCGCCATCGGACGACTGAAGGCGTTGAAAGACCAGTGGAAGCTCCGCTGTTTGAAACATTGCTAGCCTATAATAAATGGGTTAGTTTATGTAACACAATTACTTTGGCTTGTTAAATTTATGACTTAGATGTTCCAATCTGCGTTGCATTAATTTTGCCTTCTCAAAAGACTTGGAAATTAAAAATCCTTATTTTTTATGGGGCTAGGGGAGGGAACAAGTGGTTGCTTTGAATGTGCTAATAAGAACAGTTTGCCTGACTTCCTGTAACTTCCAGAGGAAGGCAGTGGCCCCATGGAGGGTGGTGCTGGGACACCATCTCTGCACCAGCAGCTTTGGGAGCTGCGCATCCCCTTTGACCTCCATGCTTTCCAAAATGCTTATGCAGTTATGACTACTTGCTGTTCTAACAAGTGTATTTGGATTGTAATTTGAGACGTCCTGTACATCATTTTGTTAAAAATGTATTAGACTTCTATTTTCTAGTTCTGTTCATGAGGAGCTTGGAAATCAACACTCTGTCCTAATGATAAGTAAAAAGCTGAAGAGACTGAAAAATCAACAACTCTTAAATCCATAAGGGAAGACACAGTACCCCCAAGATGGAAGAGCCAGGCGAATGCGGGGACCCACTGCTTACCAGAGACTCAGGGCAGAAGCCATTCAGGAGTGCTGGCGTAGGAAAGCCTGAACTGTCATCGGCCATTGCCGGAGGCTCAGTGCAGAGAACTCTGAGAGAATTAGAATGTTCTGAGGGACTGCGGTAGGAGGGGGCCCACAGTATTGTGATGTTTGCCTCCAGGAGCTTGACAAGATTTGCACAGTAAATATCAGAAAGAAAATATGTTGTCTACAAGAAACTCACTTTAAATGTAAAGACACATGGGGCGCCTGGTTGGTTAAGCGTCGGACTCTTGATATCGGCTCAGGTCACAATCTTAGGGTTCTGGGATCCAGCGCTGCTGTCAGCTCCATGGTCAGCGAGGAGTCTGCTTGTCTCCCTCTCTCTCTGCCCCTCCCCCCTGCTTGTGCCCACGCATGCTCATACTCTCTCTGTCTCTCTCTAAAATAAACCTTAAAAAAAAAAAAGACATCTACATTAAAAGTAAATGGTTAAAGGCGTACTGTGCTAGCACTAATTAAAACGAGTGTAGCTAGATTAGTTTCAGACAGAGTAGACTTCAAAGCAAGGGAAGTTATCAGGGATACAGAAGGACACCACATGATGATGAAGAGGTCAGCTCTCAAAGAAGACATAACAATCCTTTATGTGTATGCACCCAACAACAGCATCAAGCTGCATGAGACAAAACCCAACAGAACTGCAGGGAGAAATAGGTGAGTTTGCTATCATGGTAGGGGACCTCAGCACCTTTCAGAAATGGACCTATCCAGCAGGTGGAAAGCCAATAGGACATAATGGAACTCACACTACCAATCAACAGGATATAATTGACATCTACAGACTACTTCATGTAATAGTAAAGTACACATTTTCCCCCCTCAAGCTCCTATAGAACATTCACTAAGACCACATTCTGGGTCATAACACTTTAACAAATTTCAAAGAATAGAAATCATACAATGTCTGCTTTTAGACCACAGTGGAAGTAAACTAGAAATCAATAACAGAAAGATACCTGGAAAATCCCCAAATATGTGGAGATTAAACAACACACTTCTAAATAATAGATGGGACAAAGAAGAAATTTCAAAAGAAATTTTAAAATACTTTGAAGTAAATGAAAATTAAACACAACTTACCGAGATTTGTGAGATATAGCAAAAGCAGTGCTTAGAATGCATAATTTAAAAAGATCTAAAATTAGTAATCTGAGTTACCACCTTAGGAAACTCGGGGCGGGGGGGGGGGGGAAGAGGAGCAAATTTAATCCAAAGTAAGCAGAAGAAAAGAAATAATAAGAATTAAAGCAGAATTTAGTGAAATTGAAAACAGGAAATCAATACAGAAAAATTAAACCAAAAGCTGGTTCTTTGAATGGATCAATAAAATCGATAAGCCTCCAGCCAGGCTAGCTAAAAAAGAGAGCAGATACAAATTCTTAATATCAGAAATGAAAGAAGGAAGTTCATTACAGATTCCATGGGAGTTAAAAGGTTAATATTTTAAAAAATTCTGTGCCCACAAATTTGATAACCTAGATGAAATGGACCAATTCCTTGAAAGACACAAACTGTCAAAACTCACACAAGAACTTGATGATCTCAATAGGCCTGTATCTATTGAAGAAATTAAGCCAGTAATTAATAATCTTCCAAAACAAAGTACTGGGCCTATATGGCTTCACCGGTGAATTCTACCAAACATTTAAGGAAGAAATTATACTAACTCTACAGTCTTTCAGAAGGTAGAAGCAGAGGGAATACCTCCTGCCTCATTCTGTGAAGCCAGCATTACCTTAAATCGAAAACCAGATAAAGACATTACAAGAAAAGAAAACTACAGACCAATCTCTCCCATGAACATAGATGTAAAAATTCCCAATAAGGTACTAATAAACCAAATTTAAAAAGAAAAATAATTATATGCCACACCAAGTGGGCTTTATGCCAGGTAAGCAAGGCTGGTGTTTCAGCATTAGAAAATATGTTAATGTAGTCTATCACATCAACAGCCTAAAAAAGAGAAATCACATGATCATGTCAGTAAATGCAGAAAAAGCATTTGACAGAATCCAAAACCCACTCATGATAAAAACTCTCAGTAAACTAATAGAAGGGAACTTCCTCAACTTGGTCAAGAATATCTACAAAAAGCCTGCAGCTAACATCATACTTAATGATGAGAAACTTGAGGCTTTCTTGCCAAGTTTAGATGTATGGCAGTAATGTGTCCCCTCTTAGCACTCCTTTTCAACATCATTCTGGAAATTCCTGCTAATGCAATGAGACAAGAAAAGGAAATAAGATGTATACAGTTGGGAAGGAAGACCTTAAACTGTTTTTGTTTATAGATGACATCATTTTTGTAGAAAATCTAAAATAATTGACAGAGAAACTTAACAATTGACAGAATTCATAAGTGATTATAGCAAGGTTGCAGTATACAAGGTTAATATATAAAACTCATTGCTTGGGGTGCCTGGGTGGCTCAGTCAGTTGAGCATCTGCCTTCGGCTCAGATCATGATCCCAGGGTCCTGGGATCGAGCTCTGCTTCAGGCTCCCGGGAGCCTACTTCTCACTCCTCCCTGCTTGTGTTCTCTCTCACTAGTTCTGTTTCTCTCTCTTTCTCAAATAAATAAAACCTTTTTTTAAAAAAAACTCCTTGCTTTCCTATATACGAATAATGAGCAAGTAGAATTTGAAATTAAGAGCACAATATTGGGAATGCCTGGCTGGCTCAGTCAGCAGAGCATGTGACTCTTGATCTCAAGGTTGTGAGTTCAAGCCCCATGTGGAGTATGGAGCCTACTTAAAAAAAGATTTAAAAACACAGTATCATTTACATTAGTACCCCCCCAAAAAAACAAAATATTTATTAGCATTAATCTAATAAAGTGTGTACATAATCTATATGAAGAAAACCACAAAACTGATGGACGACATCAAAGAAGAACTAAATAAATGGAGAGATATTCCGTATTTGTGGATATGAAGACTCAATATTGTGAAGATGTCAGTTCTTTCCAACTTGATATATGGATTCAGGGCAATCCCAGTCAGAATCCCAGCAAGTTACTTTATGAATATTGATACGCTGATTCTAACTTTCATGGAGAGGCAAAAGACCCAGGATAGCCAGCATAGTTTCAAAGGAGACATACAAAACTTTATGTCTGACAGTTCCCAACTTCAAGATGTACTGTAAAGTTACAGTAATTGAGACATTGGGGTATTGGTAAAAGACAAATAGATCAATGGAATAGAAAAGAGCCCAGAAAGAGAGAGCCCATGTAAATATAGTCACCTGATCTTTGGCAAAGAAGCAAAGGCAGTACAATGGAGCAAAGATAGTCTCTTCAACATGTGCCGGAACAACTGGTCGTCAAACATGCAAAATAATGAATTTAGTTACAGACCTTAACGCTCTTCACAAAAACCAGCTCAAAGTGAATTGTAGACCTAAAAGTAGAATGCAAAACTGTGAAACTTCTAGAGAATAACGGGAGAAAACCTAGATGACCTTGGGTGTCATGATGCCTTTTTAGACAGAACACCAACAAACAGATATAATATCCATAAAAGAAACAGGGGCGCCTGGATGGCTCAGTCGGTTTACCATCTGCCTTCAGCTTGGGTCATGATCCCAGGGTCCTGGGATCAAGCCCCGCATCAGGCTCCCTGCTCAGCGGGGAGTCTGTTTCTCCCTCTCCTCCCCACTCGTGCTCTAACTATCTCTGTCTCTCTCAAAGTCTTTAAAAAAAAATTGAGAAGATGAACTTCATTAAAATTAAAATCATCTGCTCTGTGAAAGACAATATCAAGATCATTAAAAGATAAGCCAGAGACTGGGAGAAAATATTTGCAAAAGATCTGATAAGTGACTGTTGCTCAGAATATACATATTAAAAATAAGAAAACAAGCCTGTTAGAAAATGGGCTAGAGGCGCCTGGGTTGCTCAGTCAGTTGAGCCTCTACCTTCGGCTCAGGTCATGTTCTCAGGGTCCTGGGATCGAGCCCCACGGTGGACTCCCTGCTCAGCGGGGAGTCTGCTTCTCTCTCTCTTCCTGTGCCGCTCCGCCTGCTTATGCTCTCTCCCTCTCTGTCAAATAAATAAATAAATAAAATCTTAAAAAAAGGGCTAAAGACTTCAATGGCTATCTCACCAAAAAAGATCTACAGATGGCAAAGATGTTCCACATCATATGTCATCAAGGAAATGCAAAATAAAACAAGATACCACTACTTATCTATTTAGATGGCCAATATCTGGAGCACTGACAACACATGCTCGTGAGGATGGAACAATAGGAACTCCCCTGAAGTGCAGGGGGAATACAAAACGGTATGACCACTTTGGAAGACATTTTGGTAATTTCTTACAAAACTAAACATACTGTATCAGACAAGCTAGCCATTTCCCTCTTTGGTATTTACCCAAAACAGTTGAAAAACTTGTATCTGCACAAAAACCTACAGAAGGATGTTATAGCAGTTTCATTTATAATTTCCCAAACTTAGAAGCCAAGATGTCCTTTAGTAGGTGAATGGATAAACAGATACAGCCAGACGGTGGAATATTACGCAGCACCAAAGAGAAATGAACTAAGTATTAAGCCATGGAAGATGTGGAGGAACCTTAAATGCATTTACTAAGTGGAAGAAGCCAGTATGAAAAGGCTCCGTACTTGGAGGATTCCAACTATAGGACAGTCTGGAAAAAAGCAAAACTGTGGAGACAATAAAAAGTTAAGTGATTACCAGGGGTGGGAAGAGATGATCAGACAGAACACGGAGGATTTTTAGGGCAGTGAAAATACTCCGTATGATGTTGTAATGATGGATACATAACCTTATACATTTGTTTAAGTCCACAGCGTGTACAGCGCCAAGAGTGAAGCCTAAGGTAAAATATGGATTTGGGATGATTATGATGTGTCTCTGTGGGTTCATCTTTGGTAAAAAGTGTACCGTTCTGGTGAGCGATGATGATTGGGAGGGCTGTCCGTGTATGAGGGCAAGGGGTATAAGGGAAGTCTCTGTACCTGCTTTTTAGTTTTGATATAACCCTTAATCTGCTCTGAAAAAAAATAGTCTTAAAAATGTATTTAGTATGGAGGATGTAAATATACATTTTTCCTGTATAAATACCAGATAACTTCTGGTCTAGATTTTGCCTTAAAACCCTTGGGAAGCAGCGGCCCTGGGAGAATACATCGTGCGAGGAGTTCTCTGGCCTGGGCTGTTGCTGCTACTTGCAGCGAAGGGGGAGCAGTTGTCGTCCAAAGCTTGGGGTCAGGGCTCCAGCCCCCGTCCCTAATCTCTGGCTCCAAGGCCTCATCTGCCTCAGGGCTCCTTCATACTCTCCGTTGGTGGGGTTCATACCTCTGCTGTGTACTTCCCCTTTCTACCCTGGGCTTTCTCCTCTCAAACCCAACTTCAGTTTTCCTTGGGACAGAAGAAACAACTTCTTTCTTGATTTTTCAGAGCTGGTTATTTGAAATTTAGAATTAGACGTAATTAGTAATGAAAGTATTCCAAAAAGAAGCTTTAAAGGAATCAGTGTTATTTATGAAAAACAGTGAAGGTTAGTGGGAATACTTGGGCGGCCCTCGTAAGTCGTTAAGCGCCTGCCTTCGGCTCAGGGCGTGATCCTGGCGTTATGGGATCGAGCCCCACATCAGGCTCCTCCTCTGGGAGCCTGCTCTTCCTCTCCCATTCCCCCTGCCTGTGTTCCCTCTCTCGCTGTCTGTCTCTATCTCTGTCAAATAAATAAATAAAATCTTAAAAAAAAAAAGACTGGCTCATAAGAGATGGTTTCAACAGTAGGACCTCAGGTTGTGGGCTGCTTTCCGAGGGTCTGATGGTTTAACACAGGAAGGGGGTTGGGATGAGCCATTTGACTCTGGCAGACCCTCTCAAATAACAACAGTCAGTCTGGAAACCCACTTTTTGCCAAAACCTATGCGTGGAGCCTCCACATCAGGTAGGAATTTCCTTGTTGCTCTAGAACTAAAGCAGGGGCGTTGTGAACGCTGTGCTGCCCCTTCCACGAGTGATGATGGCTGCACAGTACGGCGCCCTTAACCACAGGCCGGGTGCCCTGCAGAGCAGCGAATCTCGACAATCTGTATTCTCTAGGCCACACTCAGCGAAGTGAGGAAACTTGCCTAAGACACACAGGTTTTCAGGGGAGAAGGGTCAGAGTTTAAACCCCCATTGATCCAATCTCAGGATTCCTGGTTGTGGGAACTGTGTGGGCGATTCTGGATCATTTATCTATCGTGCGAGTTGTCATTCTTCGTGTAGTCCCTTTTGATATCATTGAGGTTCATTAGCTAACCCGGTGAAGCCTGGGCTGGCGTTCACGGTCAAGATGCTAGCAGCGGGCAGTTGGCAGGCAGGCAGCAGGAGAACCCCCTGAACAAGGCTCCCTGCTGTCCGAGGGTGCCGTGTGTGACCTCAACATGGGCAGTTGCCTGGAATAGACTTCTCCCAGAGAGAGGCAGGGTGCTCATTTGTTAGTTTATAGCTAGAAATAGTTCTTTTCAGTATCCAGATCATCTGTACCTGCTGGATTCAGTTCTTTCCTGGAGGGAGCTGAGTAAATGGCACTGAGTTCTCACCCTCTGGCCCCCCTCCCCTGGCAGCCTGCAGACCCTCCTCATTCTGACGGGACAGGACTTCGTGATCAGTTGCCTGTTTTTTCGAGGGGCTGGTGAGAGGGAGGTTCTGGTTCTGTCATGCCTCAGATTGCCGCAGTTGCGATTTGAGGATTCTTAAATTTCAGTGACACATTTAAAGAGAGGCTTAGGGTTGGGTTATCCTGCAATGGTCTATTCTCATTTTTTGTGGATCAATTTTCTTGTCACCTTTAGAGGCAGTCTTCTTTCAGGGTTTCAGGAAAACCTTTATTTGTCCTTTGTACCAAATACATTAATATGATATTTAAGAACTAGGTCCTATTTTTTACAGGTGATATTACAAGGTATCATGAAGTTAATGTTTCTTATTAGCGACTACCTTTGTGCTCTGAAAGAAATAGCTCCTTGGAAAAATATAGTTTTCAAAATACCTTAAAGTGTGTATGTGTAAAAAAGAAAATGTGTATTGTGCGTGTGTATAAAGTTGTAGTTTTTATAGCAAAACCTTCTTGGAAAATCTTTTCTGTAGATACCTTAGACTTTATCGGGCATTTGCTCCCAGTCAGACATTGTGTTAAACGTTTTAAATAGTGCATTTAATCCAGACACCATTTTCTGCTCGACACTATGGGTTTGAGGGGGAAAAGGACCTGAACAGTTTCACCCAAGCATGTGACTTTATTTTGGCATTCAGTTGGGAAAACATATAACAGTCTCCTTATAAATATGTGTTGTTTGAATTGACTGAAGGGACAATTAGGAGAAGGTAAGGAGAGAAAAAAGAGATGTGGACATTGGGAATGGATGTGGAATTTGGCCTGCTCAGAGAAGGACCTGGGTGAGCCGTTAGGAGCTTTGCCTCGGGGTAGATCTTGGTGCCATCTTGTGGGTGGATCTGGAAAGAGCCAAGCAGACCCACACCAGCTTCTACAAGGATGCCTTGCAGAACCCCACATTTCCATACAACACGTAAATAAAACTGTAAGTCAGATATCAGAACTCTGGTGTAGGAACCAGTAGATTTGATTATGTCCTGTCCAGCAGCAAGTCCTGATCACCCTGGGTCCAAAATGCCCCAAAGCCATCCGCTCGTCTCCATGGCAACTGCTGGGCCACAGGGCTATCCTCTCTCACTTGGACTGCTATGGAAGCTTCCTCACTGGTCTCCTTGCCTCTCCTGTCACTGTCCCACTGTCCATTCCCCAGCGGGGATCCATTTAAAATATAAAGGGAATCTATTTAAAGGGATCAATTAAAAAAGTAAAAATTAGATCCTATCACTTTCTTGTGTAAAACTCTTCAGTGGCTTTGATGAAATTTTAGGATAAAACTCAGGTTTCTTGTCCTGGCTTAGAAGGCTCTCCATCTTACAGCCCCTGTCTAACCATGACCTCATCTCCTGCCCTCTCCCCCTTCCTTTCCTCGAATGCTCCCCATTCCTATCATGGGTCCCATGCAACCCTGTTCCCTCTGCCTGGGGCTCCTTCTTCCATTCCTTGCATGGCTGCCTTCTTCCCATTCAGATCTCATCTCAACATTGCTGCCTCAGAGAGGCCTTCCTGGACGCTGATTTAAAATAGCACCCCAGTTAGTCTCCATCACATCTCCCCCTGTTAGGTAGAGATGCTGTCTTGTTCTCTATTGGGTGTCGAATGCCTAGGAAACCAGTTAGCATACCATGGGTGCCCAACAAAGATTTGTCAATGCTGTTTTCCAGGTTCTCGGTCTTATTTCCACTAAATATAGGTTAGGGTCAGGTGATTTTAGGCCTTTCCCAGTGGAGCATAAAAAGACCACAGGAATTCAGTCCTGCTGAATTGGGTCTTATTCTCATCATTGTCCTTTACCAACTGTTTAACCACACTGCTCTGAGCTTCAGTTTCTTCATCAATAAACTGGAGTTAATGAGTTTACCTTATTCATAGGGGAAGAACTAAATTGGATTTACATATGATTGGAAGCAGAGTACTTAGCACATAATAGGCACCTCCTCTATTAAAACTACATTATGTTGTCATTGTGTTCATTTTCCCCTCCTGCACCTCGAGAACGGGGTTAGGCACTTCTCTGCACTCCTAGTACTTAGCTCTGTGCTTGGCTTAAAGGATAGAGTAGTAAGTGGTCCACAGATGTCTGGATTAATTTTGACTCTTCCCACCCAGGAACTAGTGTCTCCTGACTTGTCTAAGCTGTGTCCCTTTGACCAAGTTACCACTCTGTCTGGAGAGAAAGATAAGAAGGATGTACAGGGAAAACCTGGAGGGATAGTAGGGCTTAGGACAAAATCTGATTTATGACTTTGCTATAGTTCCTAGGTTTGTATTCAATTATTGTAAATGGATCCCAGCATAACTTTGTTTCTAATAAAGGGGATGTAGGAAAAAGAATAGATCACATGATTCTTTTGTGGTTCCTAGAGCTTAGGCTTTCGTAAGAGTCCTTCCTTCCTTTATGTTCCTTCATGAAATAAAGTATATATAAAAACATTCCGGAAGCTGGAAGTGCTGTATCACAAATACACGTGTATGTAGAAACTAGTGTGTGTGATTTCTGGTTAAACGAATGATTCAATAGCTGTTGAGTAAACATTAATTCAGAAGTATTTCTTAAATGCCCACCGTGTGCCAGGGACTGTTGTGGATGTTGGAAAGACAACAGTGAACAAAGCAGATAAATCCCTGTCTTCATAGAACTTACATTCTTAGTGGGAGAGACAGACAATAAAGATAAATAGTAAAATACAGAGTTTCGCAAATGATGACTGAGAGGCTACAGAGAAAAAAACAAAGCAGGCAAGGGATAGGGTTGGCTTGGGGGAACAGAAATTTTAGGCAGATTAGGATTCTGTATCTCTTTTCTCTCCCACCCCCACCCATGATCAAGACTCATTACCCTGGTTTGGCCTTCTCGTGTCACTTGTAAGTGTTAGGTTGATTCGGCAAACAACAGAAATCTGATATGTGGTTTCTCCAAGTTTCAATAATAATTTATTTCATGTTTCTGTCAGCCATATTTACAAATATTACTTTACTAAAATACAAGGAGACTTTTTACAATCTCTCTTTAACAGTAAGTATTAATAAATACATATCTACAAATCCAGAAGACTAAACTCATCAACTTGTGTAATTACCAATATTCATGAACACAGTGTTGTTTCTGTATTGTCAAAAGATAGCAGTTGCTTTTGAAGCTGAAAGATTAAATCAAAGCTGTGATATTAAACTTAGCTTGAAGGGGACTATTCTCTTTAAATATTAATGTGCTTAACAAATTACTAAGAGGGCCGTGACCTTGAAGCATTAGGTCAGTTTGATTCTGATTTTCATACACAAAGAAAGGAAGAATGCAAGAATTCTATAGTTCTGATCCCCTTTTCCAGAGCAGTTGGGAAGTTGTTTACTCTTTGAGGGCCCACTGCTGACGTCCGCTCACTGAGTAATGTCATCAGATTTCCTGGTGGTGGTTATTTTGGGGGGGCAGTGGTAAGTAGTTGTCCGGCTCTGTTGGGACACTGCTCGACAGAGGTCCTGAGAGCCGGATATACCCCGTAGACAGGATGTAAGGTTAAAATGCAGTCTAGTTAAGTAAATAAAGTAAGTGTTTGGTGGTAAAATAGAACTGCTGAAACATTAATGTTTTAAAATGATAACGTTAAGATTATACTGAGGCAAAATTAATAATTTTTAAAAAAAATCTATGGCTGCTTTTATTTCTTAAAATTAATGCAGTGGTGAGTTATTTTTGTAAGTTGAGATCAAAAGTTATACTGTCCTTTGTGAAAGTTACCCACTTTTGGTGTGGGATGTGTGCTCAGAGTTGTTTTCCTGGGAGGGGTAAAGCTTTGTCCTGAGCCATTCATACTTTTATCTTGTCCCTCAGTTTGTAATCAACACTATATATACATATATGTGTGTGTGCGCACACGTGCACGCGTGTGTGTATACACACGTATGTGTTTTTTTAAACATGCTAGTCTTTATCATTTTTAAATTTTATTAATTATTACATTTAACTTTATTTTTTTCCTTTTGTTTTCCTTAAGTTTGTACTGTTGACTTTCTCAAACTTAATGACTTGAAAGCTTGGTAAATGTACTTAATTCTTGTTCGGTGACAAAGGATTTAAGGCTACGGGTCTTGCCTCTGAGTAAAATTTAGCAGTATCCCGTAAGTTTCATTACATGATACTCTCATTTTTATTACTTTCCAGGTAATCTGTAGGTATAGTTTGCATTTCCCTCTCTGACCCAGCAATTACAAGTTAATATTTAAAAAATATTTAGGGCAGTGGTGTTTGTTGATTTTGTGATTTTGCTTAAGCTCATGTTTTTAATTTCTGGTTTGATGGCATTATGGTTGAAGAATAAAAATGATACCCTTTTTACTTTTAGCAATGTGTTTTAAGGTTTTCTCTGTGACCTAGTATATGTTTTTTATGCAGTTATAAATATTTCTTTTTCTCCCTTGAGACTTTTTTATCTACTGACCCTTCAGAGCCGGTTTCATAAGTATCCTCTGTCAGAGGCTACCTCTCCGCGCTCGTGTGAGGGACGCAGGTACTCCTCGCTGTGCCTTACCGTGGGCCGTAGCAGTGGGCTTCCTGCTCAGGACTCTTCTGCTTTCTTCTGTGGAACTGTCTCCCCTGCTATAGAAAATGAGCGAAATGATTTTCCTTCTCTTTCTTTCCCCTGTCATTTTCTTCCTTCTCTTTTTCCTGAGTAGGTCCCCTGCATTCTCCAAGCAGTTGGTCTGGATCCTTCCTTGTGTTTTCTTTCATTCATTCTGTTAAACTTCGTAAAAACTGACAGAAAACTCTTTGTTCAGATTGGTCTCTCTCAGTGCCTCTTGTTTTCCTTCTGAGTGCGCCGTGAGCGTATGATTGTCTAGACCAGCCCTCTCGTTGGAGGCCCTCCTGGCCTCCTTGGATCGTCTCCAGACTGCTGGCTTTGGCATCACCCGCACCCTCGCTACGAGGCTGGCCTGCAGCTACACAGCGCAGGGGTGGATGGTGGTGGGGGAGGTCTGTTCTCAGCCTCCCACCCTGTCACAGAGTCCTCCTCAGTCTTAGGTCTGGAATAGTAGCGGCCCTCATTCTTATGCCTTCCGAGAGATGAAATCATTACAGAGCAGATCAGAAACTAAGCTGGTGTCCTGTAGTTGGTAGACTTCGGCTTCTAGCAGTGAGAAATAAACTGGACTCCCCCATCACTGAGCACGCTTTGTTCCGTGCGTTTACTGTGGGATAGACCGCTGCTTGAGGGGAGACGCGGGAGGTGGGCAGTCAGGTAGGAAATATCTTGTGGGAAAGCTTATAGATCTAGGTCTTCTGCTGCAGATTTTTTTTGCCATGGAATCATACCACCACCCAGAGGCCTGGGCATCCCTTCAGTACATACAGCCTTTCTGGGAAAATGGCAGAAACATGCCGCCTCCTCTGCGTAGCAGCTCAGTGCCAGCATCCATCACTCAGGGCTGTGTTTCAGCCCATATTCTTCCTCCCTTGGGCTCCTGTATGCAGTGCACAGATGGCCCAAACCTTCCAGTGGCCCTGGGTTTGCAGTGAAGTCCCAGCTGCCACTTGCTGACTCTGTGGCCTTAAACAAGGTACCTGGAACCTCAGTTTTCCAACCGTCAACCTCGCTGTGTTGCTCCAGAGATTGAACAAGATAACGTGTGTTCAGCAATTAGCATAATGCCCAGTATACGCTAAGCCCCCCCATTGGTGCTATGATTATTATTACTCATTGGCATTTGGTTATGACATTGTATTTATCTGTGTCATTTAGTGCCAAGTTCTCAAATAGATAAGCAATTACTGGTAAACACTGTGCTCCTCTGTAAAATGAAAGTGTTAACACTTCTTAACGGGGTTTCTTTGGCTCTCATGTTGCATGATTCTAACTGGGAGATTTCATTATGCACGTGCCATTCTTGATGTAAGATTTCATTGTCCATCAGGAGAAAGATAGAAGGAATCAATGTTCATTCAGTGTCTAAT
Source organism: Ursus arctos (assembly GCF_023065955.2). Classification (NCBI taxonomy): domain Eukaryota; kingdom Metazoa; phylum Chordata; class Mammalia; order Carnivora; family Ursidae; genus Ursus; species Ursus arctos. Next base: position 34,681,625 of record NW_026622963.1, read on the forward strand.
TTTCGGGGGCCCTTTATATTGTAAACTCATTTGATCTTTGTAACAAATGAGAAAATTAAGCCTGAGGAAGGTTGAGTAAGTCACTTAAAGTCACACACAGCTGGGAAAAGCAGAGCTAGGGTCAGATTCATTTTATTTCTCCCTCCCTGCTCTGTACCTTTTCGGAGGGTTATAAGGAGATCCCTGGGATTCTATGTAATAAACATTTAATTTATGTAATTTTTCTCTGGAGCAAAAATCTCACTTTTATCTGTGGCACTGATTAGAGAGAGAAATTTTGAAGTGAGCTTATCTTAAAAAAATTTTTTTAATTCGTTTTTTTTTTTTAATGATTTTTTATTATATTATGTTAGTCACCATACAGTACATCCCCGGTTTCCGATGTAATTAAAAAACATTTTTTTTAAGCATACCTTTTTCTTACAGGTAGCAGTAGCTGATGTGCAGTTTGGCCCCATGAGATTTCATCCAGATCAACTCCAGGTAATAATAAACCATGCTGTAATTTTTACATATTGATTTTCTTTAAAGAGGGGGAGAGAGAGGGCCTAACAGTGAAAACAGTTTTCTATTTTAGATAATAGTACTGGATCAATGTTAGATTCCTGAAGCTGATAATAGTACTCTAGTTATACAAGAGAATGTACTTTTCTTGGACACACACGTATGCACCCTACTTTGAAAGGTTCAGAGTTAAAGAAAAGAACGTGCATAATCATGGGGAGGGGGAGAGCAGAGGAGGCAAAAATCTTAACAATCGATGAAAATGGAAGAAGGGTCCACTAGCGTTCATCGCACTTACGGCTTTTCTGTAGGTTTGAAATTTTCCAGAATAAAAAAGCAAAACAATGGTCTTTTCTGTGTTGCTGAATGAGCCCTATCAGAAAATATTTAAATGATCAGATACCAAATATTGGGCAACATAAGCTATTGAAATTGAGCTCTGAAGTTTTTTGATGCTTCCTGCACACAAACCATGTCTCCTGTGAGGACTGGCAGAAGTGCGCGCTCTTAGTTCTTTGCATTTGTGGTGGTTGTGCACTTGGGTGAACTTAGAGGAGCGAAGCCTTGGGCGACAGGGTCTCCGTCAGCTTTGCAGTCTTTCTCACAGGCTGCCTGCCTCCACCTGACCACCGTTCCCCTCATGACTCCATCTGGGTCTGAAGGGATGGAACGGTGAGCTGCTGACCCAGACCTGGCCGGGGGGCCCGGCTGGAGAGGGCAGAGGCAGCAGATGCAGGCCTCACCTGATGCGGGCCAGGCAGAGGGACGGCGAGACGTCCTCCTGGGCAGAGGCACAGGGGCCACCCCTTGGGCCTAGTGCTGTGCCTGTGTTGCTGAACTGACAATTTGTCATTTGCTATCCATCAGAACTTTATTAATTGATTTTTATTGAAATGCAGTGGGTACCCACAGTATTCTCTTGGTTTCAGGTGTGCAACAGTCATTCAACGTTTATATCCATTAGGAAGTGACCATCACTATAACTGTAGCTATCATGTGTCACCATATAGTGTTGTTATGTATTGTTAACTATGTTCCCCGTGCCATACATTGTATCCCCGGGTCGTGTATATTTTATGACTTGAAGTTTACCCTATTTATTTATTTGAGAGCAGGGAGGAGGGGGTTGGAGGGAGGGCATGGGGGAGGGAGAGAGAGAATCTTTTTTTTTTTTTTTTTTTTTTATTAATAATGATTTTTTATTATATTATGTTAGTCACCATACGGTACATCCCCGGTTTTCGATGTAAGGCTCGATGATTCATTAGTTGTGTATAACACCCAGTGCACCATGCAATATGTGCCCTCCTTACTACCCATCACCGGTCTATCCCATTCCCCCACCCCCCTCCCCTCTGTAGCCCTCAGTTTGTTTCTCATAGTCCATAGTGGGAGAGAGAGAATCTTAAGCAGGCTCCAGGCCCATTGCTGGGCATGGAGCCCAACGCGGGGTTCGATCTCACAACCTGGAGATCATGCCAACTGAGCTACCCAGGCGCCCCTGGAAGTTTACCTTTTAATCCCTTTCCCCTAACACAAATAAATGATTTAACTTACATGTGGAATCTAAAAAAACAAACCACCACTAACAACAAAAAGCAGAAGCAGACTTGAGAACAATCTGGTGGTTTCCAGAGGGAGGGAGGTTGAGGGATTACCTAGCCAGTTATGAGGTATTTTATTTTGGTCTAGTTGAAATCTCTCATCGAAGTAATTTTTTTTTTTAACTTGGAGGAATTACATAAAATCTTGAGTCAAAACGTTTAAATACATTATTTCAAGTTTTAAGTATTCGGGGTGTCTGGGTGGCTCAGTTGGTTAAGCGTCTGCCTTTGGCTCAGGTCATGATCCCGGATCCTGGGATCGAGTCCCTGCATCGGGCTCCCTGCTCAGCGAGGAGTCTGCTTCTCCCTCTCCCACTGCCTCTACCCCCCACTCGTGCTCCCACTCTATCTCTCTCTCTCAAATAAATAAATAAAATCTTTTAAAAAAACAAAGTGTTAAGTATTCTAAAAGTTTGACAAATAGTTTTAGTTTTTGCAATCTAACAACTTGTCTAGTTAACTTGCTGTTAAAATAAGTATTTGTGTCGTAATTGAAATCGTTTCAAGGTGAAATGCTTAATCAAGCTTTTGTTGAGTTCTGCCAGTGGGCTTATTAGCAAAAGAATAGGTATATGACCCATGCACTTGGACTACCAGACAAGAGCAGTAAAATAGCACTAATTTCGGGGAGCTGAGTGATAATGTCCTGAGTTATGTGTGGGAGGATTTCTATCAACAGATTGTTATGTTCACATCTGTGTACTTGCCTTGAAAACACTTAGGAGTTTTCTGTGGCATGTTAAGAAATGACCATTCTAACAACTCTTTTTTTAAAAAAGTGTTCACACTTTTTTGATTCAGGTACTTTTAGTGTTTACCAAAGAAGATAACCAGTGTAATGGATTCTGCAGGGCGTGTGAAAAAGCAGGGTTTAAGTGCACAGTTACCAAGGAGGCTCAGGCTGTTCTTGCCTGTTTCCTGGACAAACATCATGACATCATCATCATTGACCACAGAAACCCCCGGCAGCTGGACGCGGAGGCGCTGTGCAGGTGAGCCTGGGACACGGGCCTAAGTGCCCCACTGGCGTGTGTGACAGTAAGAACAGCCCAGAAATACACCAAGTTAAATTCACTGTCTTCTAAGTTGCCTTCCATGCATGTAAAATAAGTAAGATATTAGGACATCATTATTTCTAGGACTGATCTTCTTCCTCTGTTTTGTTTTACTTTGCTTTGCTTAAAACAGTATAAAAAATATGAATGAAAACCATTAAGGGTTAAAATGAAACCCAGTCTGTAACTAACTACAACCGTCACCTGCTGTAACCATCCTGTTACAGCAACAGAAGCTAATAAAATTTTCCAGATGTTTTTAAAGTTATAAAAAATTGAAAATTGTCTACTAATGTTAAGCGAACGGGCCTTGTTTGTAGTACTTGCAGAATATCAAAGCATGTGAACAGGGTTGCTTAATAGGAGGTTTTAGAGAAGCATGGATTGTCATGTGTGCCTGTCCTCTACTAAGTTCCCACCCCGCACATCCAGCCTCTGGTGGGGGTGGGGGTGGGGTTCCCAAGGGAAACTCTGAGCTGCAGAGCCCAACTTAATCCCGTTTCCCAGATTTCCAGCGTTCGAGGGCAGGAACGGTCTTTCCTGGATGGAGCATCTCCTCACTGCTCTCGGCGGCTCCTCACAGTGTGGTTTCGGATTCCAGCCCTGTCGGGGCTGCTTCCTCTGAGGGTCCTCTTCCAGGCAGTAGCCCTTGTAAGCGGGGCTCCAAAACTGAAACTCTCACCCCAGGTTTGGCTGGCCCAGGGAAGAGTAAGCCGAATAGCCATCTTCCCTGTGCTGTCCGGGGAGCAGATGCTTACAAATGCAGCCCCCAAGCATGTGCCTTTCCTGAGGGCTGTGTCGCTGCCCTGGCCAAGAATCTCCGGTTTTTCTGGCTAGCTGTGTTCTACCACATCATTTCCATCTTGTTGGATGGGGGGTGTGTGTGTTGTGTGTGTGGGGGGGGTTGTTCTTGTGTGTAGTTAGTGAGTTTTCTAGAGGCAAGAGTAGGCCTTGATTTAGTTCCCTAAGTCACTTTCATCTCGATTCTGGCTGTGCCTGGTTTACCTCCCTTGAGATCATCCCTTCAAGGGAACCTGCCCACTGTGGAGTATTCCTCCAAGGAGGCATTCCAGGCTGTCCCTCCTGAACTTGTTCACGTGCTCTTTGTCCCTTTTCTGACTTAGACAGCTCATGAGACCTTAGCTCTGGCAGAGCTCTGTCCTTTCCTTCCTCTTCCTTTTGGGATACCTAATCAGCACCACCTGTGAAGGGTTTGTCCATCAGTTGCTGACTTATCTAAATGACTAGCATTCATCTGTATCTCTACTGGGAGCATTTGGAGCTCCTTACACTCCTTATCAGATGCCTTTCTGAAGGCCAGATATTCTGTGTCTGTGATATTTCCCATGTCCACTGGTGGAGGAACCCTACTTTGCAGGTCTTCTCAGTCGTGAGCACTGTCTTTGGTACTAGAGCTGCATAGGTAAGTAAGACATGGTTCTTGCCTCTGAAGAGCTACTGTTCTAGTTGGCAGGGCAAGTGAGTGATGTCAGTACAAGCTCCCAAGTGCCCATGAGGAGGAGCATGCAAAGTGCTGCAGCTGCCTGTGTCGGGGAGAGCTGCACAGAGGACATTTGGGGTGAGTCCTAAAGGATGAGTAGGTGTTTTGAAAGGAAGGAAGGAAGAAGGAAAAGAAGGAAAAACATTCCAGGTGGGGGAAGCAGCGTGTAGGAACAAGCAGGTATACAGGCCTTCCCTGCTCGGTGTGGACGCCCGCCGGGCTGGGCAGGCCCGGGACGTGGCTCTGGCGAAGGCTGGAGGAGCAGACCGTATCTGAGGGCCTCACGTGCGGAGCCAGAGGCTTGGACTTCACCCTGGCGGCAGCTGAGACACTGACGTGGTCTGGGCAGGGCCGTGTGCGGAGCAGGCGGGAGGTGAGCGGCTGCCCGCCGGAGAGCAGAGTGGAAGGGCAGAGGAGCGGGGCGAGTCAGTCAGTGTGAGGCTGTAGGACGCCGTCTTGTGCTGATTACAGGCCGCCTCCCCGCTTCCTGTCAAGAAACCCGAGAAGCTAACAGACGAAAGCTGACCGCAGCAATTAAGAGGCCAGAGGTAAGCTGATAGTGGTGTCAGAAGCCGGGCGAGCAGAAGGCCGGGATTCCCCCTGCGTCTCTTGTACCGTCGGGCCTGTGGAAGAAGCCTGCTCCTGAAACGTCCTCCGCATACGTCCGTCTCTGAAGCTGACGTACCAAGCGAACCTGAAGGAAGGAGACGGGAAGAGGCTCTGCGTCACGGCCGCTGTCGTGCTGAGCCGGGGACGCTGGAATTGTGCTGACCAGAGACACTGATGGCTCTGCCTTAGCTGAGCGCCAGAGCCCCGCCCGCGGCCCCCCAGTCCCTGCGGCGTCTTCGTTCTTCGCTCTCTGTGTCCACTGGGATCTACAAGACAGAGCAGAGGGAGACGGACAGAGACCTGGGGTTTTACCAGTCGTGAGGAGGGGCAAAAGCCTGAGGAGCGTGAGCACAGCCCTTCGCATGTTGCAGTTTCAGGACAGCGGCCTGCGTCGGGTCTCGGGTGTGGCTAGAGAGCGGGAGAGGGCCAGCCGCAGTCCACTCTGCAGCTCACCTCTGCCTCTGGCCGCGCTCCCTGCGCAGGAACTCGCGTCTGCTCGCTTGCTCTGCGGGCCCAGGCCGAAGAGGAGGAGGGCGGCTCATGCCAAGGGCCTAGCAGAGGCGAGCGAAGAGGCATCTGTGACGCTGTCTGCTGTAGGCTCCCGACGGGGTTGATCTCACTTCCCTTTAAGGATGAAGAACAGGATAAAGAAGGGGGCCTGTAAAAAGCTGCCAGATAATGGAGGGGAAAGAATAGCCTTAAAGACTAAGAAAATGATTCACTGCAAGAAACCGAAGAACCTTTTAGACCAATGCCTAGGGTACTCAGTAGAAATGAAGAACTTCCTTTGTGCGCCAGGAGCAGGGCTGTCATGAAAGGGAAGACTTGGTGAAAGGAGGCGGAGGAAATAAAGCCCTGCACAGGAACCCAGGGGGCGCCAGCAGAATTAGATCTGGGGTGAACGCAGGAGCAAGACTCAACTCGGGGTGCTGGACGCTGTTGACCATCTCTGGATTCACCTCGGTCCACAGCTCCTTTTTACCATTGTAAATTCCATTCTTTTCCAGTTTAAACTCATTCCACGCAGCGGAGGAACAGTGGCAAAGTACAAGTAATGGAGTTGTTGTAAGATATGACTCATTGAAGGGCTGCATGGGCCTTGCAGTAAAGCCTCCCTCCCTGGCCTTTCTTCCAGCGTTGTGTTGAGACCATCATCAGATTTATCTGTAGTTGCCAGCGTATCTGGAGAATGGTAGTTGCCCCCCCCCCCATGCACTTCTATTCCTTCCTAATAATAGAATTTCTAGCATTTGGCTGGGCCTCTGGCCACCTAGAAAATGCACGCATTCCCCAGCTTTCCTTGCAGCCGGCCAGTGGGAATGTCCTGTGCATCTTCCAGGAAGTATCCTGCTGTCTAGAATGTGGGTGTTGTGGCTAGAGCACAAGAAACCATGTGGAGGCAAGAACAGGAAACATGGAAGGAGCCAGGCTGCTGATTCTGCGAGCATGCCGTCGCAGCCTTGGACCAGCTGCCTCTGCGCATCTTTTATGTGGGAGAAGAATCTTGCTTTAGTCACTAGTGTGTGGAGTTTTCTCTTACGCGTAACCCAGCGAAGTCCTGGTGCTAACCGGCTAGTGTGGTTGTGAGAGCTTCCCAGTATGTTCACACGGTCTTTCAGAATCTCAGGCTGTAGATTCGTGCCCTCTCTTTTCTCTGACTTCTCGAAACGTGCCTTCCTAACGTCTGGGTGTACATTTTGATGATGCCAAGTCATTTCTTTCTTCATTTTCCTGAATTCTAAAGTAAAGGGTGTTGTCTTTTTTTCCAACCCAGTTTCCTTATATTTCTGTTTTCTAGTCCATTCCTCCTCCTCATGGACCAGAAAGAGCCGGGAGTACACCTCTGCCTTTTCATACAGTGTTAGCCCTCCTTTGCAGGTGTCAGCTTGCTTCCAGGTGAACGTGACCCTTCTGCTTTGTCCTTAGCCGAGTGCCCACCCGCATTCCTGTGTCCCAAGTACGTCATCCAAAAACTGCTTCCTGAGGGTACCTGCACGGTTACCTCCTCGCTATTTATACCACTCAGATCTCTGTTTTTCTTCGAAAAGGATGAGGGCTGGTTTGAGATAGCCGACTGCATACTTAAGGTTGCCTTTTCTTTCTTGAAATCTTTGTGATACAGCAGAAATAGGAACACAAGAATAAGTATGGTGCCCTCAGAAGTCACGGAGATACCATTTGTGGGTGCCTGTGTCTCCCTGGGTAAGATTCGTGCTAGGCCCAGTAGCAGCCCACAGTTTTGAGAAGTGAGCTGGCCTTGTCCGTGTGAGTGTCCACTGTGCCAGTCACCCTTCCACGCTTAAACGGCCCTTCCCGTGGCCCCCGCTCCAGGAAGGTGAGTGTGGCTGTTCTCCAGGCAGGGAGACCCTGGTGGAATCAGGGACTGGCACCTGGTCGGCAGACCCGCAGTGACCTGTCGGGAGGCTCTTCCAGTACAGCTGCCATGCAGCACCCTTGAGGTTGGCTTCCTCTGGATGGACAGGCAGATGGGAGCTGGGGGAATGGAGCGGACACTGGGAAAAGCAGAAACACTGAGAGAGAGGTGTGAGCCGTGCGGCCTGCGAGAGCGCCTGGCTCGTGCCTAGAGCCTCACGTCCATCTCTGAGCCGTTTCTGTGCCCCACATCCAGTCTGCAACTGTCATTAGACTCAGCCTTGAGAAAATGAAGCCCCAGTGCCGTGAGGCAGGGCTGCACAAGGGGGACACAGCCACGCCGTTCGTTTAGACATTGTCTGTAGCTGCTTTCACGCTACAGTGGCAGAGTGGAATGGTTGTGACAGAGTCTGCCTGGCTCACAAAGCCTAAAACACTTGCCATCTGGCCCTTCACAGAAAAAGTTTGCCAAACTGAGGTATCCGTTGTGTATTCTGAATTGACGTCCTCTGATGCGTCTGGAATGGCTACGTTATGTACCATCCTTGGGAGAATTGAGAGTCACTCAAGTGGTTTTCTGTGTTCTGTGACTCAGGAGTGGTTCTGTTTCTTGAACTAACAGAACAGATGTCATGTAGTAAGTCTTGGCTGTTCTCTGTCCCATCCTGGACACATTCTCTAGAAGGCCAGCACACTTCTGACGTGGCTGGGGCCATCTGGGAACAGTCTGCTCTGTTCTCCTGCCGAAGCCACTATCCCTTGTGAGTGTCTTCCTTTCAGCCCAGGGCTGCCTTCCTCCTCTTCCTGTGGCATGGCTCCGAATCTTCTCTGGAGTCCCACCTGCCTGCCCCCCGCCCCATGTAGGGTGAGCTCTTGCACATCTCCAGTGGAGCCCTTCCTCCTCCTCTCCTGGGTCACATTGATCTCTGCCCGGTCTGATCTGGCTGGGTTTTTGTTCCTGGGAAGCCGCTTCTCCAGAAGGGGTGAATGCACTCTCTGTGGAGAGCCTCGTACTCCACGGGTAATTTCAGTGGAGCCAGTGTCCCCCACTTCTCCTGACCAGTCGTCCATTCTTACCTGTTTCTGTCAGGTGGCGATTCTCTACTTTCCGACTGATTAGAATATCTTGCATTTCCTAGTTTTGAATTTCTCTTGCTGCTGCTTTTGCCTACCGAGGAACTCTCTGTTTGTACTGCTTAGGGAGCTGACCTTTGGGCTTTGTCCCCACTGTAACCGTGGCCATCAGCTTGCGGTAACATGCTACATGTACTTGCATTTCCCTCTGACAGGGAGAGACAGATAACCCCAGTCACGTAAGCCCAAGGTAGGGAACGTTCTCCACCCGAGGCCACTTGGATTCACAAAGGCCAAGTGAGTAGCAGGCACACAGCCTCCGCCAGCTGTTAGGTCTGTGCTCCATAAGCCTTAGGGTTACTGGTCTCCTGAGTGACCTTGTGCTCTAGAGGGAGGAAGATCAAGCAGCCACGAAGGTAAATCCAGTGTGATTTGCTCCCTCTTCTGCCTCTCCCCAACTTTAATCATTTCACCAAGATTAAGTGTATTTATTTATTTTTTCAAGAATTGCTTTACATTTATTTTAAAATTTGTTTTTTTTTAAAGGTCTATTAGATCATCCAAGCTCTCTGAAAACACAATTATTATTGGTGTAGTACGCAGGTAAGCGCTCATTTTTTTTGAGGTTGAAGTTCAGGTGTCAGTGTTGTGCTTGCTCTTAGCAGGGGCGTAAGAGTTTGTAGGCTATGACAGGTGTGACTCTTTTTAGTTTGGCATTTTCTTCCTTCTTCTTTTCTGTCACTTCGCCAGTTAACTCCCTGGTGGGAGTTTCTGCTCTCGTGTGAGGTTTTCTGATTTTGGACTGCCATTCACTTTAGAAATAGACAAACCCCGAGAGCCTTCCATTCCTGAAATGTTACCCAGGGGCAACTCCTGAGGGCTTTCTGACTCCCCAAGTATCTCTAAAGTTTTGATTTATATATAAACGGGGGAGATCTTATATTTCATCCTGAAATTGGAGGTAAGGAAAGAATGTTAGGAGAAGGGCAGTATTCAAATAAATGTTATTTAGCATATATACTTTTGTAGATAGAAGAAAGGATTCTTTGTCTTTTAAATTTTTTTCTAGAGCTTTCAGGGAGAAGAGTTTTTTGTTTTGTTTTTTTAAGAAACTGGAAATAGAATAAAATGGGGAAGAATTTAAATGAAATTTTTACATATCAAATAGATACGTGGTTACTTCTGTATTCCAGCTGTTAGTGCAAAATCTCCATATTTCAAGCACTGCCGAAAAGTGACAGAACTAAAACAGAAAACTATTTTCAATTTTATATTTCTGATTGGTATATTAATGTAATTCATTGTAAAGTATTTGACATATGACAGTCCTAGTATTACGTAAATTAGTGAATAAAGAGATGAGCTGTAATTGATAAAAATGGTCTCTAACCCTTTACTGTGTTCTTCTGAAGGACGGATAGAGAAGAGTCATCCGTGATGCCCCTCATTGCTGCTGGCTTTACAAGGGTATGTGCCCACCTCTTTGTTATGCAAGTATAATTCAGCATGAGAAATTAAATTTTATCTCCGTTGAGAGCCAGCAAAGTTTTGAATTCATTTGAAGAAAAACGTTGTCGTCCTTGTACTGTTACCGTTTGGTTTAACTTTAGAACTTGATGATCTTAATAATCTACACTTTACGTTTTCACTCTCTCAAAATTGTGCCTGCTAAAAGCCATCTAAACATCATAAAATCTCTTTAATGCCATACTAATTAAGAGTCATGCCATACGATGTGTTGTTAAAACGCTGACATGTATACGTGCAACTTGAAAGGCAGTTCAAGAATTCTGGAAGTGAAGTAGCCCAAACGTGACTCCCTCTCCACCCCCAGCACCCAGCTGTTGGTTTTCCCGAAGCCAAAAGGTTTCTAAAGGCTTTGGTCAGCTGGTTGTCAGTCAGCCTTGGGAATCGCGATGGAGAGAACTTAGGTAAGGCTGATCCTGGGGCAGATTTGTGGCCTGAATTTATATCCGGGAGGTAGTCAGGACCCCCCCAAGCCACAGATTTAAAGTGGGTCTAGGTGGGAGTTCGTACTCCTGGGCACCTGGCAGAAGCAAATACAGATCCTCTCCGGAGCAAGACACCTTCATCTCTGGCCTCAGGGAATCTCCGCGAGTAATTGCTCCAAGGCAGCAGGTGGCGTTGCACGGAAGCTCAGCGGTCCACAGGAGATGAGGCATCGCGAGTGAGAACTGGTAGGGGAGAGGCAGCAGGAACACCCCCGCAGCCCACAGACACCAGAATTATCAGACTCAAATTACAAAGCAGTTATGCTTACTATATGTAAAGACTAAAAGACAGCTTGCGAATGTCTGCAAGAAATAGGAAAACTATAAAAAGTGACACAGGAAATTCTTTTTTTTTTTTTTTTTTTTTTTTTTTTTTAAAGATTTTATTTATTTGACAGAGATAGAGACAGCCAGCGAGAGAGGGAACACAAGCAGGGGGAGTGGGAGAGGAAGAAGCAGGCTCACAGCAGAGGAGCCTGATGTGGGGCTCGATCCCATAACGCCGGGATCACGCCCTGAGCCGAAGGCAGACGCTTAACCGCTGTGCCACCCAGGTGCCCCAGTGACACAGGAAATTCTAAGCAGAAAATTGAATTTTGAGAAATGAACACATTATAACTGAAAATTTTAAAACTTAGTAGGTCTGAAGAAATTATCCAGCATGTAGCACAGAGATTCAATAATAGAAAATAAGTTAGGGAGGTTAGGAAGTGTGGAGGATAGAGTGTATAGTTTAACATATATGTAACTGGAGTTCCAGGAGGATGGGAGAGAGAACGGGACAGAGGCAATATTTGAAGAGAATTTCCCAGAACCGATGAAAGACTGTAGTCCATAGATTCAGACGTTCCAACAAATCTGAAGGAGAGTAAATAAAAAGAAGACACATCATAGTGAAAATCTCGCCAGAGAAAAAAAGATTACCTTCAGAAGAAAGCTGACTGACAGCTAGCTTGTCAGCAGTGATAAAGGGAAAATAGAAAATAGTGGGATGATGCTTTCAGTGTGATGAGATCACTGCTCACCGAGAGTGGTAACCCGAGCAGGAAGGCTGTTAAGAACGAAGCTGACATACTTGCAGCAATATGGAAACAGAGAGTGTGTGCAGGCTGTGCTGCAAGCAGGCGGTGATTCCCAAGCAGCTGTCTTGAAATGCAAGAAGGAATGAAGCCAGGAAATGCCGACTATGGGGTAAATACAAACGCACATTTACTGTATAAAACAGTCATAGTAATGTCTAGTCTGATTGGAGATGACAGCAGGAGGAGGACGTATGCCCTTGCAAGGCGTAAAATTCAAAGTCCTGTTTCCCCAAGTCTCTGTCTGAGGCAAAGAATTGAGAAAGGACTCCACTGATACAACATATGGACTCGAACAGAAACTTGAAGAGGAGGGAGGAGGGATGAAGTGGAGGGAAGTGGGGAGCAGTGAACCTGCCCTGCGCATGTGCCCGCCTACTGCCTCCCTGTCTCTGCAGCCCTCCCTCCTTTCCCTGCGCACGCATACTCACGTCTGCGTGAATGACCTGCAGTAGAGCTTGATTTATAGTTAGAGAACGTATGAAATGTAAGTAAAATATGATCTGTATCTATCTAGGTGTCATGGTAGACCTAAAAGGAAAACACAGACTGGAATGGATAATCCTCTTCTAACAGAGGGGACATACCAAAAGAAAAATTTGAACAATAGGTCAGTCTTAAAATTCTAGTCTATCTTAGCAAATGTAGGCGTTTTCAAGGTTTGTGGGGAGGAGATGGAGGTAAAAGCATTCTCAGGGCCTTATCTAGTAAACATGGGGGCGGGGAGCGGGCAGTGAAGGTATCCCGAAGTTTTCATCTGGGAAATGTGCAGACTAGAACATTTGTTCTCTGGGAGATAGTCGATTCTAGCGGTGATTGGCATCTTGTTTTCAAATAATAGTAAAGAAATCTATGTTGGCCTTCGAGATCAGTGAGAAGGAAGATAACCATTAATAGAAAAGTTTAACCTTCCAGATTCATATGAAATTTACAGCAAGTGTCAAACCGGCTGACACAAGGACGAGGAAGCAGCAGTGTGAAACCGGTCATAAAGACGCAGTAAGATAAAAGGAGTAAGATCAAATGCATGTGAACAGACTAATTTCTCCCATTTTCTAAAAGATAGGCTGCTGGACTGGGTTATTAAGTGTAGTTATGTGACACTTCTAAGACAAAGTGATAAAAGTTTATAAATGAGCAAAGGTAGCAAGTAAATTCAGACAAAAAGAACACAAAAATTCCAGTAATAACGTGCAATATGGAACTTCAGATTTTACTTTATACACACACAATTTTATATAAAACATACAATAGATAATTATTACATAGTTTTGTGGTCCCCCCCTTTTTCTTTTAACAACCCCCAAAACATACACCCATAGCAGCACCTACGCCCATTCCCTCACCTCCACTGATCCGTATTAAGTGGTCTGAGAACAACCACGTCGGCCGGTGGGAGGGGGAGTGTTTCTTTCAGTACGGAATCCGGGGTTGGAAGTTTGGATCACCTCATGCCCCACCTTCACACAAGGAGAAAAACTGTCCCAGCTGACTTGGAAGATCTTTTGTTACTACTCTTGAGCTTCCAAACTGGCGCTTTTTTTTTTTTTTTTTAGCAAGGACCTCTGAAGCTTCCACTTTCTAGTGAAACTTGGGGCTAGATGGTGTGCCCTGGATTCTTTCCTTACCGACAGCCATAACCAGAAGTCATAACGCTTTATGTTTGTATGAGGGCTCTTTGAAAGGGCATAGATGCGTGTTGGGAACGTGTGTGTTTGAAACTCCCCACCAGGAAGCGCCCTGGCACAGCGGTGGGGACTGGGGAGCTCATCCTGGAGAAGGGATAGCAAACCTCAGTCCTTCTGTTTTCTTAGTATAATCGAGCGATCATGAAACTAACTTGAAAATGCAAGAATGGCTGATGCCCACATTCTCCGCCCTCTCACCCACACACTCGGTCAGGGCGTCCTCTGAAGCCTTTGCTAGAACCCCCCTCAGGTGCATGTCCCCAAGCACAGAAGCTTCAAAGTAGTCATTACAGAGGTGCATGACCTGGCGAATCAGGAGGCAGCAGCAGGCTCACCATTTTGTAGATGATGACTTCAAGTAGAAGGCCAGTCCTCAGAGACTGCAAGTGAAAACTAATCTTTAAGCAGAGTCCCGTGCCTTCACATAACAACAGGATTCTGAGGTGACAGAGGGCGTGGTGACTCTCCCAAGTCCCATGGCTGGTAGACAGTGGTGCCAACCCTTGCGTCAGCCCTAGACCTGAAAGCCAACCCTGCAGCGGGGTCTCTGGGCTTTAGGGGGCAATCAGTTGTTTTATGGGTTAGCGCCATCGTTCAAGATTTTGGGATGGATGGAGACCGCTTGCTTCCTCAGTTGGACTTGGTAGCAGCTGAGCATTTGCTGACTAATACCTGAAAGGTTCAGGCTTGGTGTATCTCAGTGCTGGTTATGCATGAGAACCCCCCCCCCGCCCCGAAAAGCTTCCCTAGAGTCTCTTCTGGTGGTGTTGGGCGGGGCCTGCACATTGGTATTAGTTGTAAGATTGCAGGTGATTCTAACAACAGCCCGGGGTTGAGAGCCATCAGCTGGGGCCCAGCAAGGGGGGTGTGATAAAGGCTCTGGAAAAGCAAGGTTGAGTCAGCTCAGGAGTCCGTAGGCTTTGTGGCCTGGCCCCCTGCCGGGATGGGGTAGGGAGAGGAGGCTAGCTGCTGCTGAAGGAGGAGGAATGGCAGCCTGTTTCCTAAGTGTCCCGGGACCCGGTGCCCTTCTCTGCCCTCCATGCCTCGTGGAATCCTTGGGACATACGTGGAAGTTGGAGAAGGGCTGGGAAGAATGGATGTTCAGAAGCAGAGCAGAAGTAGTGAGGGGGAGGGGCAGACAGCAGGGGCAGGATGCTCTACATTGGGTTCCATGTGCTTATTTTGTCACTTTGATGTCTGCCTTTGGGGTAAAGAAGTTTGGATATATACATTCAAACTAATACCGATGTGCAGATATGTATACATTCATATACATCTGGTTGCGTGCCTGCAAGGCCATTTATAAATTCACTTGTCTCCACGTCCCAAGATCTCACCTGCAAAGCAGGTGAGGCCAGCCAGGCCCCTTGGACAGCTCCAGTCCCCACCCCTTGTCTTCTGGCAGTGGCACAAGCACTGTGCCCAGGAATCTTCTCCCTGTTCCTGCCCAGTCAGTGGTAGGCGCCCATGTGGGTGGACGGCCTTCTCAGGTGTTCTGTGCAGTTGAGGCTGACTAGGAATGGACAGCGGGGCCAGCACTCTCCTCCTCTCTCAGTAGATGAGAGCTGGTAGACATGGCAACTCTCTGACTTCTGTGAGTGAGAAGGGCTATGTTTTGGCCTGTGGGTTAGGGACCACCATGCCCATGCCAAGCCGTCCTTGCCTCCTCCCCTCCCCTCCCAGGGACAGCAGTCACCGTACTCTGTGGTCATACACCAGTTTGCAGTTAGAGCACTTTCGCCCACTGCCTCGCTTGGTTCTCATGGTCATCTGCGGTGGCTACGAGCAGGATAGTCTTGTTCTGCAAGTGAGGAAGCCAGCCCAGGAGGGATGGGTGCCTCATTTAGGGTCATACGGTTTATAAGGCATGAACCTGGGGCTGGATTATTAGTTTGCTTTGACACTCAGACAAGGTCCTGATCACTGTTTAAATGGGGGGCTATTCACCTTCACTGTGGCAGAGGCAGGAGCTCTTTGAAGGGCCCCTGTTCCAGACTGGTCTGGCTTTAGCTGGAAGGTGGTGGCCTGCAGAGGCCCTGCCCTGCCTCTAAGGCTTCAGCCTCTCCTCCTTGTCGGTAGAGTATTAGCCATGCACTGAGCGGGTGAAAGTAAGATCTGGTCATAGAAATAGGGCTGCGTAAATGTTCCCAAATATTTCTTCCACCTGAATGGAACTATGTGACAGAACACAGTCACTTCTAAGGTGTCTTCGTGGAGCGCATAATTTGGTGGAATGGGTCCACGCTTCTCAGAACTGTGTAGTATGCTTTGTGCTGAGATGCTTCCACGCTGTAACGTTATTATACGAGGTAGTCGTTGTCCACAGCAGTAGGAGCTACTGGGCAAAGCCATGGCTCTGCTGGCACCTCTGACCTGGAGGGCCGTCCTTGATGGCTGGGTTGAGCCGTGGTTAGAAGGGAGTGTAGGAAAATGTCGCCTGAGTGGGGTTCCCTTTGTGAAATACTGGTGCAAAGTGCAAGCGTGTGTTTCTTTACTGTGAGCTCGAACACCTGTCAAGAGGACAGCGTACTGCCCTTACTCTGGAAGTTAATATAAATAGGACTTCAGTTAAATAAATTTCTTCTTTCTACATATTCTAGCCTCTGACAGTGACATGCAGACAGCCAAAATCCTCTTCCTCAAACAAAGCCTTCTTAAGTGCTGCCTTCTTAACAGTTAATTTGGAATCCACAGATTTTCATCTCTCAGTCCCTGTTCATCACTACGGATAGCGTATTTTTTAGATTCCAGTTACCCACTTGAGAAGTCTGTTAAAGAGTTATTTTTATTGATAGACATATTGCTATAAAGATGCACATTTGTTTATCCACAAAATCTCCTTTCTCTTTGTAGAGGTATGTGGAAAACCCCAGCCTCATGGCCTGTTACAATGAACTGCTCCAGCTGGAGTTCGGAGAGGTGCGGTCCCAGCTAAAACTCAGGTAATTCACCCCGCCCCTTCTGGAATGCCCACGCCACACCATGCAGGGCAGCTTTGCAAGTGAGGTCTTTGGGTTGTGGCTCTTTGGCTCTAACTGACCTCCTGCTGAAGTGGGAGGGGGTGGTGACCTGGCAGCTCTCCTTGTACAAGACTCGGGTCTGCCTGGGTGACTGAGTGGTCACGTTAGTGATGGGAGACTCACACTTAAAGATGGGGCTACAAAAGAATAATAGACAAGAAAGCAGGTGGTAAAGTATATACTGAATTATCTGTTTCGTTTTTTAAGAAAAAAATACTTGTGTACACACCCCCAGCCTACCAACATTAGTTACCTTTGCCAGGTAACATGTTTTCTTCTCCACAGATAAGCATTTTGTAATTTGCTCCTGAGCAAGTTGTTTTGTTTTTTTAAGAGAGTAGAAACTTAGTTCCTTATACAATAGGAAATGCAAAAAATTAGTAAAATTATAGGACTTTGACAGAAGGAGAAAAAGTCAGCAGCTCTTTGTCATCCTAGGTTTCTTCCTCAGGTGGTCTGCTATTCTTTAATATTTCCAGGGTTCAAGGGGAGAATGAAATCACTGTTTGTATATGCCCAGGGCAGAGGTAAGGGGGTCAGGCCTTGGAGGAGGGAGATTAGCAGGGACCAGCACAGGGTTCCACATGCAGGGAAGGAAAGTACTTCATTGACCAAAGGAAATGAAGCTTGAGGTAGCAGAGAAGTTCTGACGAACAGACATGTTTCAAGGCTAGTGAAGTGTCCAAAAGAGTGCTGTTGCTGGATTTTGCCAGGAAACTGAGATCGATGGCTGCCTTGAGGCCCGCTCCTCCCTCCCTCTGGATGCAGGCCCGCTGTGGCATCCTATGGTGAATGAGGCTACCAGCCACTCTGAGAGTAGAGCGGAATTTTGGAGCAGTCAGGATGCAGCAGCTGACACCCAGGGAGATGAAGTGACAGATCTGAGACCTCACAGGCAGCACACAGCACAGAGAATCCTTCAGCTTGTAATCAGCCTTTTCCAAACTGCAGTCATTGTCTCTCCTCCATCCCTAAATCTCACAACCTCTGACCTTTCCTTCCTGAATACCTTAGCTTAGCGAATACAGCACCATCTCCGCTGTGGTCCTAGACTGAAACTACTGTGTCCCCTTCACAAATCCCCAGCTCTGGCCACTCACCCAGTCCCCCTGATTTTGCTTCCTGAGTATCTGTGGAATATGCCCACTTACCTTCCTCTTTAGGTGGCCCACACAGCTCTCAGTGGTGCACCTTCTGCTTACCTCTCCGGCCCCATGTGTCGTCATGCCCTGCTTTGTTCTTTGCACCAGCTGACAACCAAAGAGAGAAGAGTCCGTTATCAAGGGCAATATGAAGATACGAATGGAAGGGGAAATGTGGGACTAGAGAATTGGGAGAAATCCACACTTGTTCTGCGGATGTTAAAATGTGCTCACAAGCTATAACAAGCACCTTTGTGTTACTGCTAGATCACTCAACTGG
The DNA here is from genome assembly GCF_023065955.2 of Ursus arctos. Lineage (NCBI taxonomy): Eukaryota > Metazoa > Chordata > Mammalia > Carnivora > Ursidae > Ursus > Ursus arctos. The sequence goes on from NW_026622963.1 coordinate 34,699,566, forward strand.
AATGTAAAGTGTAGAAATAGACTTGAGTGTATTTAAGAATTTAGCATATGATCAACATGGCAGCTTAAATCAACATGGAAAAGGACAGACTTTTCAGTGAATAGAATTGTGACAGCTTGTTAACTGTTTGGAAGGAAAATTAAGTTATATCTTGATCTCACACCCAAAACCCAAAATAAATTCCAGTGACTTAGAGACTTGATGTTAAAAAGTAGGGCTACATGAGTACTAAAAATATAAGTGAACATATGTAATTGGATGATGAAGTCTTTTTAAATCCAGCATGGCATAAAAGCCAGATTGGGTAAAGGAAGAGAGTCAGATTAAACAATATATAAATGTTAAGCTTGTTTGCAGTTTTTTTTAAAACCTTAAAAATGTTACATTTTTATTTTTATTTTATTCTAAAGATGCATTTATTTATTTGAGAGAGAGAGAGCATGAACAGGAGGGGCAGAGAGAGAGGGAGAGAGAATCTCCCCCTCGGTAGAGCCCGGTGGGGGGCTCAATCTCATGATCCTGAGATCGTGACCTGAGCCAAAACCAAGAGTCAAGTGCTTAGCTGACTCTGTCACCCAGGCACCCCAATAATGTTATGTTTTTAGATAACTAACGTAATGGGGAGAATATATCTGTAACATAGGACAGACCGGTTAATTTCCCGTATATGTAAAGGGCTGTGTTGGATCAGTTGAAAAATGGAAACATCCAATAGAAAAAATTTAAAAAGCTGTGATTAAGCGGTTCACAGGAGATATTAATGGCCAGTAAACGTGCAAAGATAGATATTTGGCTTCACTAGTAATCAAAGAAATGCAAATGAGAATGATATACTATTCTTTATTTACCAACTCTGCAAAAATTTTAGAAAGAATGATAAAACCAAGTAGGGCTTCTCACAGATCCATCTCCTCTAAGCTTGTTATGGGGAACTTCTTTCTCATTGTTTTTTGATTTTTTAAAAAATAACAACTTTACTGTTGTTTAATTCACATTTTATCACTTGATTTTTATATACCAAGAAATAAAAGTTAATTTCTATTGGCTAAGCTTCTTTGTCTTGTTTAGTGAGATAGTTTATTAATACCAGGAATAATGTAAAAGCATTGCTATTGTTAGTTTCCTTAATATTGTCTTTGTATTTTATGGACAAGTAGGCAGTTGCTTTCTTTTCTTTCATCTTCTGAGGCATTGTCCTTCTGAGAACTAAATTGAAAGCAACCTAAATGTCCTATCATGGGGGATTTGTTGAATAAATTATGGTATAACTTTAAATAGCTAATTACGTTAGACTGGTCTACACAGACCTGGAATGAGAGAAAGGGTTGGGGGGGGGGCATTTTTAAAGCTCTTTCAGAGAAAAACATGCAGCCAAGGATCCTCTATCCAGCAAGGCTGTCATTCAGAATGGATGGAGAAATAAAGACCTTACGGAATCGCCAGTCATTGACCAGTTTCGTAAGCACAAAACCAGCCCTACGGGAGATATTAAGGGGGGTTCTATAAAAGTAAAAAGGCCCCAAGAGTGATACAGAACAGAAAGTCACAATCTATAAAAACAAAAACTTTACTGGCAACATGCATCATTAAAATCATATCTCTCAATAATCAGTCTCAATGTAAATGGCCTAAATGCCCCCATAAACGCCACAGGGTTGCCGATTGGATAAAAAGACATGACCCATCCATTTGCTGTCTACAAGAGACTCATTTTGAACCTAAAGATACATTCAGGCTGAAAGTAAAGGGATGAAATACCATCTTTCACGCCATTGGACCTCAAAAGAAAGCTGGGGTTGCAATTCTCACATCAGACAGATTGGATTTTAAACTAAAGACTATAGTTAGAGACACAGAAGGGCACTATATTATTCTTAAAGGATGTATCCAACAAGTGGATATGACAATTGTAAATATATATGCCCCCAGCAGGGGAGCAGCAAGATACACAAGCCAACTCTTAACCAGAATAAAGAGACATATAGATAAAAATATGTTAATAGTAGGGGACCTCAACACTCCACTATCAGAAATAGAGCACCCAAGCAGAAAATTGACAGAGAAACAAGAGCTTTGAATGCCATACTCGACAAGTTGGACCTCATAGATATATATAGAACACTACACCCCAGAACCAAAGAATACTCATTCTATTCTAATGCCCATGGAACATTCTCAAGAATAGACCATATTCTGGGTCACAAAACAGGTCTCAACCGATACCAAAAGACTGAAATTATTCCCTGCATATTCTCAGACCACAACGCTTTGAAATTGGAACTCAACCACAAGGAAAAATTTGGAAGAAACTCAAACACTTGGAGACTAAGAACCATCCCGCTCAAGAATGATTCGATAAACCAGGAAATCAAAAATCAACTTAAACAATTTTTGGAGACCAACGAGAATGAAAACACAACAGACCAAAACCTATGGGATACTGCAAAGGCAGTCCTAAGGGGAAAATACATAGCCATCCAAGCCTCACTCAAAAGAATAGAAAAATCTAAAATGCAGTTTTTATATTCTCACCTCAAGAAGCTGGAACGGCAACAGAGGGACAGGCCTAATCCACGCACAAGAAAGCAGTTGATCAAGATTAAAGCAGAAATCAATGAATTAGAAACCAGGAGTACAGTAGAGCAGATCAACAGAACTAGAAGCTGGTTCTTTGAGAGAATCAATGAAATTGACAGACCACTGGCAAGACTTATCCAAAAGAATAGAGAAAGGACCCAAATCAATAAAATTATGAATGAAAAGGGAGAGGTCACAACCAACACCAATGAAATTAGAAGGATTATTAGAAACTTTTATCAACAGCTTTATGCCAATAAATTAAGCAATCTGGAAGAGATGGAGTACTTCCTGGAAACCTATAAACTACCAAGACTGAAACAAAGAAATTGATTTTTTAAACAGGCCAATTAATTATGAAGAGAGTGAAACAGTGATAAAAAACCTTCCAAAAAACAAAACTCCAGGACTGGATGGTTTTCCCGGGGAATTCTACCAAACATTCAAAGAAGAAATAATACCTATTCTCCTAAAGCTATTACAAAAAGTAGAAACAGAAGGAAAGCTACCAAACTCATTCTATGAGGCCAATATTACCTTGATCCCCAAACCAGGCAAAGACCCCATCAAAAAGAATTACAGACCGATTTCCCTAATGAATATGGACGCCAAAATTCTCAACAAGATCCTGGCTAATAGAATCCAACAGTACATTAAAAGGATTATCCATCATGACCAAGTGGGATTCATCCCTAGGATGCTAGGGTGGTTCAACATTCGCAAATCGATCAGTGTCATAGATTTTATCCAGAAGGAAAAAGCCAAAAATCATATGATTCTCTCAATAGATGCAGAAAAAGCATTTGACAAAATACAGCATCCTTTCCTGATTAAAACCCTTCAGAGTGTAGGGATAGAGGGTACATTCCTCAATCTCATAAAAACCATCTATTAAAAGCCTACAGCAAATATCATTCTCAATGGGGAAAAGCTAGAAACCTTTCCCTTAAGATCAGGAACACGACAAGGATGCCCACTCTCGCCATTATTATTCAACATAGTACTAGAAGTCCTTGCAACAGCAATCAGACAACAAAAAGGGATAAAAGGTATCCAAATCAGCAAAGAAGAAGCCAAACTGTCTCTCTTCAGAGGTGACATGATACTCTATATGGAAAACCCAAAAGAATCCACTCCCAAACTATTAGAAGTTATAGAGCAATTCAGTAATGTGGTGGGATACAAAATCAATGCTCAGAAATCAGTTGCATTTCTATACGCGAATAATGAGACTGAAGAAAGAGAAATTAGGGAATCCATCCTATTTACAATAGCACCAAAAACCATACGTTACTTTGGAATTAACCAGAGACGTAAAGAATCTATATTCTAGAAACTATAAATCACTCTTGAAAGACATTGAAGAAGACACAAAAAGATGGAAAAATATTCCATGCTCATGGATTGGAAGACTTAACATAGTTAAAATGTCCATGCTATCCAGAGCAATCTACACTTTCAATGCTATCCCGATCAAAATACCGATGACATTTTTCAAAGAACTGGAACAAATAGTCCTTAAATTTGTATGGAACCAGAAAAGGCCCCGAATTGCCAAGGAATTGTTGAAAAGGAAAAACAAAGCTGGGGGCATCAGAATGCCAGATTTCAAGCTGTACTCCAAAGCTGTGATCACAAAGACAGCATGGTATTGGCACAAAAACAGACACATAGACCAATGGAACAGAGTAGAGAGCCCAGAAATGGACCCTCGGCTCTTTGGGCAACTAATATTTGATAAAGCAGGAAAAAACATCCGGTGGGAAAAAGACAGTCTCTTCAATAAATGGTGCTGGGAAAATTGGACAGCTACATGCAAGAGAATGAAACTTGACCACTATCTCACACCATACACAAAAATAAACTCCAAATGGATGAAAGGCCTCGATGTGAGACAGGAATCCATCAAAATTCTAGAGGAGAACATAGGCAACAACCTCTACGACATCGGCCAAAGCAACCTTTTTCATGACACATCCCCAAAGGCAAGAGAAACAAAAGATAAAATGAATTTATGGGACTTCATCAAGATTAAAAGTTTCTGCACAGCCAAGGAAACAGTCAGAAAAACTAAGAGGCAGCCCACGGAATGGGAGAATATATTTGCAAATGACACTACAGATAAAGGACTGGTATCTAAGATCTACAAAGAACTTCTCAAACTCAATACACAAGAAACAAATAAACAAATCAAAAAATGGGCAGAAGATATGAACAGACACTTTTCCAAAGAAGACATACAAATGGCTAACAGACACATGAAAAAATGTTCAAAATCATTAGCCATCAGGGAAATTCAAATCAAAACCACACTAAGATACCACCTTACGCCAGTTAGAATGGCAAAAATTGACAAGGCAAGAAACAACAATTGCTGGAGAGGATGTGGAGAAAGGGAATCCCTCCTACATTGTTGGTGGGAATGCAAGTTGGTACACCCACTCTGGAAAACAGTGTGGAGGTCCCTTAAAAAGTTAAAAATTGAGCTACCCTGTGATCCAGCCATTGCACTACTGGGTATTTATCCCAAAGATACAGACGTAGTGAAGAGAAGGGCCGTATGCACCCCAATGTTCATAGCAGCTTTGTCCACAATAGCTAAATCGTGGAAGGAGCCGAGATGACCTTCAACAGATGATTGGATTAAGAAGTTGTGGTCCATATATACAATGGAATATTACTCAGCTATCAAAAAGAACAATTTCTCAACATTTGCTGCAACATGGATGGCACTGGAGGAGATAATGCTAAGTGAAATAAGTCAAGCAGAGAAAGACAATTATCATATGGTTTCTCTCATCTATGGAACATAAGAACTAGGAAGATCGGTAGGGGAAGAAAGGGATAAAGAAAGGGGGCGTAATCAGAAGGGGGAATGAAGCATGAGAGACTACAGACTCTGAGAAACAAACTGAGGGCCTCAGGGGAGGGGGGTGGGGGAATGGGATAGGCTGGTGATGGGTAGTAAGGAGGGCACGTATTGAATGGTGCACTGGGTGTTATACGCAACTAATGAATCATGGAACTTTACATCAAAAACCAGGGATGTACTGTATGTTGACTAACATAATATAATAAAAAAAAACATTAAAAAAAAAAGACTCATCTGTGTGCCTGCCTACAAGAGACTCACTTCAGAAGTAAGGGTACACACAGAATGAAAGAGAAGGGATGGAAAAGGATACTCCATGCTGGAAACAAAAAGAGAGCTGGTGTAACTATAGTCATATGAGACAAAATAGACTTTAAAACAAAAGCTGTAATAAAAGAAAAGAAGGGCATTACATAATGATGAAGAGGTCAACACAAGAAAATACAACATTTATAAATATATATAGATCCAACATAGGAGCACCAAAATACTTAAAGCAAATATTAACAGACACAAAGGAAGAAATTGACAATACAATCATAGTAGGGGACTTTCACACCCCACTTAAATCAGTGGATAGATCATCCAGACAGAAAATCAATAAGGAAACATTGGTCTTAAGCAGCACATTAGACCAGAAGAACCTAATAGATAATATAGAAAACCTTTCATCCAAAAGCAGCAAGATACATATTCTTCTCAAGTGCCCATGCAGCATTCTCCAGGATAGATCATGTTAGGCCACAAAAGAAGTCTCAGTACTTTTAAGAAGACTGAAATCATAGCAAGGATCTTTTCTGACCACAGTGGTATAAAACTAGAAATCAGTTACAAGACGAATACTGGAAAAACCACAAAGACGTGGAGAATAAGACAACATGCTCCTGAACAACCAATGAGCCATCAAAGAAATTGAAAGAGGAATTTTTTTAAAAGCTCAGGAACAAATGAAAAAAGAAATGCAACACACCAGAATCTATGGGATCGCAGCAAAAGTGGTTCTAGAAGAGAAGTTCGTAACAATACAGGCCTCCCTGAAGAAGCAAGAAGAATCTCAAACAATAACTTTATACCTAAAGGAACTAGAAAAAGAAGAACAAACAAATCTTCAAAGTTAGTGGGAGGAAGGAAATACTAATGATCAGGCAGAAGTAAATAGAGATGAAAAAGATCAGTGGGACTAAGAGCTGGTTCACTGAAAAGATAAAATTGATGAACCTTTAGCTGGACTCACCAATAAGAAAAGAGAGGGCTCAAGTAAATAAAATAAGAAATGAAAGAGAACTTACGTACCACAGAAATGGAATCGTAAGAGACAACTATGTACAATTATATGCCAACAAATTAGAAGGAGTGGATAAATTCCTAGAAACATACAATCATGACTGAATCATGCAGAGATAGAAAATCTGAATAGACCAATTACTAGTAAGGAGATTGAATCAGTCATCAAAAACCTCCCAACAACAGAGTCCAGGACCAGATGGCTTCACTAGTGAATTCCACCAAACATTCAAAGAATTAATAGCAGTCCTTCTCAGACTCTTCCAAGAAACAAAAGAGGGAACTCTTCCAAACTCAATTTCTGAGGCCAGTATTACCTGATACCAAAACCAGACAAGGATGCCACAAAATAGTAAAATGATAGGCCAATATCCCTGATGAACATAGATGCAAAAATCCTCAACAAAATATTAGCAAACTGAGTTCAGCAATACATTTAAAGGATCGTATACAGGGATGCCTGGGTGGCTCAGTCAGTTAAGTGTCTGCCTTCTGCTCAGGTCATGAGCCATGGGTCCTGGGATCGAGTCCCACATTGGGCTCCTTGCTCAGCAGGGAGCCTGCTTCTCCTCTGTCTGCCACTCTCCCTGCTTGTGCTCTCTCTCTCTGACAAATAAATAAATAAAATCTTAAAAAAAGAAGGATCATGTACCATTTATTCTGGGGATACAGGATGGTTCAATCTATAAATCAATTAACATGATACACCACATTAACAAAATGAAAGCTAAAAATTGTATGATCATCTCAGTAGATTTGACAGAATACAACATCCGTTCATGATAAAAAGAACTCTCCACAAAGTGGGTATGGGGGAATGTACCTCAATGTAAGAAAGCCAAAATATGACAAACTCACAGATGACACCATATTCTTTGGTGAAAAGCTGAAAGCTTTTCTTCTAAGATCAGAAGCAGGTTAAGAACCCCCCCCCCCCCCCCACACACACACATACACACTTTTATTTAACATAGTACTCGAAGTCCTAGCCAGGGCAATTAGCAAGAAAAAGAAATAAAAGGCATCCAAATTACAAAAGAAAAGGTAAAACTGTCACTATTTGCAGATAAAATGATACTATATATAGAAAACCCTAAAGATACCACCAAAAAGCTACTAGAACTAATAAACGATTCACTGAAGTTACAGGATGCAAAATCAAGACAAAAATTCCATTGCATTTCTATGTAGCAATAATTATTCCAAAAGAAAAATAAATCCCATTTATAATTGCTTCAAAAAGAGTAAAATACCTAGGAATAAATGATTAAGGAGATGAAAACCCTGTAGTACACTGAAAACTATAAGACATTGATAAAAGAAATTGGAGACTTACCCAAATAAGTGGGGAAATATACCATGCTCATGGATTGGAATAATTAATTTTGTTAAGATGTCCATAATATGCAAAGCAATCTGCAAATTCAGTGTAATTCCTATCAAAATTCTCTCCCTCTCTCAAGTAGATAAATAAAATCTTTTTTAAAAAAATTACAGTTGACCCTTGAACAACATGGGTTTGAACTGCATAGGTTCACTTATACGTGGATTTTTTCCATAAATAGAGTACTATAAATGTATTTTCTCTTCCTTATCTTTTTAATAGCATTTTCTTTTCCTTAGCTTGCTTTATTGTGAGGATACAGTATATAACACATATAACACAAAATCTGTTAATTGACGGGTTATGTTATGGATAAGGCTTCCGGTCTACAGTGGGCTGTTAGTACTTAAGTTTCTGGGGAGTCAAAAGTTATATGCAGATTTTTGACTACACAGGGGGTCAGCACTCTTAACCCCTGCCTTATTCAAGGTTAACTGTATGGTTATTTTTCTGGATTTTGTGATGATTATCATCTTTTTAAGTTTGTAATTTCCTGGATTTTTTTTCCTCATTCCAAATATATATTCTTTTTTACATAAAGAAAGAAGTAATAGCTACAAATGACTGACCACCTCCTTTCTGTCAGACTCTGTGCAGGATTCCTGATTCTCTTCTCTCACGTGGTCCTCGGGAGGGCTCTTCAGATGGGAAGAAGGGAGACTGGGGAGGTTCAGTCCCACACATGGGGTCCCAGAGCTGGGGAGGGGCTGTGGTTTGGCCTGGCGTGTATCCCACCCCGGTCCTCACACTGGAAGGGGGGACACCCGTTGTGTGTAGTCATGGTCCCGAGTAGCATGGTTGTGGAAAGTGTTTTCTTCTTTATGCTTTTTAGTATTTCCCTCCTTTTTCTTGAGTTAGTATTTGTTACTTTTATCATCAAATGAAAAACATTTAAATAAGTTAATGCAATAACCCAAGATTGTATTATATTTTTGTAGTATTTATATTAATCAGTCTTTTTTTTTTTTCCTACCCATACAGGGCTTGTAACTCAATATTCACTGCATTAGAGAAAAGTCAAGAAGCAATTGAAATTACAAGTGAAGACCGCATTATACAGGTTTGTTATTTGGGAAGTTCATTTTTCTGAATTTCTGGTATTGTTTGTTCTTACTTTTAGATTGAATCCCTCCAATGTGATCTTTTTTTTTTTCTTTTTGAAGTTCAAGAGACCAGGTTTTCCTTAGAGGATTATCAGAACAAAAGCTATAAAACACATAATTTAAAATAAGTTCCTTACAGATAAAAAAAAAGATGCTAATAATTACTTAAGGTGCTAGAAAATATTCTGTGGAAATACCACATTTGCATTTATTACTGTTCACCTTTGTGTGTGTTTATTTAGCAAGAGGAGACTTTTATCCGAAGGGATTACCACTGGAGCAGGAGAAGGCTCTGACCGGAAGGTCTGCAAGCTCTAGCCTTTCTCACTGTTTTTGAAGACAGTTTACACCTATAGAAGTTTACTAGAAACTACTCAATTTCTAGAATAACCTAGTAGTTGCTGAACAGATTACCCATTATTAGCAAAGTGAATTCATAAAAGCGGCTTAAGATAACACAGCGGGTACTTTTAGATAACGAAAGAGGGCTTGTGCCAAGGAAATGCTCCTTGTGTCTGGGAATCAGCTCCACTTTGATGTCCATTCTGAGCACTCCAGCTCATCCTTTTAATCTAACTTGCAACTTGCTCGGTAAAGAGCTGCCGAGCCCGGGCCGGTTGCTGCTGGAGGCAGGCCGGGGTTGCAGGCAGCTGCCACGCCTTCCTAGCCGAGCATCGTTGGGCAAGTGACTCAGTCTCCCTGAATGCGCTCTCTCAGATGTACAGATGGGAACGATAGTCATACTTACAGCAACCTGCCTGTTGTCAGGAGGTTCTAAGTGGGCGAGTGTGTGCGAAGTGCTCACTATAGTGTCAAGCAAGGAAAATTGACCTTAAACAATATCCGTTATTGCTTTATCATCATCACTATTTTATTATTTTTACTATTAGCACATGCACAACTTTCCTGTATATTTTCTTCTAGTCTGTGGTCCTCTCTGAAATTTAGCCGTACAGCCTTGCATCTGTAAACACCTGCCAGCTTGTAGCCTGCTTTCCCAGCACGTTATTCATGTGTATCACATGAGAGCGGCGACCTAGAGGTTTCGTTCCCATTAAGCAGATACGTGGACTGGGACTTAGAGGGTTAAGTGACTTGCTAGAGGAGAGCTGGGGTGCTTCGCACTTCAGTCTGGTGCTCTATTCTACTGTGTTATCGTCCAAGAGCCCTTTTGTAGCAACTCAGGCCTGTCTCCACGTGGCTTCTTTCCTCTGTTGGTGTTCAAGTGGGATTGGGCCAGCTCCTCTCTCTGGGGCCCCAGGGACCACGGCAGAAAGCCCAGCCAGGTGTCCCCAGAGCAGAGGCTTCTCTGGAATCCAGGGATCTCCTGGGGTTACGCTCTTATGGCTTTAGAGCTTGAGGTAAGCTCCAGGCCCCTGAGCTTTCTGGGTAGAAAACATGATAGCTTGGGGTGAATACCCTTGATTGTCCTCTTTTCAAATTCTCTTTTAATTTGCTTGATGTTGTTTCTCTTGTCTCCCCCCAGTATGCAAATCCTGCATTTGAAACAACCATGGGCTATCAGTCAGGTGAATTAATAGGAAAGGAGTTAGCAGAAGTGCCTATAAATGAAAAAAAGGCTGATTTGCTCGATACTATAAATTCATGCATCAGGATAGGCAAGGTAAGTAAGAGGTCAGTACCTGTTTTACTTTCATGTAACAGAAAGAAAGGAGATGTGTTCATTGAGCATTGTGCATGCCAGGTAATCTGAGTCTTACTCTTCACAGAAGCCCAGGGAAGTGTCGGTGGTGTTGTCCCTGTTATTGCCATTTTGCAGATGAGGAAACTAAGATCAAAGAACTGTAGGATATGATCAGCTATTATGCAGAGTAACTTTGATACTTGAAATCAGTGTCATCATCTTTGTAATAAGTAAATTGATCTTGCTGCTAACGGATCGTCTAAGCGGTAGATGTTGGCAAGTGGCTTTGGGCAGAGGATGGCCGGTGAGTCCCAGAGTCATAACACATCGAGCCCAGCAATCCTCTGAGCCTTGTGCATCTGTCCAGCCTTTTTTTAATGCCTGCTGTGCGCTGGCGCTCTGCTAGATTCTGGTATAGAATGAAGGGCCAAACATGGACTGCGGCCTTAGAGAACTCGTGTTCCAGGGTGTGAGCATGACAGGTCACATAATCATGGTGCTGGAGGGACAGACAGAAGGAAGGCAGGCTCAGTCTGAAAGGATATTTCTCAGAGCACTGGCTTCTGCCAGCCCCTCACTGTTACCAGGTTTTCATGTGTAATGACGAGGAAAAGGTTATTACTTTTTGTAGTCTTTCCTGCCGGGCTCTTTTTAACTTTTGGAAGTTGGGGAGAGACTATGATCATTCAAACACTTGAAACAGTGGTGACCTGCTGTCTCGCCTGCTCCCCTGTGGCATCCTGCGAGCGACTTTCTCGTAGCCCAGGAAAGCAGTCTGCCATGGGGCGCAGAAGGGCTCTGCAGAGCCTGTACCCCCACTTTACCTGGGCCCCTTGAGACACCATTCGTGGGCTCGTGTCCCTTTGCTGTCCCGTGGCTCTGAGCACACCAGTTTGTCTTGCAGTGAAAACAAGGAAAGGACAGGCTGGCTGTGAGGGCCCAGTGACATACCCCCAGGGCATTAACGAAAGTGGGTACTATTTGAATCCGATTCTGCCTCCACCTTTCGGTCAAGGATGATGATTTTCTTGCTGTAGAGAGTGGCAGGTCCTCTGGAAAGAGCAATGAAGGCTGAGACGGATGAAGAGCCCCTCAGGTGCTCAGGCGTACTGCCTGGGCTGGACCCTGGGTTCCCTTGCTCAGTTAGAAGGGGCGTCCTCAGAAGGCAGTGACCAAACAGCAGTCCTCCCGACCCAGCAGACTTGGGGGGCTTTACCATGGCCTTCCCAATCCTGCTAGAGAAGGGGTCAGTGGTGGTTTTGTTGTGAGGGTCAGCTGGGCATGAGCCAGAGATGACGGCCCTCATGCACCTTTATCTGGCCCAGGGACACTGAGGCATCCCACCCATCACTGAGCAGAGTGAGTGGAGATGGGGAGATAGCGAGGGGGCGGTGAGTGGGTTAGTGCAAGGCCCTGGGATCCATCCAGATCCGTGTGAACAGCGTCTCACCTCCTAAGTAACGTTACTGGCACTGGGTACAAAGGGCCCCAAGCTTGAACTACAGAGACCTATTCTCTAAGAATCTGTGTTTATTGTGAGCAGAGAATATGAAAGATTACCATATTATTGACCTCGATATCACTTTATTTCAAAAAGGAGCAGTGTTATTTATTTTGCATGTTTTGGAGTTCTTGGGGCAAGAAGAGCAGCCACTTGTCCTTTGTCAGTAACCTGGTTCTCTGGCAACGCCACAGCGGGACTGGCCACTTAGTTGGGCAAATTTTTTGAGGTGAAAGAATATATGGCCTTTCTGACTGAGTCTCCCTAGGGAGGGAGAAGAAGGGCTTGCTGAGGGGTCAGCCAGCCCTGGATGACAGTGGCACTGGGCTCAGTGGAGAGAGCTCAGAGGTGCCCTGGGAACCAGAATGGGGACTCGGGATATGGTTAGGTGACGGGGCGGGGTTTTCGGAGGGCCAGACCCCAGATGTGCCACTTGGGGGCAGAGAAGAAATTCTGATGAGGTTCAAACAGAGAGCCTGGCAAACATGGCTCTCCACAACTCCTCCCCCACCTGTTGTTCTCAGCCAGTGGCTCCTCCCTCCTGGGGTAACGTCACTACCATTAGGTGACCTTGATTTTCAGCCTCCACACTCGTATGCTTCTTTGCATCCCCGAGTATATCCTTCCCGATTCTGTCCCTTTCTTCATCCCCAAGACTTCTCTAGCAGGGCTCTAGAACCCACGCTGTCTTCACGTACCTGAGCCTTCCAGGGCTCTTCCCTTAGAAACTGTGTCTCGTAGGCGCTGAGTGAATGTTGGCTGCTCGATGCGGGCCTGTAATCATGACGTTTGGCTGCAGAGCCCTCTGGCTTTTAGAAACTTGGAGCTCCCAGGGTTCCTCTGCTTTCCTCCCTCACAGGCTCTCCTCTTCTCCCGACTCTTCTTCACGTTTCCTCCGGGTTTGCCAGGGTTCTTCATCCCTGCTGTGTTCCTCAGAAAGCTCCCTGTTTGATGAGGCACCTTTGCTGCTCTGCATAGATGGCCCACTCCTCCCCGCTTCTAGCCCCGGCGGCCCTCCAAGGTGTCGTGCAGCTTCCTGCCGTCATCTCGAGATCACCTTGTCTAACAGCGATTTTTCTCCCATCCCCATTAACAAAAAAAATCCATCCTCTCCAGCATCTGCCGTCTCTGCTTGTTGGCCGGCCTCACACTTGGCCAGACTGCCGTTCCTGGAATGGTTTCGCTTCCTCTCTACCCTTCAGCGTCCAGTCTGTCACTAAGCCATGACATCTGTTCAACCCCTGAATTTGAGTGTCTGCTGCCTGGGCTTGACCTTGTGCGGGGCCTCCTTCCCACCCCTGGACTGTGGTGGCTGGATCCAGTCAGGGCCCTTTGTCCCGGGACCTCCAACTCCAGTCAGAGCACTCGACACTCTCAAGTGGTTAGTCTGATCACGCCGCTCCCCCAGCGTAGAGTTCACATCCCTTGGCGTGACTACAGGGATGCTACACTCTGACTTGGCCTAACTTTTCCATTCGGGGAACAAAAGCCCCAGTGTCCCTTGACTGTCGACCGCGTGCAGGCACTGTGCAAGCCCTGGAGCCAGAGCAGCCGGATGACGGGGCGCCCAGGGGGGCTGTCTCAGCAGTCAGAGAAGCCCAGCTCGGGGCTTAGCCTGCTCCAGAACAGAAGCGGGGTGTGTTAGTACAGTTCTGAGGGGAGCCCGGCCCGGGGAGGCCTGTGCAAAGCCACCTGGGCTGGAAACAGGCCATTTACTGAATGTTTGCCCGGTGTCAAACTTCGTTAAGACTTTCTGTGCGTTGCCAGATGTCCTCTTCCTAATCGCATTCTAAGGTGGTACTGTGTTATTCTCAAGAACTAAAGCTCGTGTATTTATGACAGGTCAATATTTTTGATAAGAAATATGATCTGTGATAAGTAAATATTTGTTGTTTCTGTGACTGGAGAACTCACAGGCAAAGCTGCTCTCCGAGCAGGGGCACTGGCCCAGGTGCCCTGCGCCTGAGCTGGACCGTTGAGCTCTGGCTGAACTGGCTTCTTATTCCTCTTCTTGGGATCTGGCAGCTGCTCACGTCTATTCAGGAAGGATTAGAGGAGAAAATCCTGCAGATATATTTTAAAGTGCTGATTGATTGATGGATTGAATTGGTCTCCCATTTTTCTCCCTCTCTTTTATATAACCACTCTATTGAGAGAATTATTCTCTATTGAGAATCATTGAGAATTCACATACTGTACAATTCACCCATTTAAAGTCTACAATTCACTGGTGTTTGGTCTATTCACAGAGTTTTGCAAACATCACCACAATCAGTTTCCCGTATTTCTCTTGAGAGCTTCAGCAGTAAGTCTTGCACCTGTCTGCCGAAGCCTCCTGCGGCAGACACGCGGGCTGTGGACACGGAAGGCAGGTGCTTCCTGCCTCGGGACCCCTGTTTAGCCCTTGCCTGGCACAGGCCAGCCTCCCCTCAGAGCTGTAGTGCGTAAGACCCTCACCTCCCTTCTGCTCCGGGGCCAGTAAGCACAGAGCTGGCCTCTCAGGCTGTCTCTTAACTTCAGTCCTTCCTTGGCACACGGTTTTCAGAAGTACACTGGGGAGCGTCAGGAACCATCCTTCGCTTCTGTCAGAATGTCCTGGCTTCTGCTGATTCCGCTTTCTCAGAGGAGCCCGAAGAGGAGATTCTCCTGTTGGCATTTGCATGCGGGTTGCCAGGCTGTAGGCATGGAAGATCTCAGAACAGACCCCCTGTAAAGGTTGGGACAGGAGATTTGAGCTAGGCCACCAAGGCTTCTGTGGTAGTCTGCTTCCTGACTGGGTCAGTGCCAGGTTCTAAGGGATCTAGAAGGTCAGGAAGGTTAGGGAACATCCTAAGAGTTGAGTGTCCTACAGTGGATTTTAGGACTGTTTCTAGCTTAAGCATGTTGGTGACTCTTGGAAGAATTCAGAATGTTTTTAGTGGTGACAAAACCCAGCTCCATCCCAGGCTTCTCCGCACCGCCCCAAGAGTAGGGGTGTGTCCCACAGCCCCTGTTCTCACTGTGGTCACGGCTAGCACACACCTCCTCTCCCAGGCTGCGGTTTCACTCTACAAGGATCCGTGCATATTCTGTCTGATCGTGAGAGCATGGCTGCTGTAGCTGTGGCCTTGGCTTTTAAGGTCTCACCGATTTCCTCTACCTGAGCCTGGACCTGGCTGTGCTGCTCTTCCACCTCACACGTCCCAGAAGGTGGTAGTGGCAGCAGAGGTGGCCCCTCTCTGCCCCCCTCCCAGATGCAGGGGGAGAGGCCACGCCCCTCCTCCACTACGGGCGGGAGCTGGGAGAGTTCGAGGAGCCTGAAAGTTGCAGCTGGGGAGCGTTCTTCACTCGTGGGCCCAGGCCCTCTTTTGCCAGCAGGCAGCCCCTGAAAACCTGTGACCATTCATACCATGGCAAGCTGGCATTTATTGGCGACCCAGGAGGAGATGGACTTGGGGAAGATGGTCAGATACCCAAAATTGTGTTTGGGGTTGGGATAATTTTTTATCCTAACTCCTTTAGCCATGGTAAAGGAATCAGAACCTGAAGTGGAAGATGTTCTTGGGTTTATGTCTTGAACGCACAGTATAATGATGCTTACGTTCCATTTCTAGGAGTGGCAAGGAATCTACCACACCAAAAAGAAAAACGGAGATAATGTGCAACAAAATGTGAAGATAATACCTGTCATTGGACAGGGAGGGTAAGTAGAAAAACCAGGTACTCCAGTCAACATGCCATGTTTGGCTTATTGCAAAATTTGCTCTGAATACTTCAGTAAGCTAAGAAGTGCATGCAGAAATTTAAAAGAAAGACTTGTCACAAGGTCGGGTGTCACCGAAGAACGGTCTTCCAGGGGTACAGCATCCTCATGGCTATAGCCCGACCCCCCAGCTTGTGACCCAGAGCCATCAGGCTCTAGACGGTCCTGCTTCAGCTGCATGGACACAAGAGAAACTAAAGTATTTCTATTAGAATGTCACGTTATTAAGCTGTGTGGTAAGAACACTAACTGGTGGACTCCCTATCTTTAAAAGATTTTTATCTAATTTGAAAGCCTATCTATTATTTCTGCATAGACCTATCAAAGTAGATAAAGGTATTTAAAATACTACCATTTATAGCAACCTTCCTATAAAACAGCTGTGACTACAGATTGCGAAGTATTATATATCAGGAGCCTAAAAATTTCATATAGTTTGTCTCAGAATCTATCTTAAATAATACGAACAGTGGGAAATTATGCATGTGAATTGTAGGACGCCCAGCAATGAAATATGCAACCATTAGAAATGACGATCATAGAAAATTAAGTGGTAAGGGGAAATGCTAAAGATAAACATAAAAATCAAACTGTAAAATCATATCTAGTGTATGATCTCTAGCCTGAAAACGAAGGGAAAAAAAAGACCAGGAGCTGATGTGGCCGTGGTGGTAACAGCAGCTGCCGCTGTTTCTCGAGCCCGTCCCTCCGTGGGCAGGCTCTCGGTGCCTGGTAGACGACACTTCGTGCCCTCCTAAGCACGCACTGCGTCATGAGCACTGCGATCATCTCCATTTTACAGATGAGGAAACTGAGGCCTGAGGCGGCAGGTTTCTGGCCCACGGGCCGCCGCGCTGACTGCAGGGCTCCCTTGCTTGGGCGCCCGGCTTTGCTGCCCGTTGGCACTTGCCTCGGGGAGGCAGGTCTGTGTGGGCTCTCTGTTCTGATCTTTGCCTTTTTCTGGTCTTCTCCAAATTTTTTTGCAATTAGTAGAGGGATCTGACGATCCAGGAGAAAAATTGGGAAAGTGGAAGGCCCAGTAAGTAAGTGAGGAGTCCGGTCAGCTGTGCTTGGTTGTAGACCCCCTGCTGGCGAGCTCGGCGTGGCCTGTGGCGCCGCCCCGAGTGGCTGGGAGCACGGTGTTCGCTGGAACCAGAGGAACGCCCATACAGAGGGCTGTGACACTGACAACATGTAAGAAATTGAAGGCTTTTGGTTGGTTAACATGCAGTCCATTGTTTAAAACACTGGTATTTTTCCGTGTATGTTGTGAAGACTTGGAAGAATTGTGTTGTTTTTATTGAAGAGTCCACTTCTTCTCTGCACAGACACCAGAGGATGCTGTGGACTCTCACCTGTTTGTTGGTGGCCTTGGCCGCAGACAATAGAAATGCTCCCCTCAGAGCATTTTGTGGATCGTGAAAGAGAGATGCTCTTTCATAATAAAAATTAGCTGCATACCCATCAGACTAGAGAGCCAGAAGAGAAATAATGCCTTGTTTTCTACTTGCAGAAAAATTAGACACTATGTGTCCATTATCAGAGTGTGCAATGGCAGCAATAAGGTATGTAAGGGGAGCCCTCGGGACCCCAGGGGTGCCCAGCAAGATTCCCCCGTTCGCGGGACTAGACAATCAGAACTAATGGCTGTTACATTCATTTTTAGGCTGAGAAAATTGAATGTGTTCAGTCTGACACGCATACAGGTATGGTGCTCCACGTTCATTCTTAGGGGTCTTAGGGCTTGTGAAAAAAACAAAACCAGACCCTTACTCTGCCGAGCTCGCCTCGTGCACGGGGGGCACTGTATCTTCCTAGCACTGCGGCCGTGTGTCTCTGCCTAACTCCCCAGGCTGGTTTATGAGCCGAAGGGCCTGGGCACTTGTGGGCATTCTGACAGGTGTCCTGGGGTGGGTCTCAGCCTGTGGGGAGAGACTTGGTCACCTCAGACGCAGGAACTAATGTGAAGAGGTGTTGAGTGAATAGTGACTTGGTGGCCTCACCTGTGCTTTATGAAGCAACACTGTTGGGTGTCGGACTATAGACAGCACTCGGGCAGGGACATCTTCACCTCCTGTCAGTAGTCTCCTCCAGCTGATGGGGAGGTAGCTGGACCCCATCAGACTTGGCTCACCTTGTATCTGTCCCCTGTCATGCCTTGGACACCACCCACTCATCCCCGTGTCTGTGTTGCCTCACGTGTTTCTCCCTGGCCTGGAATTGCCTGTTTCCCTCAAGCATGTGCCAGGGCCTCAGCAGCCGCCTTTGTCCTGCGGCGGTCACCGGCGCGGGGCTGGGCTGTGACGGTGCCGCGCTCCTGCAGCTCCGCGCCCGAGGCCGTTTTCCAGCAGCTGTCGTGCCCACGCGGTGCTCGGGCTGCCCAGCTTGTCTGTACGAGCTCCATCCCTCAGCTGTTGGGGACGTGCTTTCTGCAGTAGCAGAACATTCATTCGTTCATTCCAGGAATGTGTCCCATGTGTTTTTCTGAGCATTTACTGTGCACAGAACTCCCTAAGAGCTTAAATTACAGCTTATTTAATTAAAGCCTTGCAATGAACCATTGGGGTAGATATTTTGTGGATGAAGTTCCCTTTTTACAGGTAAGGAAAATAGGGCTAAATAATTTGCCCGAGGATAGTCTGTCCAGGACACAGTGGAGCCGACACTGGAATCCCAATGGGCGGCCCACAGCTGTGAAGCACACTTGGGGCAGCTCACTCCAGGGGCAGGCAGGGCTTTCACCTGGAAAGGAGAGAGACCTGTCGCTAATCAGGGGACAGAGCAATGATAAGAAGTGATGAGTAGTGGATGGGAAGGGGCTAGTGGTGCCATGGTGACCCAGAGGAGGGGGAAAGTCCCAGCGAGGGGAGGTAGACTCGAATAAGGAGAGGGGTATAGAAGGAAAAGTATCCTGGAAATAAAAGCAGTCCTAGAAGAGGGAAGGGTCAGGGCATGTTTGAGAAAGAGCAGGATTAAATTTTGATTGGTCAGTGTGGAAAGGGGAGTGGGAATTGTGAAGGATCCCTGGATGCCAGGTAGGAGATTAAGATTTTCATCTGTAGGCAGTGGGGGTCTGAGGACTTTTGAGCAGGGGAGTAGTGTGATGACATCTGAGCTCTGAGAACCTCTTAGAACAAGTATGGAGCGGAGATAATGTTGAAGGAGGGACCCGGGACAGGATACCAATAGTGCCACAGGCTAGAGGAGAGAAAGCAATGGCCAACGCATAAGAAGCTGATGACAGGGAAAAGAGGAGCGGCCGCATGGATGGTGGTGGGACCAGAGAGAGGAAGGCAGGAAGGAGTCAGTCCGACGTCGGAGAGGCAGTTTGTAGGTCTGGGGATGGAGGGCATGGCCCTAGGCCTGGGCAAGATGGATGTGGAAAGTGTTCCTCGTGAGGTCCCAGGTTTGTGTGTTCACTCATCTCTTTGCTCGTTCTACCAATTTCTGTTGCGTACTGGCGCCCTTGTTGCTGTGTTCTGCAAAGAGATGGGGACTAGAGATGTAAAGTTGCTGGCCAGCGAAGCATTCGCTGTATGGAAGTGACAAGGTAGAGCCCGGGGCGGGTACGGGGAGCGCAGACTTCGAGGTTACCGAGGAAGAGATGGCAGGACAGGAGCAGGGGAGCCAGTTCTCCGAGACCCATGGGCACTGGGCTCAGAGAGGGAGCGGGAACCTGGAGTGTGTTGCTGGAGTCGGGAGGGGAGAAAGGGGAAGCGTGGATTGTGGTCACAGCCGACCACACAGAGACTAGAGGGAGTGGAGTACAGAGCCCGAGGCGGAGAGGGACCCTGGCTTTTGCAGCCAAGAACACACTTATGACCTGTAAAAGTGCAGGGTCAGGAGGGCGGTGAGGGCAGAAGCCAAGCTGCAGGGCTGGAAGGATCAGGATGGAGGCCACGAATGTAGGCCTCTGACAGACAGTGACCTTTAAACACTGCAAGGTCACGGGGTCCTTTCCTCGGATTTTTTTTTTCTTCTTTGGGAAGAGCCCTGTGAAGTAGGCATGGCTGTTATTAACACACCATTATTACAGAGAAAGAAACTGAGGGTCAGAAGGGTTCAGTGCCGCCGCAGTGTTGGGCAGGCAGGAAACAGCAGAGCAGGGACTGGAAGGCGGAGTCGGTGACACAGTCCTCAGTGTTAGACAAGGGACTTCCCGACCACATTCGTGCTGGGCCGTTTGCACATCACTTGATCAGTGCCCACTTCGGAGTCTTCCCCATTGCCCTCCAATGAGCTGGCTGGCTGTCAGCTCTCCCTCCCGTCCCCAGCGGCATACCCACCATGATGTCCAAAGACTGCCGAATGTCTTGCCTTGGGAAGTCAGTAAACTGTCATAGGCCATGGACCAGCCAGTTCCCTTGGTTACACACAGCACAAGCACTTCTGAAGCAGAGAAGGAGTTACTGGAAGGAAATGGGTTGGCTCACAAGTGGACAAAAAAGCTTAAGTCTGAGAAGAAGAGCAGGAACGACTGGAAGCTGTGGAAGGCCTGCCGTCAGAGCAGCGTGGCGGGGCCGCTGAGGCTCTGCTGCCGTCCTGGCGCCGTGTTGCCGCCGCCATGGGAGAGTGGTTCCCTCACACGCCTGCTTCCCTGCCCTGCTAGCCGTCATCCAGACTCCAATGGAAACACTCATTTGGCTGGCCTAGGTCACTTGCTCCTCTGCTGCTGACACAGAATGGAGTAGGGGAGTCTCTTGCCTTCCCCCTTCTGTAGTGGGAGTCATGGGAAAGGGGGGTTCAGAATTTGGGTGTCCAGGAAAGTAATCCATTCCCAGCACATGGCCCCTTTTTCCTGGCCTGGGTGTTGTTTTCACGTGATACTGTGTCTCAGCAAGGACACTACATGTGGCAGCCTTCCAGTCTGTAAACCTGGAGGTAGTCTGGATCGAGCCTGGCGTTGGGCACACAGAGATGAACAGGGAGTTCACGGTCAGATGGAAGGGAGCAATAATTTGAATAGACTGTACTTCGTACCACGGTGGGGGTGAATTGGGAGGCACTTCCCAGCAATGATGACGTGGCGGTTGAGCCCGTGTCTGGACAGAGGGAGGGGTCAGCCCAAGGACAGGAAGAGCGTTCCTGGAGGGACGAGCAGCACACACAAAGCCATTGAGACAGGCAAGGCTGGGTCAGGCCAGCTTGGATTTCATTCTGTAAGCAGAGGGGGGCCAGGGAGTCTTTCCTTAAATAGGTAAATGAAAAGGGGCCTCTTCCAGGGAAGACAGTCATGGTGATGGTGTAGAGAAAAAAAGGCAAGGAGACTGGATTTGGAGATAGTTCAGTATAATCAGTACCGGAAAGCAGCTCAGTATGAGGGATGAAGGGAAAACATTTGAGAATGGCACTAGGGTTTCTAGCTTGGCCACTACATGACATGAATGAGTAAGTGCAGGAGAAAGAGCGGGTTTGTGCAGGGAGAGTTCAGCGAGTTTAGATTTGAACTTGGTCCATATGGGGTGCCTGAAATGGCCCCATGGAGATGTCCGGTGGCATACGGAGAGGCCAGGGCCTTGGGGCAGCACTCCTGATGAGAGGAGGGGAGGGAGGCAAGAAGAGTGAGCTCTGTGGGTGGGAGCCCAGCAGTAGCAGACAGGAGATGTGTAGCCAGCAGGGTGTGGAAGTCGTTCGTGCAACCAGGAGTCCGTGCACAGTCACACGTGCCAGGCAGCATGTGTCTCAGCTGGTGAGAAACCTGCTCTCCATGTGTCGTGAGTAGGGGGCGGGGTAGTGCAGAGGATGAGGCGAGGAGCAGGAAAGGCCTCCTCAGTAGCGTGATAGGTGGCAGGCCGGGCAGCGTGGCATGGGGCTTCAGCATCTCTTACAGGTACTCTCGCATGCTGCCAGGGTCGGGCCTGGGGATGCAGGCCCCCTCTACCGCGGGCGGGCCTTGGAGCAGGTGCTCTGCACCTGGAGCAGGCAAGCTTTCTCAGGCGGAGGAGGTAGAGGCCAGGAGAATGTGGGCTGACCGGCAGCTGGCTTTTGGGAGGTGGGTGGTCCCAGGGCAGAGCAAGCATTCCACAAATGCTTGAACTGTTGAGAGGGTCCCAGAAAGTTCTCTGAAAGTCTGCTGTGTTCCCGGCAAGTCCTGCCAGACACCCAGTTCTCAGCTTCCCCATCTCCAAAATGGAGCTCATCCTGCCAGAGCTCGGCGTTGCTGTAGGAACGGAGGCGGCTGCTGTTCGGACACGCGGCTGAATGCCTGCCACCCTCACTGCTTCTCCACGGTTCCCTGGATTTACTGCTAAAGTGATGGGGCCGTGTGGAAGGATCGTGTTTTATGGAATGGGAAACTGAGAGCAGAGAGCTGAAGTCGCAGGTGGGGCTGAGCCCACGCCCTGGTCTTTGGAGGCCTATGTAGCCTTCTGTCCGTTAACGGGCCAGGTGCCTCAGAGCACTCCATACTTGGGTGCACTCACTAGGTATGAGGGCCTGCACTCGTGCGCCTTCAGTGCTTGCGGTCTGGCTGAGTGTGGACCCCGCATTCATCCCGCAGTGGTCCCTGAGTCAGCCTCTGAAGCCGGCCGCCCCCCCCCCCCCAGGAGCAGCATCCCAGCAGAGCTTGGTCTACACAGCGCTGTCGGGCTCCGACGGGGAGCAGGGACCTCAGTGGGGCTGTTGGGAACAGGAAGGTGGAGTGTTTACGTAGCGATAACGTAGCTTTGAAACATTCAGTACAAATGAAAGCCGGCTTCTCTCCTTCCACTTTTGCCATAGCCTGGTTCTTGGCGCGCACAATGTGTTTTCCATCTGTAGGCACAAGCGGCTTCCTCCTCCTGGAAATGCTGCCTCCTCTTCTTGGCTACATCTACAAAACCTGACTCATCTGCTCTCTGCCCCTTTCCCAGAGGAGAACCTGCCTTTTCTCCTCGGGACTCCTTCTGCCCTTCAAAGCTGTTACTATACCTCCTAGTTCACCTGCCTTTTCTTCCCTCCAGCACAGCCTGATTGTGGACCTGGACCATACGTTATTTGTCTTTGTATCCCTAATGCCTGGCCCAGCACAGGGGCGGTGCCCGGTGAATGTCTGTGGAGTGGCTACAAGGGAGAAGCATGCAGGAGCAACCTAGAATGTTCAGAGCTGTCTCACCAGGTGGCTGTGTGGATGCAAACTCCATGGAGCTCAGAGGAAGGCCAGGGTCTGTGTCTGGCTGGAGGGGAGGCGGGTGTTCCAATTTGAGGGAGTGAGCATCCGGAGAGAATACGGCGGGTGTGGCAACACAGCCGGTGAGACCAGAGGCAGGCCGCGACAAGCAGCCTGGCCTGTCTCTGACTGCCAGTCAGTTATTCTGTCTCGGAGGCACGGAAGCAGAGCGGTGTGAGCTGCGGTACTTTCATCCGTGCACGGGGATGTGCAGGTGTCTGTCAAGTGTCTCTTGCATGCGAGGCAGTGCTGGTCCCCCAGGAAGAAGAAAGGAATGCTGTTTCTGCCCTCACATCCTCCATAGCTGGTGAGGAAGGTGGACAGAAAAGTAGCTGGCTACTGGTAATGTTGGGGGGTGCAGGGAGGCGTTAGGGGAACATTCCCAAAGGTTATGGTGCCCAAACTGCATCTTCATTGCTTCTTCAAAGAGGACAGAGCGTTAACCAGGTGAAGGAGGCGGCGTGGGAGGGGTACATTCCCAAGTGGAAGTAAGGGGTTGGTACCAAGGCGTAGAAGGTTGTGAGGTGAACTAGCATATCACAAATAGTTGGTGGTGGCTGGAGAGAGGAGGTCCAGATATCCCAGGACTCTGATGCCACACTGGGGAGTTTAAGTCGAATCCTAAAAATAACGATGGGCCATTGAAATGTCTGATTGGGGGAGCGACCTGGTCAGACTTGTTTTAGGAGGATCAGTTGGCTGCCCAGAGAATGGGATGGAGGGGACAGGGTTGGGGACCGTGGGACCAGTGAGGGAGGCTGTCATTATAATCCAGAGGAGGATGACGAGTGTCTGAGCTAGGACAGAGCAGGACTAGATTGAAGACATATTTAGGAGATAAAATCTGTAGATTTAGCTAAACGGTTGAGGGAGAGGAAGGGAGAAGGGTATGACTTGTTTCCAACTTCAGTGGATCTGGGGGAAGATGATGAGTGCGCTGGAAGTGCCTAGGGGTGTCCGACAGGAGGTGGCTGGTGGCTGAGATAGGAGTCTGGCTCTCAGGAGAAGCCTGGGATGAGACAGCAACACAGCAGCTGGTTAAAGCTGCAAGAAGAAATGAGATCTCCTAAGGAGACGTGTTGTCTGGGAAGACGAGAAGGGCTAAGGACAGACCTTGGGATCAAGGAGAAAAGGCACCATGAAGAGGGGGGCTGAGGAAGAGGGAAATTAGGAAGGAAGAGTAAAGGGACAGATGGAAAACCAGGAGTTTCCCGAAAGACTGGTCAGTGTGTCTAGTACCACAGTCAAGTCAGGTAAGAAAACTGTATCCTTCAGATGTAGCAACAAGGAGGTGACAGGTGACTTGACAAGTTCACTGTTGGTGCCCATGTAGAAGAGAATGTAGTGAATACCCAGTGAAGCAGCTTCTTGATGGGGGGAGGGATACCAGGGCCCCCCATTCAGATCCTCGTGCTGAGCAGGACTCCAGGTGAGGAAGCCGGGAGAAGGCGGAGCAGAGGCAGCCTGCAGGTGGAAGGCTCAGCCAGAGCGCCAGCTCGGAGTTTGCTCATCAGCAGGGCAGCCCCCAGTTTCCTCGTCTGTGGAATGGGGATGGGTTGGAGAGGCTCAGGACCATCTATAGCTCCCAGCAGGTGCACAGAGGCGGGGACTGGAAGGAAGGTCAGCTCTGCCTTGTCATGAATTGGCACAGGGTCAGGGAGAGAGAGGAGTCAAAGACAGCCCCTCTTGGGAGCCTCGAGCAGTGGTGCCACTCACAGGAAGTGGGGGCAGCGGGGAGAAAGGTAAACTGTCATTTGAAGTAGACCCCAAACTAGTGTTCCCTATATTACGCTCGAAAAGAGAGGTACATTCTTCCCTGGGACATTTAAAGCATGTAGTGTAAAAAATTTTTGTTTTTCCCTTTGGGGCAAGGATGGGTGAGAATCAAAATTTTTTCACCATTTTACTCGATTATATAGAAGTGTAATAGGAAATTTTTTCCCGAGTTTATGTCTTCTAGTTTTATACATTACATCACAGGACTCTGTAATTATGTAATCTGGAAGCTGTAAAGCACTTGTCTATGACTGTACCAGATGGGACATTTTGAGAAAGTCACCCCCTCCCCCCACTTAAAACCACATTGGTCAAAGTCTTCATCTCTGGGCACTCTGTTGATTTTTGTGGCTTCTTAATTGGTGTCCTAAATCCTAAATTTTGTTATTGAAAAAGTTTAGACCTGTAATTTTCCTAATATGTTGTTGAAATCCTTTTGAAAAGGTGATTTATAGTTTAATTGTTTCCACAGATAATCAGTCAGGCAAACATAAAGACAGAAGGAAAAGCTCGCTAGATGTCAGAACTCTTGCTTCTCGATCAAGTGAAGGTAGGTGACAAAGACAAGAGAAGAAAATGTTGAACACGTGAATACCTGACATCCGTCCCCAGTCTCCTCTCTTGGTCAGCCCCCCTCCAGTTCAGGACGGGAGGTAATCCTCTAGCAACCTGTGTTCATTTCCCCCGTCTCCCGACTCCTGCCAATGGGCTCCATTCTCAGCTTTTTGATGGAGTTAGGGAATAAAGAGAAACATATACATTTACTATCTATCCTGTAGTCTTTTTTCTAAACCGTTAACAGAGGATGTCAGTTTATCTGCTGTAACTGTATGGGTAATGCATAATGCATTTGGAAATTCTTCATATATTCCGTGGTGGGTTGCAGTTTGCCATGGAAACTTATCTTTTGGTGGGGAGGTGAGCTGCATTTGGGCATGTGAAAGACTCTTATTAAGCAAATATTATTGAAGTTTTAATTGGAATATAGTTCTTTAAGATTACGTAGATATGTGGCATGAATGATCTAGTAGTTTTTAAAATGTAATGAAAATTACTAATATAGTGTGGAGGCAAATATTGCTGCTAGCTGTGTGCTTTCTTTGACCCAGAGATGAATGGGGAAGCTTGTGGAGTTGGTTGGTACTAGATAAAAAGCCACAACTTTCCAGGGCAATAGCAACTCAGATGATACAGCGGAGATCCAGTGCCCTCAGCTTTGTCGTGAGGCTCAGAAAACACTGGAAAGATTACACAGGCCCCACCGTGCTGCCAGGGGAGTGGTGTGGTGTCACTGGCCAGAGCATGGGCTTTGGCCTCGGAGTGACCTTGACTCCAGTCCCAGCGTCATCTACTTTGAGTGCAACCTTGGGGTAAATTTCTGTGCTTCCATTTCCTCACCGTGAGATGGGGACAGTTATGCTGCCCAAGGAGGGCTATGTGAGGGTTAGATGAGGGTGCCTGTCAAGGGGGGGTGGTAGCTGCCACCACTGTCTTCACTGTGGGCCTCACTCATGCACCCCCACGGTCCTACAGCAGAGGGTGGGCAGGGACAGGGTCACCCCTGCCCACAATGGTCTTCCTCCCACACTCTAATATTCATCCTTAGGCCAACTTGGTCCGTTTCTGTATTTTTAAGAGGTGAACATTGTTCTTTAATATTTTGGGTTATTTTTTTTTAAAGATTATTTGAGAGAGAGGGAGGGAGCTGGGGCAGGGGGGTGGCAGAGGGAGAAGGAGAGAAAGAATCCACAAGCAGACTCCTCAGCTGAGCGCAGAGCCCAGCTCAGGGCTCGATCCCAGGACCCTGAGATCATGACCTGAGCCAAAATCAAGAGTGGGCCGCCCAACCGACAGAGCCACCAAGGCTCCCCATTTTTCTGGTTTTTAATCACTACTCTTTTTAACTGAATTATAATTTACACACAGTGAAATTCAGATATTAAGTGTTCAGTTCTGTCAGTTTTGACAGTTCCATACACTCGTGTAAGAACACCTAAATCAGATACAGAAGACACACGCGTACGCACACCTTGTACCACACCGAGGCAGTCCTTAGATTTCCAGCACTGTAAGCTTGTCTGGCCTCTCCTTGTGCTTCAAAGAGATGGGATCGTAGGGCCTGCGTGCCTGGCGTCTGGCTTCTTTCCCTCAGTGTTCTTGAGACCCCTCCGTGTGGTTGGGCGTGGCAGGACCTCGTCCTTTCTAGTGCACTGCAGTGCTCCGCTGGAGGGGCGTCCCCCCGTTGGTCCGTTCTCATTCGTGGGCATCTGTGGTCTCGTCCCACTTTGGGGCTGTTAAGGATAAGGCCGCATGAATGTTCCTGTGTGTTCCTGTCCTGCCTAGAAGTGGAGTTTCTGGGCTCTGGGCAGCTGCAGATGTCTCTCCACGAGGTGGTGTCCCACGTTCCTGCCCACTGCTGATGTGTGGGTGGTCCCGTTGCTCTGTGACCTCCCACACTTGGTTATCTTGGCATTTCAAATTTCAGCCATTCTGGTGGATATGGTTTTAATTTTAATTTTCCTGATAATGAAGGAGGTGGAGTACCCCTTTCATATGTTTACTGACCGTTTGGGCCTTCTCTTGTTCAGATATCTTGCCTGTTTTTATAATCAGGTTGTTTATCTCACTGGTTTGTAGGAATCCTTTATATATTCTAGATACGGATCCTCTGTTGGATTACATGCATCACAAATATATTTTGTTAGTCTGGGGTTTGCCTTTTCACTCTTGATGGTCTTTAATGTGAGCAGGAGTTAATTTTTTTCTTTTTTATGTACGTATTTTTTATTACGTTAGTCACCATACAGTACATCACTAGTTTTTGATGTAGTGTCCATGATTCATTGTTTGCGTGTAACACCCAGTGCTCCATGCAATACGTGCCCTCCTTAATACCCATCACCAGGCTAGCCCATCCCCCAGCCCCTCCTCTAAAACCCTCGGTTTTTTTCCCATAGTCTCTCGTGGTTCATCTCCCCTTCTGTTTACCCCCCTTCATTCTTCTCTTCCTTCTCCTACCGATCTTCCTATTTCTTATGCTCCATAAATGAGTGAAACCATATGATAGTTGTCTTTCTCTGCTTTACTTATTTCACTTACAATTTTTTTTATTTGAGAGAGTGAGAGCACGAGCAGGGGTGAGAGGGAGAAGCAGGCTCCCCACTGAGCTAGGAGCCCGACGTGGGCTCAATCCCAGGACCTTGGGACCATGACCCGAGCCTCAAAAGCAGATGCTTAACCAACTGAGCCACCCAGGTGCCCCTGGGAGTTCTTAATTTTAATAAAGCTCATTTTATCAGTGTTTTCTATTCTAGCTGGTGCTTTTTTGTGTCCTATTCAAGAAATCTTTCTCTAGCCCAAGGTCATGAAGATATTCTCCCATGTTTTCCTATAGAAGCTTTATCCTTTTCCTTAGGTCTCTGATTCATTTCAAATTAATTTTTATATCTGGTGAGGGTAGGGATCAAGGATGAATTTTCCCCCCACATGGAAATCCAGTTGGCCCATCTTTTACAGCTGCACCATTATTGTAATCAGGTGACTGTAAGTATGTGGTCATTTTCTGGACTCTTCGGTTTTCCTTGTTCTGTCGGTCTGCACGTGCACCGATAGCACCATCGATCGCTGCGCCTCTCCAGTAAACCTTCGTATCTCTAGTCTGAAGTGGTTGTTCTTCACACTTGTCTTGGCTCTTCTACGTCCTCTGCATTTCCATTCGACAGCATCAGCTCGTTAGCTTACGCACACACTGCCTCCAGGGGTTGTATCTGGGAGTGTCTCGAATCTATAGATCAGTTTAAGGAAAATGGAAATCTCAGTGCTGCTGGATCTTTCAAACCATGGATGCTCTGTGTCTCCCTTCAGGGGCTTGTATTTTCTCTCTCAGCGTTTTCTTTCCTTACATATATTCCTAAATATTGGTGGGTTTTGATGCTTTCATAATGGGTTTTTTATTTCAATTTCTAATTGTTGCTAGTTTATAGAACTAGAATTGACTTGTATGTACTGGCCTCATACTCGGTAACCTTGATAAACTTGCCCGTCTGTTGTCAGAGTAGTGTTTATAGATTCCTTTGGACTTTGTGTACACAGTCAGGGCAGCCTTTATGCCCTATAGTTCTTCTTACTTTATTTATTGATATTTTTAAATGAGATCAGGTCCTTTTATGATGTAGTGATAAAACTGGTTAATAATTTTTATTTTATTAGTCACTGTACAGAAAACAGTGGCTTTTATTTTTTGTTTAATGACCTTACTGGATGGAGTAGAAAGTTGGCAACCATATGCTGGTCACCAAAATTAGATGTAAGGAGTGTTGTGGATCCCTAAAATTTAAAGCACTTAAGAGCCCCTGAGTTGGTTAATCTTGCCCCGTGCTTCTCCTTAGACCTCAGTTTGGTGAACCAAGGCTGACGTATCAGGCTGTGGAACAGTCTGTGGTCCCTTAAGGTCTGTGGTAAACAGCATTTGGCCTGACAGTGGGGCTTTCAGGAAGACACACAGAACTCTATGTGTATGTTTTTTCCTGCCTGTACACTGCCCAGCCTTCACTTTACCCCAAAGGAACCGTATCTTGACGGGAGCACCAGAACATGAACAAACTTCAGACAGAGCCCAAGAGTTGCTGCCTGTCTCATGTGAGGTGTTTACCTCATCGGTGTAGATGAAGCATCACCGTGGAGAGCACCAAAAGGTGCCTTGAGAGATTTAACCAAAAACTCCTGTGTTCCAGTTAATGGGGAATTGTGTTTATTGCTCCTGCCATGTATGAAACAAAGAGCCTGTGTGGCGTTGTCTTCCAGAACATTTTTGCTCCTGGATAGCGGCAAGCTGAATACTAAAAGCCTTATTGTTATAAACGCAGAAAGAGGCTAACTGTTTGGCCTTGACTTGCTAGATTGTTTCCTCTGTTTTTCTCTGGCCTGTGACATCAGAAGTTCAGTCTGTGGGGGCACGTGCATCCTAGTGCCTAGGACTGAAGGAAGCACAGTTGGTGCCAGAATCCCAGGCTTGTTGGGATGGGGTGGCAGCCGTTCTGGACACGCAGTTCCGGTCCTGCCCCCTTCATCATGCAGCTGGGCCCACGGAGGCCTGGGGGCGGTTGGGGGAGCCAGGGAGGGCCCGAAGCCCTCAGCTGTCAACGGGTGCCTGGGGCCACGCATACCCTGATCTATGCGTCATGTGGTCTCTCCACAGTTGGCAGCCAGAGACGACACTCCTCCATGGCCCGGATACATTCCATGACGATCGAGGCGCCCATCACCAAGGTGGAGCATTTGTGGGTGGTCTCCACCAAGCCCGCATGGAAGTCCCTTGTTCTCAGGGTCGAGTGTTTCTAGTGAGAGGAAGCAGGCCTGCAAGGATAAGAATGCTCTCCTGGTTGTAGGGAGTGGCCTTCTGTAAAGAGAGAGGGTGGGACATGAACTCTGAGGCTAGTCTTAAGTTAGCCTTGAGCATGTGGCCAGCATGCCCCTCTGGATTGCTCTCCCACTGTCTGTAAGGTTACAAAACTCACGTCTTCTTTCCATGTGGTAGGTGATCAACATTATCAATGCTGCCCAGGAAAGCAGCCCCATGCCTGTGACAGAAGCCTTAGACCGTGTGCTGGAAATTCTAAGAACCACTGAATTATATTCACCACAGTTTGGTGCTAAGGATGACGATCCTCACGCCAATGACCTCGTTGGGGGCTTAATGTCTGTAAGTATGTTTGACCCGGCTGCTGGCTGGAGCCTTCCTGTTCTTGTCTGTGTTCCCAGGGGTTGTTTACGGGCTGGCCTACACAGAGCTCTGTGTGTGTAGGGCTCCGCCGAGGCCTAAACCCCGCCATCACCCGGGCCCCACTGCTCTCTGGCCAGAGCTCTCACCCACCTGTTGCCTGCTGCCTGGGGAGACCTCAGCTCAAAGCAGAGAAGGGAGGAGCATATTCTAGACGTCTGCTGGGCTGGGCTCTCCACTTTTGCTTAGGGGTCCCATGAGGAATTTAAGTAAAACTTAATTATTTTAAAGATTTTGAAAACTAGGGCAGAAAAAAATATATATATGAAATGTTTCATACCAAACGATAAAACAAAGACTACGTGTTCGATGGGGCACGGTTTCCTTCCAGAACATCCTGTGCAGATTTGGTGGCTTCGTACCATGGGCTCTCAGGGGTTCCGGAGGCCTCCAGCCCATCTAGCAGAGTGGTCTCACAGGGAAGAACAGCTTTGTGGGAAACATATCATTCTGTTGCTGTCCCCTCTTGGTCAGAAAATTCACCTCCTCACCAGCACCAAAAAAACAAAAACCCCCAAAACAAAGACTCCCCTCTCCTCCCAGTGCCTGCTTTCTGAAGCTCACTTTACTTCTTAAAAATAAGGTTTTAGGCAGTAAGCTGCAGGGTAGAGTGGTTCCCAGGGACGGTAATGTCTAACCATGGTCTTGCCTATTTGAGGCATAGGCGCCTCCAGCCTGTAGGTGAGGGATGAAAATGCTGGGGGGGGGGGGGGGGAGGGAGTGGGATCGTGTCATGGGGTGAGGGGGGAAGAGAAGAAAGGTGGGAGGGAGCGGCTGCTAGGGGCTCGTACAGTGGTCTGGGAGGGCTCTCACCCTGAGGGGCAGCCAGGGGTAAGCTGATGTCCATGGTGGCAAGGAAATGGCAGGGGAGGCTTGAGGGCAGCGGTTAGTTGTCCCTGAGACACCAAAGCAGTGCTGAGGGCCCCCAGAAATGCTGGCTTTGGGGCCTCGAGCAAGCTCACCTCGCTGGGGCAGCCCCTGAGCTTAGCCAGTTTTCTCGGCGTCAGGTAACTGAGTCCAGTCCCCACAGGGGAGCTGTGGGGTGCCTTAGTGGAGAGGCTGCCCTCAGCTCTCCTCGGGGACTGACCGGCCCAGCGTTTTCCAGAAGTAAAGAATGGTTATGACTTTTCTTTTTCTTGTTTCCTTGATTTTTATCAGGATGGTTTGCGAAGACTATCTGGGAATGAGTATGTTCTTTCAACAAAAAGTAAGTTTTAACTTTTTAATTTTTTGGCACTGTTAATATAGTGACACTGAAATGATGAAAACAGACTTTTGCAGTCAAGTTTTCAGTTAATTTTTCTCATCAGTAACAAGTTTCTTGGTATGTCCTAAAAACTGCAGAAACAAAGCAGCTGACCCCCAAAGCAGCAAATACTATAAAGCCTATTACCGTTGTTCTCCAAACCACCTCCCTTTGCAGCTCTTCAGCAGGTGCCCAGCAGTGTAATCACCCCCATCTCCCTTCACGACGTCCCCCCGCGGATAGCTCGGGCCATGGAAAACGAGGAGTACTGGGACTTTAATATTTTTGAACTGGAGGCTGCCACTCATAAAAGGTGAGTCCACGTGGAGCCCGGCAGACACTCAGCTCGGCCCTGAGGGCCTCTGTGGTCAGGGAGGGAAGCTCTGGAAAGAGGAGCTGGGCAGCAGGTGCCCCTGACAGCCTGGGCCTACAGGGAGGGCGGCCGGGTCATGACTCCTACAGAGACAGCAGGCTCAGGGCACATGGGAAGTTGAGCAAGTGACTTACCCTCTCCAAGTGGCACAGGTTTCTCTGTAAAATATGGATATTGGTTTCTTCTGTACGAGGTGATATGTTGAGCCAGCAGCACAGAGTCCCACTCAGAGGCTAGAACTAAAAGTTAGAAATACACAAACAGGCAAGGATGAACTTGGCCTCAAACCCTGCTGACACTGCTAAGAGCTGTCAGCAGATCTCGGTTGCTGTGTTGGTGATGGGCCTGGGGACACCCAAAACTCCAGTCATCCTGATCTGGGTGTGCTCGCAGAGAGTGGGGGGTGGGACTGGGATTTTACCGTCTGATTTGTACCTTGCTGGGAAAGAGCAGTTGGCCACAGGGGTGTGGTTGACTTGGCACACAGGGAAGGCTGCCCTTTCAGGTGGTGCGGCCCTCAGCGCCAGGCCCAGAGGGCAGCGGCAGGAAAGGTGTGCTCCGTTGGCCCATGGGATAACTAACTCTTCAGTCTGTCCCCAAGACAGCCTTGCCCTTCAATCGTGCTCACCAGGAGTCAGCCTTCTGGTATATTCTGTTTCCATGTACCTCACATGGGCAAGGACGGTAGAAAGGATACTCCTAGAGCAAGTGAATCTTCGAGCATCTGGCTTACAGGCTAGGGACATTGCATTCATGGGAATCAGCCAAGGCAGGTCAGTTCAAACCCTGTGAGCCTGCTGACCTGAGGATACTGCCTCATTCCCTGACCTTCCAAGCTGAAGGCCAGATGCTGGATCAAGGTAACTTCTCAAGGAAGGGCCTGACTTGGTGGCCCATTGGTCACCTTCTCAGGGGAAACCACCTCATGCTGCGGCACCCACCTCCAAATTATTGAGACCATTACAGGACAGGTGACCGTGTCTGGCTCAGATGCCACCTTCAAAAAGTGTTATTTGCTTCTAGACGGGACATCTGGCCAATAACGTGGGTCCAGCAAGTGCAGAGGTGAGGATAGGGTTCAAGCCTGGCATCACATTGATGTTGAGGAAGCTAGTGGTGCAAGGAGGAGTCCGAAGGAGGGGGGTGGCGAGCACACCTCACCCCAGCCTGTGGGGAACACGGACGGAGAGCTGGCACTAGGCTCCAGCCGCGGTTGGCGGTGGCTGCTGGGAGAAGGAGCGATGCCGCCCCGCACGCTCTCTGAAGACTGGCTCCACGTTGCTGGGTGGGTCTCAACCTATTCCGGGCTCCCAACACTTGGTCTGTTTCTTTGTTTTAAGGCCGTGCATGTTTTTCTCTGTAGGCCTTTGATTTATCTTGGTCTCAAAATGTTTGCTCGCTTCGGAATCTGTGAATTCTTGAACTGCTCCGAGACAACACTAAGATCGTGGTTACAGATTATTGAAGCCAATTACCACTCTTCTAACCCCTACCACAACTCGACACACTCTGCCGACGTGCTTCATGCCACTGCCTACTTTCTCTGCAAAGAGAGGATAAAGGTGAGCTGCATGTGTGCTCCATGCTTAGCGGGCAGGAGCAGCGGGCCAGGCAGCCACCTCAGCCCGCACTGCGGTTCTCTGTGGGGGGGACGCTCGGGGGTCCACACCTGTGTGCCACCTGGCCCTGGGGAAGGCATAGCCGCGTGGGAAGTCAGGCCGGAGGCTGCGGATTTGATAGGTGAATTCATGACATGAGCCCTGCCCTTCCATGGGAGTGTATGGAACAGACTGGCCCCCGTGGAGAAAACCAGCCAGAACAGTTAGTTGGCTACGACTTGTCTCTAGGGTCAGAGTGAAACCCCCAGAACAGCAGCCCTTAGGCGCCCCCATTCCTCAGTGTCAGCAGGGTTTGAGGCCAACTTCATCCTTGCCCAATACTGCTCCCACCTGGGGTTGCCAGGTCCAGGGAGTTCCTGGGGCATCGCCATTTCACTTTCAGAAGAACTCGAGAGTAGAAGGATCCACCCACGGGTTTTGTATCTAAGAACAGAGCTGGGTCATCACCTGGTGTCCTGGCACCTGGGGACAGCCCCACAGGGCCATGGCGGTTGGGCAGAGCAAGGGCACACGCCTGCCGGTCTTGTTTCATCCTCTGAGACTGGGGACTAGTGTGGGGGAGAGAACAACGTGAAGGGTAACACCCAGCACAGGGACATAGGGAGCGGCAGTGAAGTCCTCACCCCAGAGGTCAGACTTGACTTGCTGGGTCTTTTGCGTGTCCTTTCGCTGCTCCCTCTAGTATTTTAAAGAAAGATCATGAGCAAGACTACAGGCAGAATTAAGAGTGCAGAGAGACGGGGGTGCCTGGGTGGCACAGCGGTTAAGCGTCTGCCTTCGGCTCAGGGCGTGATCCCGGCGTTATGGGATCGAGCCCCACATCAGGCTCCTCTGCTGTGAGCCTGCTTCTTCCTCTCCCACTCCGCCTGCTTGTGTTCCCTCTCTTGCTGGCTGTCTCTATCTCTGTCAAATAAATAAAATCTTTAAAAAGTGCAGAGAGAGGACTGTTTTATAAAGTACGAAAACAAATATGGGGGGGGGTGTCTGTGTCAATAGAGATCAGTAGAGATAGCCCAATTTTTGCTATAATTGTTTTTGAACTACTCTATGGATAAATGCAAATATATACTTAGCAAACTTAAACAGCATTTATAATTCATACACAATTCACCAATTTAAAGTTAAAACTACTGAATTTCAATTTAAATAAATTTAGATATGCACCTTCTTTTCAAGTGTCCATAGCATATTTCCGAAAATGAGTTTTTAGGACACAATGACATGATAAGCGTCAGAATTTCATAGGTACATTTTCTAACCTTCACAGGACAAAACTAGAATTTAATAACTAAATTTAAAAACGTCGGCCATGGGGTGCCTGGGTGGCAAATTGATTAAGCATCTGCCTTTGGCTTAGGTCATGATCTCAGGGTCCTGGGATGGAGCCCCACATGGGGCTCCCTGCTCAGCAGGGATTCTACTTCTCCCTCTGCTCCACCCCCGCTCTCTCTAATCTCAAAAAAATATTAGCTGCTCCAACTGAGAAAATGTTTGTTTAAAATAATAGATTTCTCATTGTGTTGGTTTCTAAAATTAAGACCTACAGAATGAGGAGACCACAATGATAATCCAAAGTGGTTCTTTGAAATAACCAAGAGTATTAAATTCTAGCCATACTAATCAAGAAATGCAGAAAGAAGGTGCCAGACACTTCTGTACTAACTTAAAAGCCTTAAGACGAAATGTTTTACATCACCTACTAGAAGTAGGACACCAAGAGGTCAGTACTATGGAAATAAATAGTTCTTAAGATTTTTTTTTTTAATTCATTTGAGAGAAAGAGCACAAGCAGGTGGAACGGCAGGAAGAGGGAGACCCCCGCCAAGCAGGGAGTCCGACGCAGGGCTTGACCCCAGGACCTAGAGATCATGACCTGAGCCAAAGGCAGACAACTCAAGCATCTGAGCCACCCAGGCGTCCCATGGACATAGTTCTTAACCTGTCAATGAGATTCTTCATAATCTGGCTCCTGACTCAGACGGTCAGTGAGTTCTTCAGCCCCTTGAGGGATTTTTCCAAGTTACATTAACCTTTTCAGAGACTTGGAAATGGTGGAGAACTTCCAGATTATTTTACCAAACTCACAAAACCCTGACATCAACCTGACAAAGATGGGGGGGGGGGGACACTAGACCAACCCCGTTAAGGTGAGTGATGCACGTTGTGACTTATTTCTGTCAGTAATACTGGTTTATGCTGGTCCAAGTCTGTAGCTCAGACTCTCTGGGCTGGGCCTAGAGCCACACCGGCTGAGGAGGAGACTCCTGTCCGTTGAGAGCACCGCGTGTTTGGGTAAGTCCTTAACTGGCGTGAGACCGAGAATCGGATAATGTTCCCTAAGGAACAAGCATGAGCATGCAGCTGTTTCTCAGTGGAGGCAGGGAAGCAGGATTTGTTCAACAATATGCTTTTCTCAGAAATTTGGGATGTTTTTCCCTTAAAGTAATAGGGCAGCAAGAAAACTCTACAGCAGCCTTCCCTGCTTTCAGGCCCATGCCTCCGTTTTAAAAAGATCTCCCATTTGCAGCAAACTTTAGATCCGGTTGACGAGGTCGCTGCCCTCATCGCAGCCACCATCCACGACGTGGACCACCCCGGCAGGACCAACTCATTCCTGTGCAACGCTGGCAGCGAGCTGGCCATTTTGTATAACGACACTGCGGTGCTGGAGAGCCATCACGCGGCCTTGGCCTTCCAGCTGACGACCCGAGATGACAAATGCAATATCTTCAAGAACATGGAGAGGTGAGAGCGTGCTGGTCCCTCTGACAACGGGGAGGTACGATTCGCGTGCTCTCATGTCAAGTCTGCCGTGGTTGTCCGGGTATTCACAGTTGTGCGGCCATCACCCCAGTCCACTGGAGAACGTTTCCATCCTCCCCCAGAAGGCACCTCAGAGTCGTTGGCCGTCGCTCCCAGCCCTCTTGAGTCCCCCACTGGGGCGCCTTCTGGCTCCAGCGATCTGCTGGTTCTACACATTTCATAGTAAACGGAAGCGCACCCAGTGTGTGGCCTGTTGTGACCGGCTCCTCTTAGCATGATGCTTCCAAGGTTCAGCTCTTGACATTTCAAGACTCAGAGAAACTGTTATCTTCCATCTCTGCTCTGAACACTCCTCTCTGCCTCCTGGGCCCGGCCCATTTCTCATTAGTCACATGGCACTTTGAGGACGCTTTCCCTGACCCCTCATGCTAATTATTCAGTGCCAGGTTCCTTCAGAGCACTTACCACATGTTTAAATCCTCATCATCTTTCCTCACTCGGCCAATGCTGGATTTGATTATGCTCTGTGAGGTCACGGTAGCCACTACCTTTTGCTCATCGCTGTACCCTCAATGCCTTGGTGCCTGGTCCATGGGAGGGACTTCCTAAATATCAGGTGGAAAACATTAATTTGGATTTGTAAGGAACATTTTATAGGGGAATTTTAAAAAAGGAGATTCCTGATTTTACAAAACTCCCTTTTGCCATGTTCTAGAATTTTAGTAGGTTTTATTCATAGTTGCTGGTATAGACATCAGTTAGCTCTGGAAAAATACACAAGACCCTGATAACCTGGGTTGTGTCCAGGGAAAACAGTGGGATGACTGAAGAGAAGGGGTTGAACAGAGATAGAGGTCACAAAAGAATTGAATAAAAACAAGGGCTGGAGGAAGAGGTACGCAAGTATTCCCTGTGAGTTTCTCAGCTGTCAGAAGGTCTACCCTCTAAGTTTCTGGGCACTGAAATTTTTGGATCTCAGGGTTCCTCTCTTCATAACTACAGAACTGTGCCTTTGTTCACCGCTACGGTGTTCTCTTATTCTAAGAACTCTGCACCTTATGCTTCAGAATGATGAACGTTGCACCTGTAAAGTCTTGCCCATAAGCTTCCTGATTTTAGCCTCTGCTCAGGTTCCCCTTGCTAATGATCTTGTTTCGAAGTGTGCCCGCAACTTCCTGTGACATTAGAATTTTACCACAGCGGAGGCTGTCTGGTCCGGATGAGACCCTATAGCACCCTCTCATTTGTCGTCTGACACAGGAATGACTATCGGACGCTGCGCCAGGGTATTATCGACATGGTCTTAGCCACAGAAATGACAAAGCACTTCGAGCACGTCAACAAATTTGTCAACAGCATCAACAAGCCCCTGGCAGCCCTCGAAGAAAATGGGGTAAGGAAGACAAACCATAAGGAGAGCCTGTGTTTGGGGCCCTTATCCCTGTGTTCTTCGAGGAAACGGAGAATAGGATGTGATGAGCTGTGGAAGTGTTGCCCAGTAGGTTCCTTGTATTTAATTTCCTTTGGTTGAAAAGTTACTTAAAGTATACAAACTTGTCAGGAAAAAACGTAAGACCTCCAAAAGTAGATGGGGAAACTCTGAAACTAACTTTAGGTTGGGTGGACCTTTCCTGTGCACATTCTCACACTCGCCCCCCCCCCCTTCTTTGGCATTCTGGGGTCAGTTGGAGCCCTCAAGGTCTTGCCCCCCCCCACTCCCCACTGTGCACGTGCCATGGCAGCAGCCACTCCCCCCTGCTGGTCTCTGTCACGGGAGGGTGGGGGTTGATAAGGACCCTGTATTTTGGTCCCAAGGGTGACATTATTGTTGGACATCATTTCTGGATTTGAGGCCTGGAGTCTACAATGACTGCCTGGCAAGGACAACATTAAACCTCTGGCCAGGCAGGAGCCCACAGCTAAGGAAGCAGACAGATCGGAGTTCCCATCCCAGTGGTACTTCACCGGTTCCTTGGCTATAGAATGGGCAGAATAAAGCTGAAGTTCTGGGACTGGTGGGCATGGGACAAGGTAGGCACTGAGTAAATGGTACCTAGTACATTAGATTCAGCGTGAGACCGGCACCTACAGCATATATTTCCTGAGCCCTCTTCCTTTGAGGCCCCACCACCTACCCGTTTACGCTGAACATGTTGGCGCCAGCTCACAGTCTTTTCCACGGACCTTCCTCCCCTGTTCCCATCACCACCCTGAGAGTCTTTACCAGGCACAGGGATGGTTTCTCCTAGAAGGCTAGGATCACCATTCCTTGAATTCTGACCCCACTTGACGACTTCAACTCATCTGGCCATGGCCTTTGTCCCTGGCTTTCTAGCTTATTACCTCCTGCACACTTGTTCCTCTTCAACCCGATTTGAAAACCACTGAGAACTCTGCTTCCTTCACCTGCCCCTGTTCTCTCAGTTTGTCAGCCTACTTTTTTTTTTTTTTTTTAAGATTTTTATTTATTTATTTATTTGACAGAGATAGAGACAGCCAGGGAGAGAGGGAACACAAGCAGGGGGAGTGGGAGAGGAAGAAGCAGGCTCATAGCGGAGGAGCCTGATGTGGGGCTCGATCCCATAACGCTGGGATCACGCCCTGAGCCGAAGGCAGACGCTTAACCGCTGTGCCACCCAGGCGCCCCTGTCAGCCTACTTCTGACTTCACTTCCTTTCAAAGGACTTCCACTGTGGAAGCACCCACACCAGCCCTTTCTAGTGGCTCCTGCCATCCTGGATAGGATGCCAACCAGGCCACTGCTCCTGGCCAACTCCATGCCACAGGCTTGGTTTCTTCCTTCAAGTCTGGGCAGGTCCCAAACTCAAGCTGAGTGTTCCGTCTCTCATCTGTGAGTACTTGGGGTTACTTCTGAGACTAGAAATCAATCTGATGAGCAGGCGGGGGACAAAATAATATGAAAGAAAGGACTGAACCGTAGTCATACAGCTGAAGAGACGAGAGTCAACGCAAAGCTGGTTGGTGGTGGGAAACCTGGGGCAAGGAGACCTATCAAGGCAGCCTTGGTCACGTCCATTGTGGCACGCTCTGGGAGAACAGGCAGCCTGGGTTCTGGATAGGCAGATGCCCATCTTAATGGCATATCTGTCCCCATTGAGAGGGGACCATCAGGCCTTTTTCGACCATTTTGTAATAACTCATTGAAACCACATGACTGACGACTTTGGAAAGCATGAGGAGACGAGCTTGTTGGTGTCTCTGATAGTGCTCTTTGCCCTGGTACTCCCTCTTCCAACCCGACTTTGCTTCAGAGGGCTTAACCCACCGGGTCCATTATACCCGGGCTTGAGAATCCATACCAGTGGCGCTCCTTTAAGCCAGACAGCATGTGATACTATAAATAGAGCCCAGGACTAAAGGTAGACCTGAAGCTCTTACCCTGGCTCAGCTGGGTAGCTCTGGACAAGTCTCTTCACCTCTGAGTCCCAGGGTCCTCGTCTATAAGATGCAATAGGAAATAATACTGCTTTTCCTGTCTACCATAAATCTTTGTGAGTGAGGAACAGAAGAAAATGACTGTTAAGGAAGTAACCCTGTATCCGACAAATCTTGGCACCTGACAGCTAATTCTCAAGCTCATACCTATCATGGGACTGGGTTGGGGGTTGGGCTGCAAAGCAAGGAGCCTGACGCACCACCAGATTCCTTTTGATGAAAGGGCAGAGAAGCCTTTTTTTTAGTAGGCATAATAAAAGATACTGCTCATATCCCAAAGGAGGGCAGTAGAGATAGAACAAAGAGCAACTATGAGAAATGTCTGGAGTGGGAAGAAGAGGGGAGGGGCGCAAAGCCCAACCTCCAGTGCTGCCCTCTACTCTTGGGTCCTGCTGGAATCTCACTGGGCCTTGGTTGTCCTTTCTGTCTGTCAGGTGAAGGGCTGAGCTCAATGCTCAGATCATCTCCCTCCCTGTTCTGTGAAAACGCCTCACTTGTATGTAGATCCTGGTCGTGCCTTACTATATGTACAATGGGGCCACACCTGTAAGACAGGGCTTGGTACCAGGGGACCCACTCTGATTGCGTTCTCTCATGCTTTAGGAAGTGAATAGAGACGAAGAAGCCATAAACACTATGCTCAGGACTCCAGAGAACCGGACTCTAATTAAACGAATGCTGATTAAATGCGCAGATGTGTCCAATCCCTGCCGACCCCTGGAGCAGTGCATTGAGTGGGCCGCACGCATCTCAGAAGAATATTTTTCTCAGGTGAGATGCAGCCCCTTAAAGAACTTGAGAGAGACAAACACAATAAGATCATTAGAGGTAAGGGGCTTAACACTAGGAAGTAGAGTTCTAAGTGAAATTCTGTCCTTGAAGAGCACTTCTTGTATTATAAGCTTACCGGTAATGAATTTGAGTAGTTTTCTCTTATCTGAAAGCGTATCTGCCTTCTTTCTTGCAGCGTATCTTCACTGGCTATAGAATCCTGGGTTAACAATTTTCTCCTAACAGCATTTTACACTGTTATCTGCCCTTCATATTCTCTCTTGGTAGAAAAAAAATTAGAAAATACAATGGCTAGAAGCTTTGCAAACATATTGACAGCATATACATACATGCCACATCCAAGAGGGTAGGAAGGGCGTAGACACCGTGACGGAGCCACACTGACCTGCAGGACCGCCTGTGGTAGGGAGGGACACTGCGGGCACAGAGAGGGGAGAGGAGCAGCCCCCACATCAGGAAGACCGATTCCCTATAACATTTGGCTTTGAAAAACAGGTTTAATTTCTCAAGTTCTTACAATCAGTGGGGCTTATAAGCTGGAACTTGAAAAATTAGTGGGCTTAGGGGCGCCTGGGTGCCACCACCCCAAAGTGACTCCTGCCTCAGGGAGAGGGGAAGAAAACCACACATAGTAGTCTGGTCTGACCCAACTCAAGCCCAAGACAGACCCACTAACAAGACAGGGACCAAACCCTACCCACGATAGGCAGAAACAGCCCTTTCATAGGACTGGACTGACGGCAAACACAGCACTGCAGGGCACTATGGGACCTCTTCTTAAGGCCACTGCTTGCAAGAGCAGGAGACAGAGGAGCATGTCCCAAATGAAAGAACAGGACAGAATCACAACATGCTTGATGGAGAATTTAAAATAATGGTAATAAAGTTACTAACTGGACTTGAGGAAAGAGTGTTGAGGGTCTCACTGAGGTCTCCCAAAGAGATAGAAACAAAGAACTAACCAGAGATAAAGAACTAAAATTAAAAATACACTAAACAGAGGAAGGAAAAGAACAGATCAGTAACCTGGAGTTCAGAGTAATGGAAAGCAATCAAGCTGAATAGGAGAAAAAGAAAAGACTAGATTGAGGGAACTTAGTGACACCATCAAGCATAATAACATTCCATTATAGGGACCCCGGAAGACAAAGAGAAAGAAAAAGGGGCAGAAAAGTTTCTGAATCTGGGGAAGGAAACAGAAACCGAGATCCAGGAGGCACAGAGAGGCCCCAGCAAAATCAACCGAAGGATGCCCACACCAAGACACATAGTAATAAAAATGGCAAAAAGTAGTGATCTTCAGAGCATTTTTAAAGCAGCAAAAGAAAACAGTGACATAAGAGGGACACCCCATAAGGCTACCAGCTGATTTTTCGGCAGAAACTTTGTAGGCCAGGAGGGTGTGGAATGATACATTCACAATGCTGAAAGGGGGAAAAAAAACCCTGCAACCAACAGTATCTGGCAAGGCTATTATTCAGAATAGGAGAGATAAAGACTTTCCCAGATCCACAAAAGAATTTGTCACCACTAAAGCAGCCCTACAAGAAACATGAAAGGGGATTCTTTGAATGGAAAGGAAAGACCATAAGCAGGAGTAAGAAAAGTATATCTATTAAAAAAAAATCCATCAATGGATTCACAGAATAATAATAAGTATGATAGCATCTACCTATAATGTGGGGAAGAGAGGAGTAAAACTTCAGTGCTTTTAGAAGGGGTTCAAACTTAAGTGACCGTTGACTTAATGTAGACTGCTCTATGTGTAAGGTGTTATACATAACCTGGTGGTAACTGCAAATCAAAAACTGATTATAGGCAAAAAAATAGAAAGGAGTCCAGGTATCTCACCAAAGAAAGCCAATTAATCTTGAGAGAAGAGAGCAAGGGAAGAAAAGAACAGAGAACAACCATAAAACAAGTAACAAAATGGCCATGAATACATACGTATCAATAATTACTTTGTAAATGGATTAAACAATAAGACATAGGGTGATGGATTAGATAAAAAATTAAGATCCATCTGTATGCTGCCTACTACAGACTCATACAGACTGAAAGAAAAGGGATGGAAAAGCATGTATCATACAAATAGGTGTGAAAAGAAAGCCAGGGTAGCAATACTTGTATAAGATGAAATAGATTTTAAAACAAAAGATTGTAACAAGAAACAAAGAAGGATAGTACATAATCATAAAGGGAACAATCCAACAAAGTGTAACAGTTGTAAGTATTTGTGCACCAAACCTGGGAACACATAAAGCAGCTAATAACAAATGCAAAGGACGTAATCAACAGTAATACAATACCAGGGACTTCAACATGCACTTACATCAATGGATAGATGAGACAAAATCAACAAGCAAGCAATGGCTGTGAATGACACATTAGACCAGATGGATCTAACAGATATATCTAGAACATTCCATCCTAAAACAGAATACATATTCTTTTCAAGTGTACATGGAACATTCTCCACAATAGGTTGCATACTAGGCAAAAAAAAAAACGGAGTTATATCATGCATCTTTTTCCGACCCACAAAGCTGTAACACTAGAAATCAACCACAGTAGAAAATCTGGAAAAGAACACAAATACATGGAGGTTAAATAACATGCCACTAAACAATGAATGGATCAACCAAGAAATCAAAGAGGAAATTAAAAGAAAGAAAATACATGGAGAAAAATGAACATGAAAACACAATGGTCCAGAATCTTTAGGATGCACCAAAAGCTGTTCTAGGAGGGAAGTTTATAGCAATACAGGCCTGCCTCAAGAACCAAGAAAAATCTCAATCAACCTTACACCTAAAGGAGCAAGAAAAAGAAAAACCCAAAACCAGCAGAAGGAAGGAAATAAAGATTAGCGCAAAAACAAAATAGAAGCAAACACCAGTAAGACAACCGGCAACTAAATCAGTGCACAGAAATCCGCTGTTTTCCTGTACACTAACAATATAACTGTGGAAAGGAATTAGGGAATCAGTTCCATTTACAATAGCACCAAAAACCATAAGATACGTAGGAATAAACCTAAACAAAGAGGTGAAGGATCTATCCTGTAGAAACTATGGAACGCTTATGAAAGAAATTGAAGAAAACACAAAAAGATGGGAAAACATTCCATGCTCGTAGATCAGAAGAATAAACATTGTTAAAATGTCTGTGCTACCCAGAGCAATCTATACTTTCAATGCCATCCCGATCAAAATACCAATGCCATTTTTC
Source organism: Ursus arctos (assembly GCF_023065955.2). Lineage (NCBI taxonomy): Eukaryota > Metazoa > Chordata > Mammalia > Carnivora > Ursidae > Ursus > Ursus arctos. Next base: position 34,743,856 of record NW_026622963.1, read on the forward strand.
AAACTGCTGGAATAAACCACCCTAAAATTCATGTGGAACCAGAAAAGACCCCAAATGGCCAAGGAAATGTTGAAAAAGAAAAAGCTGGGGACATCACGTTGCCAGATTTCATGCTATATTACAAAGGTGTGATCACCAAGACAGCATGGTATTGGCACAAAAACAGACACACAGATCAATGGAACAGAATAGAGAGTCCAGGGGCGCCTGGGTGGCATAGCGGTTAAGCGCCTGCCTTCGGCTCAGGGCGTGATCCCGGCGTTATGGGATCGAGCCCCACATCAGGCTCCTCCGCTATGAGCCTGCTTCTTCCTCTCCCACTCCCCCTGCTTGTGTTCCCTCTCTAGCTGGCTGTCTCTATCTCTGTCAAATAAATAAATAAAATCTTTAAAAAAAAAAAAAAAAAGAATAGAGAGTCCACATATGGGCCTCAATTCTATGGTCAATTTATCTTTGACAAAGCAGGAAGAAACATCCAATGGAAAAAAGACAGTCTCTTCAATAATTGGTGCTGGGAAAATTGGACAGTTATATACAGAAGAATGAAACTCAACATTCTCTTATACCATACATAGAGATAAACTCTAAATGGGTGAAAGACCTCAACGGAAGACGGCAATGCCTCAAAATCAGAGTGGCTGCTTTTGGCTCAGGTCATGATCCCAGGGTTCTGGAATTGATCTCAGCATCAGGCTCCCTGCTCAGTGGGGAGTCTGCTTCTCCCTCTGTCCCTCCCCCATCCAACTCATTCTCTCTCTCTCAAATAAATAAAAAAATCTTAAAAGAGGACTCAAATTCATAAATAACAACCAATGCTACAGGAATACAAATTGGACAAAAAAAATAGATTCCTAGACACACATAACCTCCCAAAACTGAACCAGGAAAAATAGAAAATTTGAACAGACCTATTACCAGCAACTAAATTGAATTGAATTCCAAACAAAAAGAAGTCCAGGTCCAGATGGCTTCACAGGTGACTTCTGCCAAACATTTCAAGAAGAGTGAATACCTATGCTTCCCGAACTTCCAAAAAAAAATAGAAGAGGAAAGAAAGCAATTCTATGAGGCCAGCATTACCCTGATACCAAACCTAGATAAAGACACTACCAAAAAAAAGAGAGAACTACAGGCCAGTATCTCGATGAACATAGATACAAAAACCCTCAACAAAATATAAGCAAATGAAATCTAATAATATACTAAAAAATTCATTCACCACCATCAAGTTGGATTTATTCCTGGGATGCAAGGATGGTTCAGTATTTGTAAATCAATGTGATATATCACGTCAACAAGATAAAGGATAAACAACCATATGATCATTTCAATAGATGCAGAAAAAGCATTCTACAAAGTACAACGTCCATTCATGATATTAAAAAAAAAAAACCTTTACAAAGTAGGTTTAGAGGGACCAAACCTCAACATAATAAAGGCCATAGATGAAAAGCCCAAAGCTGGGGTGTCTGAGCAGTGCAGTTGGTAAAGTGTCCAACTCTTGGTTTTGGCTTAGGTCATGACCTCAAGGTCGTGAGATCAAGCCCCACATCAGGGCTCCATGCTGAGTGCAAAAATCTGCTTGAGAGTCTCTCTCCCTCTTCCTCTGCCTGTCCCACTTGTGCATGCTCTCTCTCTCAAATAAATCTTAAACAACAACAAAAAAAAAAACAAAAGAAAAACAGAGCTAACTCCATATTCAGTGGTGAAAAACTAAGAGCTTTCCCCTTAAGATTAGAAACAAGACAAGGACGTCCACTCTAATTCAACACAGTACTAAAAGTCCTAGCCACAGCGAACACACAAGAAAAAAAAAAGGCATCCAAATTGGTAAGAAAGAAGTAAAACTTTCACTGTTTGCAGATGACCTGATACTATATATAGAAAACCCTAAAGACTCCACCAAGAGGTGGTTGGGTGGCTCAGGTCATGATGCCAGGGTCCTAGGATCAAGCCCCGCATCGGGCTCCCTGCTCAGCAGGAATCTGCTTCTCCCTCTCCTCCCCACCTGTGCTCTCTTTCACTATCTCTGCTTCTCTGTCTCTCAAATAAGTAAATGAAATCTTTTTTAAAAGACTCCACCAAAAAACTAGACCTGATAAATGAATTCAGTAAGGTCACTGGATACAAAATCAATGTACAGAAATCCATTGCAATTCTGTACACTAATAATGAAGTAGCAGAAAGAGAAATTAAGAAAATCCCATTTACAATTGCACCAAAAATAATACCTAGGAACAAACTTAACCAAGATGAGAAATCTGTATTCTGAAAGCTATGGAACACTGATGAAAGAAATTGAAGATAACACAAACAGAAAAATATTCCATGCTCATGGGCTTAGAGAATATTGTTAAAATGTCCATGCTACCCAAAGCAATCTACAAACTTAATGTAACCCCTATGAAAATACCAACAGCATCTCTCACAGAACTAGAACAAATAAGCCTACATTTGTATGGAACCACAAAATACCCTGAATAGGCCAAAGCAATGTTGAAAAAGAAGAACAAAACTGGGAGATATCACAATCCCAGATTTCAAGATATACTACAAAGCGACAGTAATCAGAACAGTATAGTTCCGGGACAAAAACAGACACATTGATCAATAGAATAGAATAAGAACCCAGAAATAAACCCACAGCTATATGGTCAATTAATCTTCAACAAAGGAGGCAAGAGGGGAGAGGGAAATATGGCGGAGGAGTAGGGGACCCTATTTCAACTGGTCCCCTGAATCGAGCTGGATATCTACCAGACCATCCTGAACACCCATGAAATCAGCCTGAGACATAAGAAGATACATCTGGATCTGTACAAACAGAATATCTCCTGCGCTTGGTCTCGAGGTATGAAGCGGGGAGCCGAGAGTCTGCGTGCAGATACCGGAAGATAAATGGAAGGGGGAAGGGAGCCACCGCACTCGACACCGGGAAGGCAGAAGCCTCCCGCACTGGGGAGTGGCCACACTCACAGACCAGTAGCAGCGGGGAAACCAGACTGAAACCTGGAGCTCAGGAGCACGTGTGTGAATAAAGAGACATATAGATAATAATACGTTAACAGTAGGGGTGCCTGGGTGGCACAGCGGTTAAGCATCTGCCTTTGGCTCAGGGCATGATCCCAGGGTCCTGGGATTGAGCCCCGCTTTGGGCTCCCTCCTCTGCTGGGAGCCTGCTTCTTCCTCTCCCACTCCCCCTGCTTGTGTACCCTCTCTCGCTGGCTGTCTTTCTGTCAAGTAAATAAATAAAATCTTAAAAAAAAACCAAAAACGTTAATAGTAGGGGACCGGGACCTCAACACTCCACTCTCAGCAATAGACAGATCATCTAAGCAGAAAATCAACAAAGAGGGGCGCCTGGGTGGCACAGCGGTTAAAGCGTCTGCCTTCGGCTCAGGGCGTGATCCCGGCGTTATGGGATCGAGCCCCACGTCAGGCTCCTCCGCTATGAGCCTGCTTCTTCCTCTCCCACTCCCCCTGCTTGTGTTCCCTCTCTCGCTGGCTGTCTCTATCTCTGTCGAATAAATAAATAAAATCTTAAAAAAAAAAAATCAACAAAGAAACAAGAGCTTTGAATGACACACTGGAACAGATGGACCTCATAGATATATACGGAACACTCCACCCTAAAACAACAGAACACTCATCCTTTTCAAACGCACATGGAACTTTCTCCAGAGTAGACCATATACTTATAGAGTCAAAAACGGGTCTCAACCGATACCAAAAGATTGAGTTCCAGTTTCAAAGCACTGTGGTCTGAGAATATGCAGGGAATAATCTCAATCACAAGAAAAAATTTGGAAGAAACTCAAACACCTGGAAACTAAGGACCATCCTGCTTAAGAATGTTTGGGTCAACTAGGAAATTAAAGCTTAAGCGATTTATGGAAACCAAGGAGGACAAAAACACATTGGTCCAAAACCTGTGGGACACTGCAAAGGCGGTCTTAAGGGGGCAATACATAGCCATACAAGCCTCACTCAAAAGAATAGAAAAATCTAAAATACAGTTCTTATACTCTCACTTTATACAGCTGGAGATGGAACAAAAGAACAGGCCTAAGCCACACACGAAAAGACAACGGATTAAGAATAGAGCAGAGATGAATGAATTAGAAACCAGAAATACAGTAGAGCAGACCAACAAAACCAGAAGCTGGTTCTTTGAAAGAATTAATAAGATCGATAAGCCACTGGCCAGACTTATTCAATAGATTAGAGAAAGGATCCAAATTAATAAAATTATGAATAAAAGGGGAGAGATCACAACTAACACCAAGGAAATAGAAACAATTATTAGATACTATTATCAACAACTATATGCCAATAAATTAAGCAACCTGGAAGCAATGGATGCCTTCCTGGAAACCTATGAACTACCAAGACTGAAACAGGAAGAAAATGACAATCTAAATAGACTGATACACAGTGAAGAGATTGAAGCAGTGATCAAAAACCTCCCAAAAAAACAAGAGTCAGGGCCTGATGGATTCCCTAGGGAATTCTCCCATCCATTCAAAGAAGAAGCAATACCTATTCTCCTGAAGCTGTTACAAAAAATAGAAACAGAAGGAAAACTACCAAACTCATTCTATGAGGCCAGCATTACCTTGATCCCAAAACTAGGCAAAGACCCCATCAAAAAGGAGAATTATAGACCGATATCCCTGATGAATATGGATGCCAAAATTCTCAACAAGATCCCAGCTAATAGGATCCAACAGTACATTAAAAGGATTATCTATCACGACCAAGTGGGATTCATCCCTGGGATGCAAGGGTGGTTCAACATTCGCAAATGAATCAGTGTGACAGAACACATTGATAAGAGAAGAGACAAGCACCATATGATCCTCTCAATTGATGCAGAAAAAGCATTTGACAGGGGTGCCTGGGTGGCACAGCGGTTAAGCATCTGCCTTTGGCTCAGGGCGTGATCCCAGGGTCCTGGGATTGAGCCCTGCTTCGGGCTCCCTCCTCTGCTGGGAGCCTGCTTCTTCCTCTCCCACTCCCCCTGCTTGTGTTCCCTCTCTCGCTGGCTATCTCTATCTCTGTCAAATAAATAAATAAAATCTTTGAAAAAAAAAAAGCATTTGACAAAATACAGCATCCTTTCTGATTAAAACCCTTCAGAGTGTAGGGATAGAAGGTAACTTCCTCAATTTCATAAAAACCATCTATGAAAAGTCTACAGCGGATATCATTCTCAATGGGGAAAAGCTGAGAGCCTTTCCCTTAAGATCAGGAACACGACAAGGATGCCCACTCTCGCCATTATTGTTCAACATAGTACTAGAAGTCTTAGCAACAGCAGTCAGACAACAAAAAAGAATAAAAGGTATTCAAATTGGCAAAGAAGAATTCAAACTCTCTCTCTTTGCAGATGACATGGTACTTTATGTGGAAAACCCAAAAGATTCCACCCCCAAGTTACTAGAACTCATACAACAATTCAGTAATGTGTCAGGATACAAAATCAATGCTCAGAAATCAGTTGCATTTCTATACATGAACAATGAGACTGAAGAAAGAGAAATTAGGGAATCGATTCCATTTACAATAGCACCAAAACCCATAAGATATCTCGGAATAAACTTAACCAGAGAGGTAAAGGATCTATACTCTAGAAACTACAGAACACTGATGAAAGACATTGAAGAAGACACAAAAAGATGGAAGAACATTCCATGCTCATGGATCGAAAGAATAAACATAGTTAAAATGTCTGTGCTACCCAGAGCAATCTACACTTTTGATGCCATCCCGATCAAATTACCAATGACATTTTTCAAAGTGCTGGAACAAACAACCCTAAAATTCATGTGGAACCAGAAAAGACCCCGAATCTCCAAGGAAATGTTGGGGGGGGGGAAACAAAAACAAAAAAACAAATCTCCAAGGAAATGTTGGGGGGGAAAAAAACAAAAACAAAAAAACAAAGCATGATTTCAAGCTATACTACAGAGCTGTGATCACCAAGATAGCATGGTACTGGCACAGAAACAGACACACAGACCAATGGAACAGAATACAGACTCCAGAAATGGACCCTCAACTCTGGTCAACTCATCTTTGACAAAGCAGGAAAAAACATCCAGTGGAAAAAAAGACAGTCTCTTCAATAAATGGTGCTGGGGAAATTGAACAGCTATATACAGAAGAATGAAACTTGACCACTCTCTCACACCATACACAAAGATAAACTCCAAATGGATGAAAGACCTCGATGTGAGACAGGAATCCATCAAAATCCTAGAGGAGAACATAGGCTGTAACCTCTTAACATCAGCCACAACAACTTTTTTCATGCCATGTCTCCAAAGGCAAGGGAAACAAAAGTAAAAATAAACTTTTGGGACTTCATCAAGATAAAAAGCTTCTGCACAGCAAAGGAAACAGTCAACAAAACAAAGAGGCAGCCCACAGAATGGGAGAATATATTTGCCCATGATATTACAGATAAAAGGCTGGTATCCAAGATCTATGATGAACTTCTCAAACTCAATACCCAAGAAACAAATAATCAAATTTAAAAATGGGCAGAAGATATGAACAGACAATTTTCCAATGAAGACATACGAATGGCTAACAGACACTTGGAAGAATGTTCAACACCATTAGCCATCAGGGAAATTCAAATCAAAACCACACTGAGATACCACCTTATGCCAGTTAGAATGGCAAAAATGGACAAGGCAAGAAACAACAAATGTTGGAGAGGATGTGGAGAAAGGGGATCCCTCTTACACTGTCGGTGGGAATGCAAGTTGGTGCAGCCACTTTGGAAAACAGTGTGGAGGTTCCTCAAAAAGTTAAAAATAGAGCTACCCTGTGACCCAGCAATTGCACTACTGTGTATTTACCCCAAAGATACAGATGTAGTGAAAAGAAGGGTCATATGCACCCCAGTGTTCATAGCAGCAATGTCCACAATAGTCAAACTGTGGAAGGAGCCTAGATGCTCTTCAACAGACGAATGGATAAAGAAGATGTGGTCCATATATACAATGGAATATTACTCAGCCATCAGAAAGAACAATTACCCAACATTTGCATCAACATGGACGGGACTGGAGAAGATTATGCTTAGTGAAATAAGTCAAGCAGAGAAAAACAATTATCATATGGTTTCACTCATTTGTGGAACATAAGGAATAGCAGGGAGATCGTAGGAGAAGGAAAGGAAAAATGAAGAGGGAGGTCAACAGAGGGGGAAATGAACCACAAGAGACTATGGACTCTGGGAAACAAACTCAGGGTTTTGAGGGGAGGGGGGTGGGGGGATGGGCTAGCCTGGTAAAGGGTAAGAATATGCTATGGGAAAAAGACAGTCTCTTCAACAATTGGTGCGGGAAAACAGGACAGCTACATGCAAAAGAATGAAATTGGACCATTTCTTAAACTATGCACAAAAATAAACTCAAAATGGATTAAAGACTGAAATGTGAGAGTTAAAGCCATAAAAATCCTAGAAGAGAGTACAGGCAGTAATTTCTCTGACATCAGTTATAAGTACATTTTTCTACATATGTCTCCTATGAAACAAAAGCAAAATATACTACTGGGACTACATCAAAATTAAAAGCTTCAGCACAGCAAAGGAAACAATAAAAGACAACCTATGGAATGGGAGAAAATATTTGCAAATGACCTCCCATAAAGGGTTAATATCCAAAATATATAAGGAACTTGCACAGCTCAACACCAAAAAAAAAAATAATAATAATCCAATTTTAAAATGGGCAGAAAACGTGAATGAACATTTCTCCAAAGAAGACCTACAGACGACCCACAGACACATGAAAAGAGTCTCAACATGACTCATCATCAGGGAAATGCAAATCAAAACTACAACGAGATATCACCTCACACCTGTCAGAATGGCTAAAATAAAGAACAAGACAACAAGTGTTAGTGAGGATGTGGAGAAAAAGGAAACTCTTGCACTGTTGGTGGGAATGCAAACTGGTATAGCCATTGTGAAAAACAATATGGAGGTTCCTCAAAAAATGAAAAACAGAATTACCACATGACCTAGCAGTTCCACTACGGGGTATTTACCCAAAGAATAGGAAAACACTAATTTGAAAAGATAAATGCAACACAAGTGTGCATCAATAGGTGAATGGATAAAGAAGTAGTGTGTATATAGTGTGTGTGTGTATAATGGAATATTACTCAGCCTTAAAGAATGAAATCTTGCCATTTGCAACCACATGGATGGAGCTAGAGAGTATAATGCTAAGCCAAGTAAGTCAGAGAAAGACAAATACCATATGATTTCACTTATTATGTGAAATTTAAGAAGCAAAACAAAAAAAGACAAACAGATACTTTAATATGGAGAACAAATACGGTTATCAGAGGGCGGTGGGAGGGAGGATAGCTGAAATAAGGTAAAGGGGATTAAGAGTATACTTCTCGTGACGAGCACTGAGTAATGTACAGAATTGTTTAATCACCAGATTGCACCTAAAACAAATATAACACTGTATGTTAATTATACTTGAATTAAAAAAAATTTAAGAAAAAAAAAGAATAAAAGGTATTCAAATCGGCAAAGAAGAATTCAAGCTCTTCCAGAAGACACTGGAACAACATCTTTAATTTGCCATTAGGACAAAACGGTCAACCCAGAATTCTGTATCCAATGAAAATACCCTTCCACAATGAAGGGAAAATAAGCACATTGTCAAATAAGGAAAAGCTAACAGAATTCATCACCAGTAAACCTGCAACAGGAGAAATGCTAAAGGAGGTTCTTTAAGCTGAAAGGAAAGGATGCCAGATACAAACTTGGATCCTCAGGACTGGATGCAAAGCGCCGAAACCCAATGAGATATTACCTCACACCTGGAAGAATGGCCGTTAACAAAAAACTAATAACAAGCGTTGGAATGGACGTTGAGAAAAGGGAAGCCTCGTACACTGCTGCTGAGAATGTAAATTGGTGCAGCCACTAGAAAACACTGTGGAGGTTACTCAAAAAACTAGAAACGCCCTATGGTCCAGCTATTTGACTTTTGAGTATTTATTTGAAGAAAAAGATATACTAAGTTGAAAAGATCTCTGCACCTCCAGGTTCCCTGCAGCGTTATTTACATTGGCCAAGACTTGGAAATAACCTGTGTCCATTCGTGGATGAGTGGATAAAGAAGACGTGGTATCTATATACGATGGTATATTGTTCAACCTTAAAAAAGAATGAAATCTTGCCATCTGTGATAACATGGATGGATCTTGAGGGCATTATGCTAAGTGAAGATAGAGAAAGACAAGTACTATATGATCTCACTTACGTTTGGAATCTTAAAAACAAAGCTCATAGATACAACAGATTACTAGTTGCCAGGGGCGGGGGTGTATGAAATGGATGGAAGGAGTCAAAAGGTATAAGCTTCCAGCTGTAAAATCAACAAGTCATGGGGATATAATGGACAGTACAACTATAGTTAAGACTGTATTGCATATTTGAAAGTTGCTGAGAGAGTAGATCTTTAAAGTTCTTACCACAAGAAAAAATTTCTGTATGTGTGGTGGCGGATATTGACTTACTGTGGTGAGCATTTTGCAGTATAAACAAGTACGGAATCATGTTGTCTATCAGTTATACCTCAATTAAAAAAAGAAACACTTGGGGCACATGAGTGGCTCAGTCAGTTAAGTATCCGACTCTTTATCTCAGCTCAGATCTTAATCTCAGGTCATGAGTTCAAGCCCCATTGGAAGGAAGGAAGGAAGGAAGGGAGGGAGGGAGGGAGGGAGGGAGGAGAGAGAGAGAGAGAGAGAGAGAGAGAGAGAAAGAAAGAAAGAAAGAAAGAAAGGGAAAGAAAGAAAGGGAAAGAAAGAAAGAGAGAGAAAACTTTTTAAAATGATAAATATCCAGGTAACTACAAAAAAATTTTTTTCTCTTAATTTCTCTAAATACATAGGACTATTTTTTTTTAAGATTTTATTTATTTATTTGACAGAGATAGAGACAGTCAGAGAGAGAGGGAACACAAGCAGGGGGAGTGGGAGAGGAAGAAGCAGGCTCACAGCGGAGGAGGCTGATGTGGGGCTCGATCCCATAACGCCGGGATCACGCCCTGAGCCGAAGGCAGACGCTTAACCGCTGTGCCACCCAGGCGCCCGTACATAGGACTGTTTTAAGCCAAAGTTACAACATTGCACTGTGGAGCATATACGACAACCGTAGCATAAAGGCTGGGGCAAAAGTGAAAGAACATGAATGCAGGGTTTCTACACCTTACATGAAGTGCTAGTTACAAGTATTATTAGCTCAGGAGACTGGAAAGTCACGGATATATATATATTAATCCCTAGAGCAATTAGTGTTGTTTAAAAGTCAATAGACATATTATAATGGGACTCTAAAATATATTAAAATATACAAAAGTGGCAGCAAAGGAGAAACCGGCACAAACAAGGGGGAAAAGGTAAAATGGTGGCTCTAACACTAATCACATCAAGACTTACATGAAACGTTAGTGGACTAAACACTAAAGAGTTCGTCAGAATGGGTTTTTTTTTTTAAACCAACTACATGCAGTCTACAAAATACACACTTAAAATATAAGGAACAGATTCATGCAAAGATAGAAATGGATGGAAAAAGATTTATCATGCAAGTTGTAACTATAAAAACATGGGAGTGGCTACATTAATCTCAAAATAGACATCAAGTTAGAAAATATTACAGAGAGAAAGTGGACACTTCAAAACGATAAAGGGTCAGTTCTATAGGAAAACGTAATAATCATAAATGTGCACCTAATAACAACTTCAAAATAAGTGAAGCAAAATTGACAGAGGAAGTATACTGACAGAGAAGACAATTCTATAGTTGTGGTTGGATATTTTAACACCCTCTTTGAGTAACTGATAGAACATCCAGATTGAAATAGCAGTAAAAACAGAGAATCCAGTGTGGAGGTCCCTTAAAAAGTTAAAAATTGAGCTACCCTATGATCCAGGAATTGCACTACTGGGTATTTACCCCAAAGATACAGACGTAGTGAAGAGAAGGGCCATATGCACCCCAATCAATGTTCATAGCAGCATTGTCCACAATAGCTAAATCGTGGAAGGAGCCAAGATGCCCTTCAACAGATGACTGGATTAAGAAGATGTGGTCCATATAGACAATGGAATATTAGCCATCAAAAAGAACGATTTCACAACATTTGCAGCAACGTGGACGGGACCGGAGGAGATAATGCTAAGCGAAATAAGCAGAGGAAGACACTTATCATATGGGTTCACTCATTTATGGAACATAAGAAGTAGGAAGATCAGTAGGAGAAGAAAGGGAAGAAGAAAGGGGGGGTAAACAGAAGGGGGAATGAAGCATGAGAGACTATGGACCCTGGGAAACAAACTGAGGGCTTCAGAGGGGATGGGGGTGGGGGAATGGGATAGTCCGGTGATGGGTAGTAAGGAGGGCACGTATTGCCTGGTGCACTGGGTGTTATACGCAAGTAATGAATCATGGAACTTTATATCAAAAACTAGGGATATACTGTATGGTGACTAACATAATAAAAAATTATTATTAGAAGAAAAAAAAACAGAGAATCCAGGCACTGTCAGTCACCTTGCCCTAGTTACATGTTCATAAAACACTACGCCCCAAGTGGGCAGAATATACATTAAGTACTTCATATGCTGGGAACACAGAAATTATTCAGTAAATTTAAAAGACCTGAAATCATACAGAATATATTCTGTAGCCACAGTGGAATTAACTCAGAATTCAGTAACAATAAGGTATCTGGGTAAATGCCAAATACTTGGAAATTGAACTACACACTTCTAAATAATCCCTGGGTCAGATAACAAAACAATCCCATTTACGGTTGCACCAAAAACAATATCTGGGAATAAACTTAACCAAAGAGGTGAATGACCTGTACTCGGAAAACTATAAAACACTGATGAAAGAAATCCAAGATGACACAAAGAAATAGAAAGACATTCCATGCTCATGGGTTAGAAGAACAAATATTGTTAAAAATATCTACACCACCCAAAGCAATCTAAAGATTTAATGCAATCCCCATCAAAATATCAACAGAACCAGAACAAACAATCCTAAAATTTGTATGAAACAACAAAAAATCCCGAATAGCCAAAGCAATCTTGAAAAAAGGAAGAACTGGAGATGTCATGATTGCAGATTAAGTTCTATTACAAAGCGGTAGTAATTAAAACAGTATGGTATTGGAATAAAAAGGACACATAGATCAATGGAATAGAGCAGGAAACCCCACAATTATATGGTCAGTTAATCTTCAACAAAGGAGGAATGAAAATACAATGGGAAATAGTCTCTTTAACAAAAGCTGTTGGGAAAACTGGACAGCCACGTGCAAAAGAATGAAACTGGGCCACTTTCAGCATATACAAAAATAAACTCAGCAGGAATTAAAGACCTGAATGTGAGACATGAAACCATAAATATCCTTGAAGGGAGCACATGTAGTAATCTTTCTGACATCATCTATAGAAATATTTTTCTAGATATGTCTCCTGAGGCAAGGGAAATACAAACAAAAATAACCTATTGGGACTACATTAAAATAAAAAAGTTTTCTTCATATCAAAGGAAACAATCAAACTAAAAGGCAACCTACAGAATGGGAGAAGATATTTGCAAATGACATATCTGATAAAGGATTAGTATCCAAAATACACAAAAAGCTGATACAACTCAATACCCTAAAAAACAAATAATCCAATTTTAAAATGGGCAGAAGACACAAACATTTCTCCAAAGACAATACAGATATGGCCAGGGTACATGAAAAGATATTCAACATCACAGATCTCAGGGAAATGCAAATCAGACCTACAATGAGGTATCACCTCACACCTGTCAGAATGGCTAAAGTCAAAACACAAGAAACAACAAATGTTGGTGAGGATGTGAAGGAAAAGGAGCCCTTGTGCACCGTTGGTGGGAATGCAAACTGGTGCAGCCACTGTGGAAAACAGTATGGAGGGTCCTCAAAAAATGAAAAATGGAACTACCCTATGATCTAGGAATTGCACTACTGGATATTTACCCATAAAATACAAAAACACTAATTTAAAAGGATACATGCACCCCTATGTTTATAGCAGCATTATCTACAATAGCCAAACAATGGAAGCAGCCCAGGTGTCCATCAGTAGATGAATGGATAAAGAAGGTGTGATACATACATACGGTGGAATATTATTCAGCCATTAAAAATGAAATCTTGCCATTTGCAATAATATGGAAAGAGCTAGATAGTATAGTGCTGAGTAAAATAAGCCAGCCAGAGAAAAACAGATACCATATGATCTCATTCATATGTGGAATTTAAGAAACAAAACACATGAGCAGAGGGAAAAAAGAGTGAGAGACAAACCAAGAAAGGGACACTTAACTATAGAGAACAAACTGATTGTTAGCAGAGGGGAGGCGGGTGGGGGAAACAGTGGGATGGGGATTGAAGAGTACACTTACAATGATGACAAAAATAGTAGGTAAGAAAAGGTCCTAAAGTTAATGACTTAGATTTCACTTTAAGAAACTAGAAAAGACAAAGCATACAGGAAAGAAATAATATTTAAGAGCAACAAATGAGGAAATGGAGAAAACAGAAATTAACACAGACAAAAGTTAATTGAGAAAATTAACAAAATTTCCCAATATCTAACTAGAATTGAGAAAGAGAACACAAATTACCAATATTAGGAATGAAAGAGGTATTGTCATAGTAAATCTTACAGATATTAAAAGTGTAACTTTTTAAGGTACCAACAAATTTGACAACTTAAATGCCTTAAAAACTACAGTTTACCCAAACTGACAAGATAAAACAATCACCTGAGAAGTCGTATATTAAATTATTTATCAAAATTTACCATTAAAGATTTTCCCACAAAGCAAATTCTAGGCCCAAATGGTTTCACTAAGGAATTCTATCAAACATTTATGGAAAAAATAACACCAGTCTTAAAAAATTGTATCAAAAGATAGAGGCAGGGGCAGGGAGGGCAGCTGGCTGTCTCACTCAGTAGAGCATGCGACTCTTGATCCTCAGGGTTGTGAGTTCAAGCCCCACGTTGGGCCTGTAGACTACTTTAAAAAAAAAGGTAGAAGGCTAGGGCGCCTGGGTGGCACAGCGGTTAAGCGTCTGCCTTCGGCTCAGGGCGTGATCCCAGCGTTCTGGGTTCGAGCCCCACATCAGGCTCCTCTGCTATGAGCCTGCTTCTTCCTCTCCCACTCCCCCTGCTTGTGTTCCCTCTCTCGCTGGCTGTCTCTATCTCTGTTAAATAAATAAAATCTTTAAAAAAAAAAAAAAAAGGTAGAAGGGGTGGAAACACTTTCCAACTCATTTTATGAAGCCATTATCTTCCTGATATCTAAACCTGATAGAGACAATACCAGAAGCAAATTACAGTCCATTATCTTCGTGAACATAGATGCAGAGATACTTAATTGAATAATATATAAAGAGGATACTATCTCATCATAGTTTTTTTCCCAAGAATGCAAGGTCAGTTTAAATCAGAAAAATCAAGAATTATAATCCCCATACCCAATTAAAGGAGAAAAAAACATGATTATCTCAGTAGATACAAAAAAAGCATTTGACAAAATTCAACATTCATTCATCAGAAAAACACTCAGCAAATCAGGAATAGAAGGGAACTTACTTTTAAAAGGGTCATCTACAAAAACTTACAGCTAACATTATATTTAATGGTGAAATACTGAATACTTTCTCAAGATTGGAAACAAGGGAACGGTACCACCTCTGTTGAACCTTGTATTGGCTGTCCTAACCATTGCAATAAAGAAAGAGAAAAAGGTACAAAGAATAGAAGACAATTTTTTTTTCTATTTGCAGATGACACAATTTTTTATATGGAAAGTTCTAAGGAGTGCAAAAACAATAGCATTAACAAGGATTTGATTTAGCAAGGTCCTAAGACACAAAAATATATAGTATTTTTGTACTAGCCAAAAACAATTGAAAAATGAAACTAAAAACCTAATCCTATTTACATAGCAATAAAAAAATCTAGGAACAAATTTAATAAAAAGAAGTCCAGTCCTTTACACTGAAAACCACAAAAGATTGCTGAGAAATTAAAAGAACACTTGAAAATATGTAGGGGTATACCAAGTCTAGAGATTGGAAGGCTGCTGTTAAGGTACAGTTTTCCCCAAATCGATGTATATATACATCAATACAACTCCAGCCAAAATCCCAGCAGGGTGGTTTTGTTGTTTTGTTTGGGACGAGTTTTGGTGTGTTTTGGTTTTTTTGTAGAAACTGACAAACTGATTCTAAAATTTATATGGAAAGGTGAAGGACCTTGAATAAGCAAAGCAAACTTGAAAAAAGTTAGAAATTTTACACTGTCTTTAGAGAACTTAATCAAGCCAGTGCGATACTAGCATAAAGATGTCAGATACAAGGATGGAAAGAATATAGAGGTCTCAGAAATAGCCCACGTCTAAGCATGGTACTGGCACAAAAACAGACACATAGACCAATGGAACAGAATAGAGAGCCCAGAAACGGACCCTCGGCTCTTTGGGCAACTAATATTTGATAAAGCAGGAAAAAACATCCGGTGGGAAAAAGTCTCTTCAATAAATGGTGCTGGGAAAATTGGACAGCTACATGCAAAAGAATGAAACTTGACCACTATCTCACACCATACACAAAAATAAACTCCAAATGGATGAAAGACCTCGATGTGAGACAGGAATCCATCAAAATTCTAGAGGAGAGCATAGGCAGCAACCTCTACGACATCGGCCAAAGCAACCTTTTTCATGATACATCCACAAAGGCAAGAGAAACAAAAGATAAAATGAATTTATGGGACTTCATCAAGATTAAAAGTTTCTGCACAGCCAAGGAAACAGTCAGAAAAACCAAGAGGCAGCCCACGGAATGGGAGAATATATTTGCAAATGACACTACAGATAAAGGACTGGTATCCAAGATCTACAAAGAACTTCTCAAACTCAATACACGAGAAACAAATAAACAAATCAAAAAATGGGCAGAAGATATGAACAGACACTTTTCCAATGAAGACATACAAATGGCTAACAGACACATAAAAAAATGTTCAAAATCATTAGCCATCAAGGAAATTCAAATCAAAACCACACTGAGATATCACCTTATGCCAGTTAGAATGGCAAAAATAGACAAGGCAGGAAACAACAATTGTTGGAGAGGATGTGGAGAAAGGGGATCCCTCCTACATTGTTGGTGGGAATGCAAGTTGGTACAGCCACTCTGGAAAACAGTGTGGAGGTCCCTTAAAAAGTTAAAAATTGAGCTACCCTATGATCCAGCCATTGCACTACTGGGTGTTTACCCCAAAGATACAGACGTAGTGAAGAGAAGGGCCATATGCACCCAAATGTTCATAGCAGCATTGTCCACCATAGCTAAATCGTGGAAGGAGCCGAGATGCCCTTCAACAGATGACTGGATTAAGAAGTTGTGGACCATATATACAATGGAATATTACTCAGCTATCAGAAAGAACGAGTTCTCAACATTTGCTACAACATGGACGGCCCTGGAGGAGATAATGCTAAGTGAAATAAGTCAAGCAGAGAAAGACAACTATCATATGATTTCTCTCATCTATGGAACATAAGAACTAGGATGATCGGTAGGGGAAGAAAGGGATAAAGAAAGGGGGCGTAATCAGAAGGGGGAATGAAACATGAGAGACTATGGACTCTGGGAAACAAACTGAGGGCCTCAGGGGAGGGGGGTGAGGGAATGGGATAGACCGGTGATGGGTAGTAAGGAGGGCACGTATTGCATGGTGCACTGGGTGTTATACACAACTAATGAATCATCGAGCCTTACATCGGAAACCGGGGATGTACTGTATGGTGACTAACATAATATAATAAAAAATCATTAAAAAAAAAAAAAGAAATAGCCCACGTCTATATCATCAGTGGGGAAAGGAAAATATTTTCAGCAAATAATATTCGAATACTTAGATATCTCTATCCAACAAAAAATGAACCACAACTTCTACCTCATCCTGGAGGAATATGGTTTCACAACGGATCATGGACCTACATATAAAACCTAAAGTCATAAAGCTTAAAAGAAAAACATAGGAGAATATCCTTGGTCACTTAGAAGTGGGCAGATATTTTGTAGTTACGGAAAACCACCACCATGAAAAGAAAATTTAGGAAATGAGAATCAAAATTCAGGAATTATGCTCATCTACACGCAGCAAGCCACACTGGAAGAAAATGTCCGCGAATCCTGACAAACAGCTCTATTCAGGATATGTAAGAAATCGTAGCTCATTAATAAAAAGACAAACCACCTAATTTAAAATGGCCAAATATTTTAACAGAACTTCACAAAAGGAGATGTATGAACAGTCAATAAGACTCTGACAAGTGCTGGACATCATTAGTCATCAGGGAAATAGATGCTAGACCCAAGTGAAACACCTCTGTACACCCACTAGAGTAGCCGGAAATTTCAGAGACTGACCACACCGTGTGTTCGTGAGGGTCTGGACCTCCCGGGATTCCTTCATCAGTAATAGGTGTGTAACAGATGCCACCACCTCTTTGGGGAGCAGTTTAGCAGGGGAGGGGTGGGGGGGGTAAAATACACATAAAATTTAACGTTTTCAGTGATCATGTGTTTCACTTTCCTTCGTTGTTGAAATGTGCTGTATCAGATCAGCTGAGATGCTGAGCCATCCTTGCATTACTGGACTAAATCTGTTCGGTCACGCTCTACGATCCTTTAATGTGCTCCTGGATTCTGTTTGCTAGTTTGTTGAGAATTTTTCCGTCAGTATTCATAAGGGATATTGGTCTGTGGTTTTCTCGCCATGCCTTTGCCAAGCTTTTTATCAGGGTAATGCTGGCCTCGTAGGTTGAATTAGCACGTGTCCTTTCCTCTTCAATTTTTTGGAAGAGTTTAAGAAAGATTGGTGTTAATTCTGTTTAAGAGTTTGGTAGAATTGAAGTGAAGCTGTGAAGCTGTCTGGTCTGGGGCTTTTCTTTGGCTTTTAATGACTGGGTTGAACATCCTTACTAGTTATAGGTCCACTCAGATTCTCATTTCTTCATAATTGAGTCTTGGTTATCCATTTTGTTGGGGTATAACTATTCACGGTATCCCCTTATAATCCTTTTATTTCTGTAAAATGGGTAGTAATGTCCCTATTTTGTTCTTTTGTCCCATTTTTACTTCTGATTTTAATAATTTGAAACTTTTTTCTTAGTTGTATCTAGTAAAGATTTCTCAATTGTGTTGATCTTTTCAGAGAACTAACTTTTGGTTTTGTTGATTTTCTCTATTTTTCTATTCTCTATTTTACTTAACTCTGGTCTAGTCTGTTATTTCTTTACTTCTGCTGGCTTTCAGTTTAGTGTATTTTTTTAGTAAGGTGTAAAGTTAGGTTGTTGAATTGAGAGTTTTCTTTTTAACGTAGGTACTTATAGCCGTAAATTTCCCTGTCAGCCCTACTTTTATCCCATCCCGTAACTTTCTAGATTTTGTGTTCTCATTTCCATTTTCCTTGTGATTTCTTCTTTGGCCCCTTGGTTAAGAGTATTTGATTCCCACATACTTGTGAATTTTCCCAGTTACTTCCTATTGATTTCCAGTTTCATTCCAGGTAGAATAAGTACTTTTTTTTTATTTGAGAGAGCGAGCGAGTGTGTGCACTCAAGTGAAGGGGAGGGGCAGAGGGAGAAGCAGACTCCCCGCTGAGCAGGGAGCCCGACTTCCCAGAACCCTGAGATCATGACCTGAGCCAAAAGCAGATGGTTAACCGGCTAAGCCACCCAGGCGCCCCTTGAATGCGGCTTTTCTTGACTGGGCTTTTAACTTGGTTGCTGTAGACCTTTGACTGTTTTCCAGAGTTCCTGTTGGGTTATCTTAGCCAGCACGGTGGTCATTGATGTTGCCTCGAGGGAATGAGGGTTGGGAATATTTAACGCCGTTAAATCACAGCTTCTTCCCATACGCACTGGGTCGGGTGGGACCCATGTCAGTAGGCGTGCATTCCTCACAGCCACCCTGTGCGGAGCAGCTCGTGTGGCAAGAGTGCCCAAGCATGAAGACAAGGTGAAATGGTGTCTCTGCCTTCTCGTGTTGGGTGGGACTGCTTGACAGAAGGGGCCTAGGGCTTGAGTAGCAGGTGTCTGTCATGTTGTACTTGGAGCACTGCTGAAATCTGCCCCGGGGAGCGGGTCCCAGAAACGAAGCGTCTGCAGGCCTGGAGCTTTCATTGGTGACCTAGCTGGGCCACGGGCCACAGAGAAGCTCATCGGAAACCATCCCCAGGAGAGCATAAGGGCCCTGTGAGCTCCACGCACCTGTCACATTGGGCCCAAGAGGAATCGGAGTAGGAGGGTCTCCCCTGACCTCCAGCAAGCCGGCTGCTCCCATGTGCAGGCAGAGAGGGCAGCAGGGACAGAGTGGGCACCACTCACTGAGTCTCTGCGTTGGCTGCCCTGAGAGAGTGGGTTCAGTGTCCAGCAGGGCCTGAGGAAGAATGTCAGGAGAGCCCCCACCCCAGGGCACAGCTCTCTGAGCCAGCCATCCCCATAGGCTGTGAACCTGAGGCTCTCCCTGCACTCCCCACTCCTTCCCGTACATATCGTGGCAGACGCTCCCGGAGAGCTGCCCCTGCACTTGGCTGGGACCAGTCCCCAGGGTAAGAGTGGCAGGGGGTGGGGACCAGCTCCCAGCCCTGAGAGTAGTTTTCTTTTGTTCTTGCTGAACACCTGAACTCTTGGCCCAGCGTCGGCCGCCCCCAGGACCTGTCCTCCACTCAAACAGCCCTGCCACCCAGAGCAGCCCCCACAGCCAGGCTTCAGATGGACGACAGAGCCTACTGCACACCTTCGGCCTTGAGTTCTTGCTGCAGGTGCTCCTGCCGGCAGGCCCTGCAGAGAAGGCCATGCTAGGTCACAGTGTCCTCTCTCCCCGCTGCACCCCTGCAGTGCCCTCCCTGCAGTCCCTCATTCCGGTTGCCTGTCCGTGTAGAGCAGCCCCTGCTCTCTTCTTCCCCCCACAGCTGGCCCGCGTGGCCGCCTGCTCCCCAGGCTCTAGCAAGCTGCTCCAAGGGTCTGGAACGATGACCCAGGGGGCCGCCCCAGCGAGATGGCTCTCCCCTTCCAGGCTATGCGGGACCACAGCTTTTGGTCACCACCCCCATCATGTTTCATTTTGATCTGCCCACCACGCCCGTGCCCTTTACTGATCTGCACTCCGTCCCCGAGTCACCCCCTCGTGTGACCGGCTGACCCTTACGGGCTCCAGGAAGCCCTCCTGCCTCACTGCGGCCATGCCCTCACCCTTTCCTCCAGGACACTTTGGTGAAAGCAAGACCTTATTTTTAGAAAGGAGCTCTCTTATCTCTTTCAAAATAAATTAAGATCCTGGGGGGAAAGGCCAGGTTATTTTCATTTTTTTGCAAATCTCTCTGGAATCCTAAAGACAGCCTGGAAGAGCCTGACTAAAGTACATCAGAGCTGCTCATCTCAGAGTTGTTTTTCTTTCTTCACCTCGAGGATCTCAAGGGTGTTCAGAACCTTTTCCAGTAAAATCACTGGCCTGAAGCGAGAAGCAGCCCTCGCTCCTGCTCCGTGAAGGGCCGGTTTCCTTCTCACGGTCGCGGGCCTGGCGTCGGAAACCCTTGCCGCATCTTCCGGAGGAGCTTGGGCAAGAAGCTTCCAGGTGGCGGGGAGGAGAGCTGGGGGCGGGGGGCAGGGGTCGTCAGGCCGCTGTGGGGGTCACCGCTCCCCTTGAACCCCCGGGGCCGCTCCCGGGGCGCGGAGCCAGAGCCCGGAGTCCCCTCACCCGCGCGTGTTCTGCTTCCCAGACGGATGAGGAGAAGCGGCAGGACCTGCCTGTGGTGATGCCGGTCTTTGACAGGAACACCTGCAGCATCCCCAAGTCCCAGATCTCCTTCATCGACTACTTCATCACCGACATGTTCGACGCGTGGGACGGTAAGACCTCGGGCGGCGGGCGGCTCCCCGCGCTCGCGAAAGGGGCGGCCGCGCGGAGTAGCGAGCCGTGGAGGGGGCCGGCGGGGGAGAGCTGTGCGCCCCCGGGCCCCCCCGAGGTGCGGTGCCCTTCCCGCCAGCCTCTTTACCGGCCCCTGCCCTGTTCCCGGCTGAGCCGCCGCGGGGACCGCTGCCGGCAGCGGAGACGGTGTAGGCCAAGCCCGTGCGGGGCGGGGGCCTGGGGGAGCCGGTGGGGGGGGGGCTCACGGCCGGCGAGATGCCCTTGCGTGGCACCTGCCCGCTGGGCTCCCCCCGGGGCTGGGTGCGTTCGCGGGGCAGAGGCACCTGCGTGCGGCAGCCCGCGCTCGGCGCCTGGGGCTGAGGGTCACGTGCCCGCCCTTCCTTCCAGCCTTTGTAGACCTGCCCGAGCTAATGCAGCATCTTGACAACAACTTTAAATACTGGAAAGGCCTGGACGAAATGAAGCTGCGGAGCCTCCGACCGCCCCCTGAATAGTGCGGAACACCGCCTGGGCCCTGAAGCTTTGTCCCTGCGCTCAGCGGGAATTCCTGAGGGCAGCCCGAGTCCTGATCCTTTCAGTATTAGGCAGAGCAGCGCCCCGGTGTGCAGAGCCTGTGAAAGCACACGGGGCCACCATCTGATGCCATGGCCACGAAGTGCGACCCAGCCCCCCATCTTGGGCCTGCGGCAGGGGCGCAGAGTCATGGGAGAACCCGTTTGCACTCACTTTCCTCACAGCGAGGGCAGAGGGACCCTCCAAAGGACACTGATGGGTTTCCTGCCGGGGACAGAGAATGTCTTGTTGCAAACAATGTCGCTCGGCTGTGTCCAGCACTTTCGAACAGCTCATGGCCATCGGGGCTTTAGGGACTTCTTCACATCCTAGAAGGTGCAATCACCCACTTTGGAACACTACTGAAAGTGACTTCTCTTTTGAAACTGAGTAGCAAATGAAAAATGCAAAAGAAATTTTGAAGTTGATTATTAAATACAAAGAAATTTTGAAGTTGATTAATACCAATTATTAAAATGTTTTATTTATTTTATTAGAAGTTCAATATTTTCTATGAATTTTGAAATACTTCAAAGCCAAAGCCAACTTTAAATGCCATGACCAAATTTACATGATTCATATTCATTAAATATGTATTACTTGGTGTACAGACTTATTTTCATAATGCAAATTAAAACTATAAAATGACACATTTTTACTGCACTACAGAAATATTTGTGTATATTAGACTCTTCTGGTTGATGCTAATTGGGGAAGCGGTCTTGTGGGAGGGTCTGAGTCTAAGCGCTCAAGGAGAACAGCTCCTCTGTATAGAAAGCAGAGCTCAAACTCTGGTCATCTGATGGGCTTTGCAGGTGACTCCCCAAAGTCAACGAAATTAAGACCTAACACTTTTTTCCCCCTAAAATTTTATAATTGAATTCCCAAAAATCTGCCTTATTTTATAGTGTTTCTACAAGATATTCCCTATGAGAGAACAAAAATGGAATATTTAGTGAACTGACATTTTATAACCAATCTGTTTTCATCTGAGTTGGGAATCTTTGATTCCAGAAATTTATAAAGGTTCTGTATCTTCACATTTTGAATAAGTGTAGTACCATAAAAAATGACACATGATGGCATGTCAAAGTGCTTGTCATTTCATTTTAAAGTTGTATTTTTCCCCAGATAAAAATGAAATTAAACTATTTGTTTTTAAGAAATCATGCGTCACCTTTTCTTTGAAGTCTTATAATACTTAAGATAGCTTTATATTACAGAGAAGATTAATAGTTGAATGACTTTTCCAAGGTCACAAAGGGACAGATGAATATGTTGAAAACTTCTCACCACTTGGTACCCATTCAAAGCTGTCAGGGCTGGCTCCTCAGAAGTCCCTTTTTCTAAGGAAACAAAGACCTCTTTTCCTGTGTGAAGACATTTGACCCAGGTTGGTAATTGTGGACCGAGGAGAGAAAGCCCTCTCCTCTAGGTACTGGGAAGGAAAAGGAAATGACTTCCACGAGCAACTCAAGCCCCAGGAAGTAGAGAGAGCAGTGCGTGTGACATCTAGAATCTGCACTCCCCCGAACACCCCAATAATCTGAAGGAGACTTTAAGAGGAGTATGCCGAACATGTTTCAAGAGAGAAAGGCAGCAATAGAAACCATAAGGTAAACCAAGGTAGTTTTAAAAATAGGTAGATTTAGAAAGAACCTAATAGACATTCTAGATTTGAAGAATATAGCCATTGAAACAAACAGAAAACTTCAGATTTAACAGAAGGCCAGACGTAACTGAAGAGAAACAGTAAAGTGGAGACTTGAAGTTACCAGCAGCACAGAAGTTTTAAATTAAAGCAAAATTAAAATATGGAAGGCAGAATGAAATGCTTCAAAATATGTCTCAAATAAGAGATCCAGAATAAATGCGAGAGGCACTATCGAAAGAAAGCCTGAGAGTCCCTCAGGATTTGAGAGACACACATCCTCAGATTTAAAGGTTGCACTGAACCCCAAGTAGGAAAGACAAACCCATCTGCACAACACAGTGTGGAGCTCCAAGAGGAAACCTAACAGTTGTGAGAAGACAGATCACTTACAAGGGAACCATGGTTCGACTGCCGTCAGACTTCTCAGCACCACAGCCAGAAGACTAAGGAAGACAGACCCCTGTGCTGAAATGCTGAAAGATATGCTTCTATAAGAGGAGTCCAGAAAGAAGAGGGAGCTTATGAAAGCAACAGTAAACAAGGAAGTTGGTAAATCTCTGGGCAAGGCTAAGTAAGCATACTGAGTGGGGCAAAAATAGTGGTGATGGGTAATCGGGAAGGGGCAGGTGTACAATAGAGTAAGTTAAATGTTGCAGAGGACAAAGGAGATGTTTACTATAGACTTTCCATATGATGACCTAAAAGTTGAGGGAAATTGTCAAAGGAATAAAAGAATATGGAATTTAAAAGCACTAAAAGGAAAGCTAAGTGAAGAAATAAAATGTAATGGGGCAAATCTGGGCAGCTCTGTCGGTTGAACATCAGACTCAGTTTGGCTCAGGTCATGATATCAGGGTCGTGAGATCAAGCCCTGAATCAGGCTCTGCGCTCAGCGGGGAGTCTGCTTGAGATTCTCTCTCTCGCTGCCCCTTCCCCTCACTTGCACGCTCTCTCTCACACACTCTTTCTCATGTCTTTTTAAAAAATAAAGCGTAACTAATGCAAGCTGTAGAGATAAATGGAAAAATAAACTATGAATAAGACAATGATAGAAATAAGTACAAATATAAGCACACGGCATCTACGTCACCAATACTAAAGATACATAGGCGAAAATCACCTTTTTGACATGGGACTATGGAAACATTCTTAAATGGACACCGAAGCCTTTAGAAAGCATACAAGAAATAAATTATCTGCAAGTTAAAAATTCTGTATGGCAAAATACATAAATCATGCTAAAAGCCACACCACGGATTGAGAGATGACCTACAAAGGTAACAAAATCATATGCAAAATGTATAAAGAATGCCTAGAAGTCCGTAAGGGAAAAAGCCAAGGTATTTTATACCCTTCAGATCAACAAGTTTTTAGCATCTGACAATACCAAGTGTTGATGAGGGGATGAGAAAATGTGAACTTTCAAACTTCCACGTAGGAAGGTAAGAACCACAATGGGAAGCAATTTGGAAATATCCACTAAAGTTTCTCAATTCAGCAATTTGACTTCTAGATCCTAGAGAAATTTGCCAATGTGCACAAAAAGATGTATTTAAGGATCTTCACGCTAGAATTTTGTCACAGTGAAAAAGTAGCAACAATCTAAATGTCCTTAGGAGCATGGATGAAGAGACTGCGATTCACACTCAGACTGTGGAATATTGCGGTAGGCCATTTCTCCCAGCGGCCCCTGCCTCCTGGCAGCCACAACTTTCGGATGGACCTAGTAGTTTGCTTCTAACCAATAACGTTTGGCAAAAATGAGGGTGTGACACTTCCAAGGCGTGGCTACAAAAGACACGGTGTTGGTTTCCTAGAGCTGCCCTAACAAATGACCACAAATGGGTAGCTTAAAACAGCAGACATTTATTTTCTCAAGGTTCTGGGGGCCAGAAATCTGCAAAAAGCTGTTGACAAGGTGGTTCCTTATGTAGGTCCTAGGGGCCGAACCATCCCATGCCTTCCTCCTAGCTCTTGGTAATTGCCAGCAATCCTTAGCATCCCTTGGCTCACAGGTGCATCCTCCCAATGTCTGCCTCCATCTTCCCGTCACCCCTGTGTGTCAGTGTGACATCTCCGCATAAGGACACCACTCATTTAGGGCCCACTCCGATTTCAAAAATTTCATTTCACAATCCTTAATTAATTCCACCTGCAAAGACTATTTCCAAATAAAGCCACATCCTGGGGTTCTAGAGGATTTAAATTTTGGTGAATACTTCAACCCATTACAGATAGTGATATCCACCTTGCTCACACCCTCTTGTTCTTATTTGCTTGCTCTGATGAGGGAAGCTACTCTGTTGCGAGCTGCTCCATGGAGAAGCCCACGTGGCAAGGAAGTGAGGGTATCCTCCAGCCCACATCCGTGATGGAACTGAGTTGTGCTACCAGCAACCACACAAAAGAGTGTGTCGGAAGCAGAGTCTGCCACAGTCGGGTCTTCACGTGGGACCACAGCCCAGGAGACACCTTGGATACAGCCTTAGGAGAGACCCTGAGCCTGACAACACGGCTAAGGATCCACACTTGGGTCGTACCCACAGAAATCAAGATACTAAATGTCTTGCTTAAGCCAGCCAACTTCAGAGTAACGTATTACACACTGACAAATGACTAATACGTAGTATTATGAATAGCAGCTAAAAGAACGGTAGAGCTACAGACAGATGTCAGCTGGGAAAAAGCTTAAGAACAATACTGAATGAAAAGGCTAAATTGCAATAGGACACCATTCACATAAATTGTTGAATACCCAAAACAATAAATACCTGTTGTTCGTGGAAAAAGTAATGGTAAGAGCATTAGAACGTTGGGGAAGTTTACAAGTACCGTGAATTGGCTTGGGCAACACTAAGGTCCCGGTGTACCCACAAACTAGAAAGCCAAAGCCTTCCCGCCAAACGCCCTCACACCTCCGTTTCTGTATCTGATTTAGGATCACCTGTCTGGTGAAAGTGTGTGAGATTCTTGATGTAGAAGTGAGTCAGAAGGAGACAGAAGCACACAGAGGTGTATGTTTTGCGTGTCAGAAATGGCTTTCCACACCAGCGGCTTCAGTGGAGGAGTTCTGACGGTGCGGGAAGCAGGAAGGCTCTGGGGCCACCAAAGCAGATGTGGCCGCCCAGCCCAGCCCAGCCCTGGAGCGTGGTTTTAGGGAGAATTGCTGGGAAACTCAGGCAAGACTCCGTTTCTTCAGTCCTTCCACTGATAAATCCCTTCTGCTTCAACTAGCTAGGGGAGTTGGGGTTCTCTAGTCTCAAAATTAAGGAATCTGACCAAGACCAGAAGGCCACACCCCAGCCAACTTCTTGAAAGTGGTTCTTGGGGGCAAGGGAGGGACGTGTACTGGGGAGACATTCAGAGGGAACTATCCTCATTTTGTTTTTAAAAGTAAACATCTAAAGCAGACAGCAAAATATTAACATTTATTAATTCTGGTGATGAGAATATCTTTTTTAAAAATGTAATACTCCACTTTTTAATATCTTGAACTATTTCATAATCTTTTTTAGAAATGAGGTCATGCCTGGTGACAAGGTGACTAGGAGAATATATTTAAGTAGAAAAAGTCTAGTGTGCAAAACAGGGAAGCCACATGAAAAGAACAATGAAGTCAACTATAAAAGTTAAAATTGTATATACCAACCACAGTAATTCAAAAGAAAAGGGAAAGGTTTGTAATTTATTTTACAAAAAACTTACTTCCACAATACTGGATTTTGGAGACTTCTATAAGGAAAAAATTTGGTAGAAAAAAATAGAAACAGGATATGAACAGAAAATTAATAGAAAACAGCAGTATAAGAGTTTCTTAAAAGTTTTTGCTAAACCTGATAGCAATGGATACAAACTAGAACCAATTGGAGACATTTTTCACCTTTAAGATTAGTTAAAAACAGGGGCGCCTGGGTGGCACAGCGGTTAAGCGCCTGCCTTCGGCTCAGGGCGTGATCCCGGAGTTATGGGATCGAGCCCCACATCAGGCTCTTCCGCTATGAGCCTGCTTCATCCTCTCCCACTCCCCCTGCTTGTGTTCCCTCTCTCGCTGGCTGTCTCTCTCTCTGTCAAATAAATAAATAAAATCTTTAAAAAAAAAAAGATTAGTTAAAAACAAAGTTTGGGAACACGATGTGTTCACAAGGACGTGTGGACACAGACACCCTGACACAGGACAAGTGAGCGTAAATTGGTACAACCCCCATGGAGGGCAACTGTGTCGACTCTATCCGGGTCACAAGTCTGTGTGCATCGTGACCAATTCCATTTCCAGACATATCTTAAGACACACTCACGTGTGAGAAATGACACATACACAGAATTACTTACAGCAGCCCTGCATGGACCAGCAAGAGGCTGGGAACCGCTTAAACGGCTGTCGTTGAAGAAAAGTAAATATGTGAAGGTGCGTTCCCACAACGGATGCTTTGCAGATATAAACGAGAAGGTTCTCTGTGTTACTTATACGAAGAGATTATAAAGATGTGTTGGTAAGTGGGGGGAGGGGACATAACACAAAATTGTGTGTGTGTGTGTGTGTGTGTGTGTGTGGAGAGAGAGAAGGAGCACACTAGAGTTGTTTAAATGCTACATAAGCTCAAAATCTCTGTTGTAGGCGCAGGAACCGCAGGTTGCCTGTGGAGAAGGCACCGAGGGCTCGGGACATGGCTAGAGGGGAGACTTCTCGTTGTATGGCCATTGTCCCTTTTGAATTTTAAATAGTGCCCCTGACAAATACAAAAGATTTGAAAAAAAAACCTCTATTTTCAGGATGAGTTAATTTTGCAGATGTCGTTTTTCCCCTCAACTATTCTATGAATTGAGCAGGATTCCCAATTG
The DNA here is from genome assembly GCF_023065955.2 of Ursus arctos. Classification (NCBI taxonomy): domain Eukaryota; kingdom Metazoa; phylum Chordata; class Mammalia; order Carnivora; family Ursidae; genus Ursus; species Ursus arctos. Next base: position 34,771,951 of record NW_026622963.1, read on the forward strand.
AAAAAAGTCTTTCTAGGGGCGCCTGGGTGGCACAGCGGTTAAGCGTCTGCCTTCGGCTCAGGGCGTGATCCCGGCGTTATGGGATCAAGCCCCACATCAGGCTCCTCCGCTATGAGCCTGCTTCTTCCTCTCCCACTCCCCCTGCTTGTGTTCCCTCTCTCGCTGGCTGTCTCTATCTCTGTCGAATAAATAAATAAAATCTTAAAAAAAAAAAAAAAGAAAAGAAAAGAAAAAAGTCTTTCTAATCTAGCCAACTCATTCTAATGTTCATACAGTCTGTGAAGCAAAATCAGGAAAATTCTGAATGTGAACAGCACAGAGAGGACGAGGCCAAGATACAGAAATATATTAAAAAGCTGCCATTTATAAACAGTGACACCCTGACCCCTGTTTGGATGAGTAAATAGCACTGAATAGAGCCAAAAATTGGTCAAAACACACATAGGTATTTAGTATATGATGCAAGTTGCTGTTCCCCGTCCCTGGAGGAAAGATGGATTTATTCAATAAATGTTGTTGGGATGACTAGAGCTATCAGAAATAATACGCAAATGCTTTAAAAGTAGACCACAAACAAACAACAGGGTGGGGGCATGTAGGGAAGATGCCGTAGGAGGACCCTGGGCTCCCCTGTCCCACGGACACACCCGGAGAGCCCCTATACACACGGCTGACGCTGAAAACCTGAAGACGGCGGAACAGACCTCCCACAGCTCAGCGTGGAAGGGAACACACTAGAAAGGGAGGGGCAGAGGCGTGGCTGGGACCAAACACCCCGTGAGACTAACTACAAACGGGACACCACAAGCACAGAGCAGCAAGATGATCAGACCCCAGCCCAGGCACCGGGAAGATGAGTCCCCATGACATCTGGCTCTGAAAACCTCAGGGTTTAACTCCTGGAGAGCTGGCGGGCCGTGGGAAACTGAGTCCCTGCCCATAAAGGGCCAGCATAATACATAACTTGGCTGAGACCCAGGACAGAAACAGCAATTTGAAAAGTGCCGGGCGGTATAAGTGAAGCAGACTTACTGCCTAAGGCTGTGTGCTGGAGGGGCAGGGATCTTCAGATTTCTCCAGAAACAAAACTGCTGGTGGGCACCATTCCCTTCCCCTCCCCCAGCCTAGACAGCCAGACGTTTGTGGGAGTCGGAGCAAATCTCTCCATCTATCTTGCCAGCACTGTACCCCACTCCAATGTTCCCCTGTGAACCTACCCCCTCCAACCCACCACCCTCGGCAGGCGTCCCTCCAAAGCAGCTCCTGTCCTGCCAAACCCTGCAGGCAGCCGTGCCGGTGACTCCTGGTCTAGGGAAGAGTGTCGGCAAGTCCAGCAGCCAAGCCTCTTCCCTGGCTACACAGGGAGCAAGCCCTGCTGTCGCGTGTGCCTGCGACCGTGGCAGAAAAGCTAATGACAGACAGCTAGTCTGACTGCTGGCCCCCCCACCAGTGAGCCCACACCCCTTCAGGTCTCTCAACGGCACAGGGACCAAACCCAGCGCACCGCACCCACAGCACGCAAAGCAAGTCGTTGCGACCAGCTGGGCGGAAGGCAAACGTGGCTCAGCCAGAGCAGGAGGGCGCACAGCCCACCAGGAGATACCCAGAGCACCTGGTCGGCAGAACACTGTTGCCCTAAGGCACCACAGGACCTCTTCCACACAAGAAGCTACTTTCAAGACCAGGAGACATAGGCGGCCTCCCTAATACACAGAAAGAGAGTTAGACAAAATGAGAGGGCCAAGGCATGTGTCCCAGATGAAAGAAAAGGACAAACCACGCAGAAGAGCTAAATAAAATGGAGGTAGGCAACAGGTTTGATAAAGAATTCAAAGTAATGGTCATAAAGATACTCAGTGGACTTGAGAAAAGAGTGGATGAACTCAGAACTTCAACAAAGAGATAGGAAATATTAAAAAGAACCAGTCAGAGATAAAGAATTTAATAACTGAAATAAAAAATACACTAGAGAGAATCAACAGCCAGTTAGAGGACACAGAAGAACAGATCAGCAACCTGGAGGACAGAGCACTGGACAGCAACCACGCTAACCTGCAGAGAGAAGAGAGAATAAGAATGAGACTGGTAATAAGGGAGCTCAGAGACACTATCAAGTGTGATAACATTTGTATTCCAGGGATCCTAGAGGGAGAAGAGAGAGATGGGGGCAGAAATGTTTTTCAAAGAGGTAATAGCTGAAAACTTCCCTAATCTAAGAAAGGAAACAGACATCCAGGTCCAGGAATCACAGAGAGCCCCAAACAAGATGAAACCAAAGAGGTCCACACCAAGACACATAATTAAAGTGGCTAAAAGTAATGATGAGAGAGTTTTGAAAGGAGCAAGAGAAAAGAAAACACTTACACACAAGGGAAACCCCATAATGCTATCAGCTGATTTTTTTCAGCAGAAACTTCTAGGCCCAAAGGGAGTGGCATGATATATTCACAGTGCTGGAAGGGGAAAAAAAAAACCCGTAGCCAAGAATACTCTACCCAGCAAGGTTATCATTCAGAATTGAAGAGTTTCCCAGACAAACAAAAGTCAAAGACGCTCATTACTACTAACCTGGCCTTGTAAGAAATCTTAAAGGGAATTCTTTGGGGAAAAAAAGGCCTTACCTAGAAAAAAATTATGAAAGGAAAAAAATTCACAATTAAAAACAAATATAGAATAAAGGTAGTAGATTAATTCCTACCTATAAAGCTAGTAGAAGGTTAAAACAAAAGTAGTAAGGGGCGCCTGGGTGGCACAGTGGTTAAGCGTCTGCCTTCAGCTCAGGGCGTGATCCAGGCGTTATGGGATCGAGCCCCACATCAGGCTCCTCCGCTATGAGCCTGCTTCTTCCTCTCCCACTCCCCCTGCTTGTGTTCCCTCTCTCGCTGGCTGTCTCTATCTCTGTTGAATAAATAAATAAAATCTTAAAAAAAAAAAAACAAAAGTAGTAAAAATCAATTATATCTAAAAAGTCAGTCAAGAGATACACAAACTGAAAAGATGTAAACTACGACGTCATATAGCTAAGATGTGGAGTGGGAAGCAAAAATTCAGTGTTTTTGGAATGTGTTCTAACTTAAGCACCCACCAACCTAATTATTCTGCTATATATTTAGGATGTTATATATAAACCTAATGGTAACCACACATCAAGAACTTTTAATAGACACACACAACAAAATGAAAAAGGACTCCAATCAGAACACTAAAGGAAACCCTCAAACCACAAGGAAAGAAGAGGACAAAGGATGAGAGAAGAACCAACAACAACAAAAAAAACCCCTAGAAAACAATTAAAATGGCAGTAAATACATACACACCAATAATTAAATACAAATGCTCCATTCAAAAGTCAGAGTGGGGGCGCCTGGATGGCTCAGTCTGTTGAGCACCCAACTCTTGGTTTTGGTACAGGTCATGATCTCAGTGTCGTGAGATTGTGCCACTGTCAGGCTCCATGCTCAGCACAGGGTCTACTTGGGATTCTCGCTTTCCCTCTCCCTCTGTCCTTCCCCTCTACCCCAACTCACACTCTTAAATAAATACAAAAAGACATAGGGTGACTTAGCTGATTAAAAAAAAGCCACAAGGGGCGCCTGGGTGGCACAGCGGTTGGGCGTCTGCCTTCGGCTCAGGGCGTGATCCTGGCGTTATGGGATCCAGCCCCACATCAGGCTCTTCTGCTGTGAGCCTGCTTCTTCCTCTCCCACTCCCCCTGCTTGTGTTTCCTCTCTCGCTGGCTGTCTCTATCTCTGTCAAATAAATAAATAAAATCTTAAAAAAAAAAAAAAACCCACAAGACCCATCTATATGCTGCCTACAAGAGACTCACTTCAGACCTAAAGACACATAAAGACTGACAGTAAAGGGCTGGAAAAACATACAATGCACATGGAAGTAAAAAAAATAGCTAGGGTAGCAATACTTTGATCCAACAAAATAGACTTTAAAATACAGAGTGTAACAAGAGACAAAAAAGGGCACTATTTAGTGATAAAGGGATCCATCCATCAAGAGACTAATTGTAAAAATCTATGCACCCAACATAGGGGCACCTAAATACATAAAGTAAATATTAACAGACATGAAGGGAAAAAACTGACAGTAATCTAATCATAGTAGGGGACTTGAACATCCCACTTCCATCCATGGATAAATCATTCAGACAGAAAATCAACAAGGAAACAGATACTTTAAATGACACATTCGATCAGAGGACCTAACATATTCACAGAATATTCTATCCCAAAACAGTGGAATACACATTCTTTTCAAGTGCACATAGAACATTCTCCAAGACAGATGTTAGGCCACAAAACAAGTCTCAATAAATTTGAGAGGACTGAAATCGTATCAAGCACTTTTTCCAACCACAATGGTATGAAACTAGAAATCAATTACAAGAAAAAATTTGGAAAAAACACAGATACGTGGAGGCTAAACAACACAATACTAAATAGTGAATGCGTCAACCATGAAGTCAAAGAGGAAATCCAAAAATATACGAAGGCAAATGAAAACAGTGATTCAAAAATCTTTGAAATACAGCAAAAGCAATTCTAAGAGAAGTTTACAGCAGTACAGGCCTACCTCAAGAAACAAGGAGTATCTCAAACACCCAAAACTTATACCTACAAGAGCTAGAAAAAGAAGAGCAAAGACCAAAGCTAGTATACAGAAGGAAATAAAAATTAGAGCAGAAATAAATAAAAGAGAGACTAAAAAAATATGAAACTGAGAGCCAGTTCTTTGAAAAGAAACAAAATTGATAAACCTTCATCCAGATACATTCAGAAAAAAAATAGGACTCAAAATCAGAAATCAAGGAAGAGAAATAACTGATCCTACAGAAACACAAAGAATTATAAGACAATTTATGGAAAACTATATACCAACAAATTGGACAACCTAGAAGAAATGGACAAATCCCTAGATATACAAAATCTTCCAAAACTGAATCAGGAAGAAACAGAAAATGTGAACAGACAAATTACTAGTAATGAATCAAATCAGGAATCAAACTCCCAAAAACAAAAGTCCAGGCCCAGAGAGCTTCACTGGTGAATTCTACCAAACATTTAAAGAGGAGGTAACACCTATTCTTCTGCAACTATTTCAAAAAATAGAAGAGGGAGGACAACTTCCAAATTCATTCTAGGAGGCCAGCATTACCCTGCTACCAAAACCAGATAAAGACACCACGAAAAAAGAAAACTGCAGGCCATTACCTCTGATGAACACAGATGCAAAATTATTCAACAAAATAGCAAACCAAATTCAACAATACATTTAAAAAGTCATTCACCACAATCAAGTGGGATCTATCCCAGGGATACGAGGGTAGTTCAATATTCATGACTCCATCACCGTGCTACATCCCATCAACAAGACCAAGGAGAACAACCATCGTCTCAACAGATGCAGAAAAAACATTTGACAAAACACATCCATTCATGATGAAAACGCTCAACATAATCAAGGCCATACAGGAGAAACCCACGGCTAACATCATACCCGAAGGTGAAAAGCTGAGAGCTTTCCCCCTAAGATCAGCAACGAGACAAGTATACCACTCTCACACTTTTATTCCACATAGCACTGGAAGTCGTAGCCACAGCAATCAGACAAGAAAAGAAATAAAAGGCATCCAAATGGGTTACAAAGAAGTAAAACCGTCACTATTTGCAGAGGACATGATATTATATATAGAAAACCCCAAATACTTCACCAAAGAACTATTAGAACGGACAAATGAATTCAGTAAAGTTGCAGGATACAAAATTAGTGTACAGAAATCTGTTGCATTTCTATACACTGACAACAAAATAGCAGAAGAGACACTAAGAAAAAAATCTCATTTACAATTGCACCAAAAAGAATGAAATATCTAGGAATAAATTTAACCAAGGAGGTGAAAGACCTGTATTCTGAAAATTATAAAACACTGGTGAAAGAAGTTGAAGATGACACAAACAAAGGGAAAGATATATCATGGTCATGGATTGGAAAAACGAATATTTTTTAAATGTCCATACTACTCAAAGCAATCTACAGATTTAATGCAATCCCTATGGAAATACTAAGAGTATTTTTCACAGAACTAATACAAGTAATCCTAAAATTTGTATGGAACTGCAAAAGACCTTGAATACCCAAAGCAATCTTAAAAGAAAGAAGTACAAAGCTTGAGGTATCACAGTCCTGTATTACTACAAAGCTCTAATAATTAAAACAGTATGGTACTGGCACCAAAATAGAAACATAGGTCAACAGAACAGGACAGAGAGCCTGTAAATAAACCCACACCTAATGGTAAATTAATCTACGATAAAAGAGGCAATAATATACAATGGGGAAAAGATAGTCTCTTCAACAAATGGTGCTGGGAAAACTGGACAGCTACATGCAGAATGAAACTGGGTCACTTTCTTACACCATATGCAAAAATAAACAAAATGGATTAAAGACCTAATGTGAGGGCATCTGGGTGGCTCCGTCAGTTAAGTGTCTACCTTCAGCTCAGGTCGAGATCTCAGGGTCCTGGGATCAAGCCCCACGTCAGGCTCCCTGCTCAGCAGGGAGTCTGCTTCTCCCTATCCCTTCACCCCTCCCTCTGGTCATGCTCTCTAATAAATGAAATCTTTAAAAAGGGGGGCGGGGAGACAGAGGACCTGAATAGACATTTTTTCCAAAGAAGACATCCAGATGGCCAACAGACATATCAAAAGATGCTCAACATCACTCTTCATCAGGGAAATGCAAATCAAAACTACAATGAGATCCCACCTCACATCAGTCAGAATGGCTAGAATCAGAAAGACAAGAAACAAAACGTGTTAGACAATGTGGAGAAAAGGCAACCCTCCTACATTGTTGGTGGGGATGTGAGTTGGTGCAGCCACTGTGGAAAACAGTATGGCAGCCCCTCCAAAAACTAAAAACAGAACTACCACACAATCCAGTAATTCCAGTACTATTTACCCAAAGAAATAAAAAACACTAATTTGAAAAGATATATGCAGCCTTATGCTTACTGCCGCATCATTTACAAACACCAAGATATGGAAGCAACCTAAGGGTCCATCAGTAGATGAATAAAGAAAAGGTGATACACACGCACACGAATATCAGGCACAAAAAAATCCTGAGTTGGGAGCACCTGGGTGGCTCACTGGTTAAGTGTCTGCCTTCAGCTCAGATCATGATCTTGGTCCTGGGATGGAGCCCCCAAGTGGGGCTCTGTGCTCAGCGGGGAGTCTGCTTCTCCCTCTGCCCCTCCCCTGGCTCCTATTCTCTCTCTCTCTTTCTCTCTCTCTCTCGTTCTCTCTCTCTCTCTCTCGTTCTCTCTCTCTCTCGTGTTCTCTCTCTCTCGTGTTCGTTCTCTCTCTCTCCCTCTCTCTCAAATAAATAAAATATTTAAAAAACACACATTAACAAAATCCTGACCACCGTTTGTGACAACATGGACGGACCTGGAGTGCATCGTGCTAAGTGAAATACGTCAGACAGACAAACATCATATGGTTCCATTCTGTGGAATCTCCAAAACCAAACAAGCGAACAGAAACTCCGGGAACGGAGTTCTCTTAAATACGGAGAGCCGGCGGTTGCCAGAAAGGGAGGGGCAAATAGAGTAAAGGCATCAAGAGGTGAAAACTTCCACTCATAAAATAAATAATTCATGGAGATGAAAAGCGGGGCATGGGGAATAGAGACACCAGCACAGCAAGGCCAGTGCCTTGGGCGGTGGGCGCACTCACACCGAGCGCCGTGTAGAATGGCCGGATTAACGTGCTGTGCGCTGAATCCGAGATGACGCTGTACGTTAACTACACTTCAGTTTAAAAATAAACTAAAATGAACAATAAGCATAGGAATAGAAGAAACCATGAAGAAAGTGTCTTTACCATCTCACAGTGGGAAAGACACAGCGGAAGAGGCAGAGATCATCAAAAGAAAGCGAATCGCCAATTTCACCTGTAAGACACAAGACTACGTGCCCAGACCCGGACGGGCGGGGGGCGGGGCGTGGGGGAGGGAGAGGGCGAGGCTGGCTGGGTGGGGCACAGGGGCGGGGCTGGCTGGGGAGGGGTGGGGCTAGCAGGGGGCGGGGCCTGGCACACAGCACGAGGCAGCAGGTGGCGCCACGCAGAACTCTCCCAGGCGCTCTCTGCCTCCGTGTCTCTGAGGTTGAACAATTAGAAGCCACCAAAAACGCCCACAGCAGGTGACTGTCTTTAAGAAGCAAAGTTTCCTGTGATTCCAAATAGAGTTCTTTGCAGCCACTAAAAATGATTTAGAAAATTATTCGGTGAAACTGGACACCAAGACTGCGTTGTTAAGTGAAAACAGGTTGAAGAACAGTGTACATGGAATGACCCATTTTGGGGGAAAGGGGCAGATTCGCGTGAGACACGTGGGCCACTTACAGCGCGAATCTCCGCATTTCCGGAGGCTAAGGCTCCCCCTGGAGCTTTCGCACCTGCCTGTGCTTCTCCGGGGGTCCCACGAACTTGCCTCATTGGATTGCTTTTGCAATTGCAAAGTCCTGAGGTCTGACATCTGAACAACAGACTAGATTTGAGTCACCGAATTAGGGAAAGGGGAGACGCAGCCGACTGGCCGGGACAGACGACCAGTGCAAATTCTGCCCCGGGTCTGAGGGCCCGTGGACACAGAGCCGGGCAGCCAGCCAGAAACTGACGCAGGACTCCATATGGAGCCCATGCCAGGTTAGCTCCATGGACAGGACACAAGGCTTGAAGTAGTCAAGGGTGAGGTGGGGAGGGGACAGTGGAAGGGCATTAGGGTCCCTGGCTGCTGGGGTTCACGTGGCGGCCGTGGACCAGGACTGGGACCCCTGGGGACGTCTAGGACAGGAGAACAGCAGACCCAGGCGCATGTTCCAGATCTCCCGCCTCCGGCTGAGCAGCCTCACACAGCACAGAGCTCCCCCGGGGAAGGACAGTGAGTGGCCCGCGAGCCTGGCTAGTGTGCCCCTCGGTAAGAGAGAGAGGCCCACCAATTAAATTTTAAATAGAAGCCAAAGTTACCAACCTGGACAAAGACCAAGTTCTGTCTGCCCACCTCACTCGAGCTGAACCTTCCCCTAAGGGAGAGGAAAAGGTCACAGGATCGTAGGAAACAGTTTTGCTCTCCCATTTCTTCAAAGAAATCACTGATGTGGAAGAAGAGGCTTCTGAGTCACAAGGAAGCCTTTCCCCCAAGGATTGGCATTGGAAACAATGGGGAAAGGAATTATTCAAGCCATCAGCTCACAACGGGCTCAGGAAGAAGCTGAATAAACTTTGAACAGTTTGTCTCATCCTGCTAGAAGAGGAGGAAATTTCAGGAAGCCGAGAAGGCTCGTGTGCAGTCACACGCCCTTCCAGTCCGCGGATAGGGTCTCGCGTCACGAGAGAGGAACGTGCCTGCGGGAGGACAGCGCCCGCAGCCCCTGGCTTCTCCGTGGGCACACGCAGACCCCACCCACCACTGCCCCAGAACCAGCATTCTAGCAGCCTCCAGCGGGTCTGTGTGATGGGGAGAATAAAGGCAAAAGAAATACAGGGGAAAGAAATTGAAGTTCCTTTGCAGCCCATTGACCAGTACTTGAGACAGGCAGAGTGACCTTCCATGACCTTCCTCCAGAAGCTCACACTGCCTGTGCTAAGGGCAAAAGGCAATCTTAGCCTGACATTAGGCCAACCCCCCGGGATCCTGTGAGTTTTCTTTAACACATAAAAATCCCTTTGAGAACTTCCTTTATCTCGAGCCCACCCAGGATACAGGTGAGCAATCATCCTCCAAACACGTGGCCCACGGAGGTCCATCTGCAGGGTCTCGTGACGAAGGTTTTCCTGGACTACTGTCCACTAAATGACCCCTCCTGGACACCTTGCTTCCAAATTCCTTAGAGACTTACTCTATCCCTAACCCCCTCCCAACCTGGAAGTATATCATGGGCCACTCCTCACGCCCCCAGGGCATCTCTTTCTGCCCGGGGCTCCTGTTCCCTGTGCTTTAAAAAAACCACCTTTTCTGGGGCGCCTGGGTGGCTCAGTCGTTAAGCGTCTGCCTTCGGCTCAGGGCGTGATCCCAGAGTCCTGGGATCGAGCCCCACATCACGCTCCTCCGCTGGGAGCCTGCTTCTTCCTCTCCCACTCCCCCTGCTTGTGTTCCCTCTCTCGCTGGCTGTCTCTTTCTCTGTCAAGTAAATAAATAAAATCTTTAAAAAAAAAAAAACACCTTTTCTGCACCAAAGACGTCTCAAGAATTCTTTCCTGACAGTTTGCTCCTGAGCCCAACATTTCACATCACGTATGCATTGATGTTTGAGGAGCGTGAATGGACAGATGCTTTCGTTGATAAATGAATGGGCCCTGCACCCATCCCACCTCCAGTCTTCCCATTTCCTCTCACCAACCCCCTTACCAACGCCCCAAACCCCAGCTCTCCCAAAGGCCCCATTCTTGTCCCATGGAATAGATCCTATTCGATCTAGAGAAGGAAAGAGACGCTCTCAGCCGTCAGGAACCAAGAGCATTCACCTGCGGGCCAAAACCAACACTGCAAGCAGAGGACAATGCAGGAGGGGCCTGGGGGCTATCGAGGCAGCTTAGCCCGGTGGTCGGTGGTCGGGTCACTAAACGAGAAAGGAGTCCTGGGTGCAAAGCACACCAACGGAGGGTAGACTGCCCAGCCTCTAAAAATCAGAGGAATGCTTTAAGAACTTATCTGAAGATTTTCAGGCATTGGCGATGTTTCCTTCAGGACCGAGACTGGCCTCGCATGAGACTAGCCCCTTAGTTCATGGTTCAGCATAAATAATCCACAATAGCACCAAGCAATTTGGCCACGGACCTAGTCACAGATCACTGCACTCAGGTGGGATGGAACTCCCAATGGGAAAATTGTTTCAGAAGGAAAAAAAATTTCCTTCCAAATTACTTTGTAAATAAGGAAGACTCGGGTCTCCCTCAAGAATAACTTTTGAGGGGCGCCTGGGTGGCACAGTCGTTAAGCATCTGCCTTCGGCTCAGGGCCTGATCCCAGCGTTCTGGGATCAAGCCCCACATCAGGCTTCTCCGCTAGGAGCCTGCTTCTTCCTCTCCCACTCCCCCTGCTTGTGTTCCCTCTCTCACTGCCTGTCTCTGTCAAATAAATAAATAAAAATCTTAAAAAAAAAAAAAAAAAAAGAATAACTTTTGAAAATCCAGAGTTAAAAACATTGTTAACACTCTCCATTCCAAGAACTTGTAGTCCCAGAATTTCACTCAGGATTAAATATGTAAATAAAACAAGCTAATGCAAGGGTAAAATAGGTCCCATAATTCCTACAAGTGCGTAGCAAATTTAGCTTGGAGTTTCCAAGCGGCCAAAGTAAAAACGAAACAGCATCAGTTCAATAATGATAAAGACAAAAATAAGCCAGTGGTCTAGAAGTCTTTTCTTGGTAGAGATTTCAGAAGATTTTCTCCAGTGGGATCCTGTATAACCGTAGTCCCGGGATGTCTGACTAATGCTGTCCTCGTACTGTGATATCAAGACCCTTAAAACAAAGCTCCAAGGTGAGGCTTAATGTTGACCCTTCTTGCCCACAGGAGGGCCCCCATCTTTGCTTCACTGACAGTGTGGTTCACACCCTCGAGGTGCTTATCCCATACCCACCACCTGCTTCAGGCTTGGACACGTGACCCTGTTCTACCCAGGAAGCCACAAGGAGAAGTCTGCAGGGGCCATTCTGAGTAAGGTTCTCAATCCCACCAGAAGGCCATGGGAAGAGACACTCACTTTTTCCTCTAGGCGGGCTGGGTCTAAATGTGACACCTGGAGCTGCTGCAGCCATACTGCTACCAGCCCAAGGATGAAGCTACCTTAGGCTCCAGTGCTGAAGGATGGAAGAAAGCTGGGGTTTCAGTGTCAGCACTGACCTGCTACACCGATTTCTGGACTTCCTGTCCAGTGAGTTAAAATCCTATTCTTAGGGTTTCAACTGGTTTGTTCCAGGTTTCCATTTTTACAAAACAAAACATAAAAGCCCAACTTTGAAGGAAAATGCAAAATGAGACATGAAAATTTTCTACACATCAGAGAAATATTGCATATGCTAGGCTGTTCGTCCCCATGTTGTTTGAAAGAACACAAGACTGGACACAATCTTAACAGGCCATTGTTAAATGAAGAGACACCTATCCATCCCATGCTATTGGCCAAACACATGCATGATGGAAGCTCAAAGTGCCATAAAGAAAGAACGGGAAAGACTCCTTGGCACCCATATGACAAAAAAAGAACATTTACACTAAGTGAATAAAAGTGCAGAACACGGTGTATAGTATACTTTAATGTGTATTAAAAAGGGAAGAGGGGCACCTGGCTGGCTCGCTCAGAAGAGCATGCGACTCTTGATCATGGGGTCTTGAGTTTGAGCCCCCCCATGAGGTGTAGAGATTAAATAAATAAAAACTTTCAAAAGAGGGGGAGAAATATGTATTTTTTGCATTTTTTGCATATGGTAATCAACTGTTGTATAACAAATTACTCAAACCCTTAGCAATTTAATACAAAACAAACATTTATTATCTGTTTCTGTAGGCCAGGAATTTGGGAGTGGCTTAGTGGGGTGGTCCTAGTTCAGTGTCCCTCCTGTGGCAATAGGCAAGATGTTGACCAGGGAGTGACATCAGTGAAAATGGAAATAAAGACACCCCCCCCCCCAAATTCTCTCCTTCATAGGGACAGTAAGAAAACCAGCAAAGTTGTCAGAATCAACTTTTCAGAACTCTAGAAATGAACCAAGGGATGGAAGTAATCTAAATCTCTGTAAGAAGAGTGAGGTTTGTGGCAATTTAACTTGTCCTATTCCCATCCTCTCTCACCAGCTCGGAGATGCTCTTGGAAACCAATAGCTCCCGTCACAGCTTGGCAGACAATGGGGCGGGAGGAGGGGGAGAAGTCTGGGGTTGGAGGTCCTTAAAAGCCTCATTTACATAGAACTGTCGTTTTGTGACCTGTCTGCCGGGAAAACTCCACTTGCAAGGCTGTCTTTGGAGACTTGGGATTCCCCCAATGTGAAAAACCTCTTCCCTGGGAGTATTGGTACAAATCCTCAGATTCACACCCTTGTGGACAGACTAAAAACCACTATATGGGGGCGCCTGGGTAGCGCAGTCGTTAAGCGTCTGCCTTCGGCTCAGGGCATGATCCTGGCGTTCCGGGATCGAGTCCCACATCAGGCTCCTCCGTTGGGGGCCTGCTTCTTCCTCTCCCACTCCCCCTGCTGTGTTCCCTCTCTCGCTGGCTGTCTCTCTGTCACATAAATAAATAAAGTCTTTAAAAAAAAAAAAAAACACTATATGGCTGACCCTTGAGCCATGGGAGGGTTAGGGGTGCCAACCCCCATGAAATCGAGAATCCCCATGTAACTCTTAACTCCCCCAAACTTTGCTAATTGCCTATTCTAACTGGAAGCCTTCCTGATAACATCAACAGTTAACACTTATTTTATACATTGTATTCTTACAATAAAGCAAGCTAGAGAAAATATTAAAACAATCCCAAGGAAAAGAAAACACATTTACAGTTCTGTATGGTAAAAATCTCCATATAAGGGGACCCACACTGTTCAAACCTGTGTTGTTGAAGGGTCAACTGTATTTACACTTTAAAAGGGCAAATTTTTGCACTACTGGATATTTACCCCAAAGATACAGATGTAGTGAAGAGAAGGGCCATATGCACCCCAATGTTCATAGCAGCATTGTCCACAATAGCTAAATCGTGGAAGGAACCGAGATGCCCTTCAACAGATGACTGGATTAAGAAGTTGTGGTCCATATATACAATGGAATATTACTCAGCTATCAGAAAGAATGAGTTCTCAACATTTACTGCAACATGGACGGCACTGGAGGAGATAATGCTAAGTGAAATAAGTCAAGCAGAGAAAGACAATTATCATATGGTTTCTCTCATCTATGGAACATAAGAACTAGGAAGATCGGTAGGGGAAGAAAGGGATAAAGAAAGGGGGGTAATCAGAAGGGGGAATGAAGCATGAGAGACTATGGACTCTGAGAAACAAACTGAGGGCCTCAGTGGGGAGGGGGGTGGGGGAATGGGATAGGCTGGTGATGGGTAGTGAGGAGGGCACGTATTGCATGGTGCACTGGGTGTTATACGCAACTAATGAATCATCGAGCCTTACATCGGAAACCGGGGATGTACTGTATGGTGACTAACATAACAAAAAATAAATAAATAAATAGGCAAATTTTATGTTATGTGAATTTTATCTCCATTAAAAAAAAGTAAGTTGTGCTGGGCTGCAGTCTGCCGGAAGCTTGACTGGGGCTGGGGGTGCACTTCCAAAAGGACTTTCTCGCATCGCTCTCACCAGGAGGCCTCAGCTCCTCACCAGAGGGACCTCTCAAAACACTGCTCAAGTGTCTTAGCAACAGGGCAGCTGGCTTCTATCAGAGCCAGTGATTTGAGAGAGAAAGGAGAAAGTCACAAAGCATTTTTACGACCTTGGCACAGAAGTTACAGCGGTCAGGTTCTAGGAGCTCTAAGTGAGCCATCAAGTCCAGCCCATTCTCAAGGGGAGGGAAGCAAGCTCCGGCCCTTGAAGGAAGGGGGTACGACATAACGTAGGGACACACTTTCAAACCCACAACACGTACATGTAACATCTCCAGGCTACACGAGAAACTGACGACAGGGCTCCTCTGTGCAGAAAGGGGGACCAGGGGGCTCAAGGTCAGGAGCTGGAGGGAGGGCACGCCCCGCAAGCTCATTTGCATGGTTGGAATGGTGAACCGTGCGAATGTGCCGTCTGTTTGAATGGTTCAAAACAATTCTGAAAGTTAAAAAGAAGCAAATTTGCATTCCTTTAAGAAGGAAAATAGTTTTAACCTGTAACATGCTTTGCTAGCTGAATTTGTTGGGTGAAAGTCCAAAATTGTACTTTAATGAATCCATATAAGTTTTAAGTATTTATATCCATTCATCTGTCCATCCATTCATACATACTTTCTCACTCCTTAGCTCCTAGCAGTCAATTTTTAACCAAAGGAAAAACTGGAATCTTCTTGGGGCTCTAAAAGCTGTTTTTGTATATTCTTATGTACCCATTATGCTTTAGTTTCGAGGTTTGTGAAACCTTGTGATAGAAAATTACAAAATACCCCAAATTCTAGCAAGCATGAAAATTGAGAGATCACAAATTGTATTGCTGAGTGGACGGATTCAGTCCTAAGCTCCGCAGTGTCCTCTCTTGGACCTGATGTTTCCTACAGCTGTTACTTCTACTTCTAACTCCTGGGGGAGAGCATCATTTCACTGTCAGTTTCATTGACAACATCTGTCCACCAGATCCCTGCACCCTAAATTCAATGCGACACGGCTTTGTCTTTTCTTTGACTGTTATTTGCAGCTGGAAGTTTCTGATCGCTTCGCCTCAGAGGCAGTGGTGCCTGCGGGCTAAGCGGGGCTGGGCGTTTGCCGCAGTTCAAGCACCAACTGGTTGTATGGCGACGTAGGAAAACCCCGAGCTCTCGCAGACTCCGCGGACCGAATCTACACTTACTCACAGAGCGAGTTCTCCTGAGGGGCTGTGGGCGGATCGAACAGCTTCTGTACAACAGAGAGACCACACAGAGAACAGCACGAGAGACAGAGACACGGTACCAAAGGGAACCCCCCCCCCCACTGCCAGCTGCGGGGGGAGGGACAGGTCTAAGGGACCGTGAGCAGTTTCGTCTGCCCTGAGGCACAGGGGGGGAAAAAAAAGCCGTGGAAGGGGCACCCGGGTGGCTCTGTCAGTTAAGAGTCTGCCTTCTGCTCAGGTCATGATCTCAGGGTCCTGGGATCGAGTCCCACACTGGGCTCCCTGCTCAGCAGGGAGGCTGCTTCTCCCTCTGCCTGCCGCTCCCCATTTGTGCTCTCTCTTTGACAAATAAATAAAATCTTAACAATAAAATCCTTAAAAAGCAAACAAAATAAAAGAAATAGAATAGAAATAATCAAACCCCAACACTCCACCAAATGGCCAGGGAGCTGCTGGAACTCTCCCCTGGCTGGAGGGGCTGGTGAGCACCGTGGTTTATGTCCCCCTCCACCTTGACAGCACAGACACGAGCAGGGTCTGGGAACCCTAACTGGCTTACTGCCTCAGTGAGCCCCAGACACCTAGCCCACACCAGCCACAGCCACCCCGCCAAGGCTGCCCCAGCATGGTACACACCAGGACATCCCTGGTCAGTGCTCACGGCAGCTGTATCCCACCAAGGTCACGCAAGCACAAAGTACCCCAGAACACGCCAGGCCCACACCACTTCAGCTCCAGGTGACTTGCCAGGGGCCCCCAAGGCAGAGTGCCCTGGAACAACCCACTTCAGCTTCGGTTGGCCTGCCCGGGTGCCCTCTGTATGAAAAGCCCCGGAATCAACCTGGACCATGCCCACTTCAGCTCCTGCCGTCCCACCAGGGCAGCCCCAGCACAGAATTCCCTGGGCCCTCCAGCCAATACCAGCCACAGCATTAGCAAGCCAGCCGAAGTCACCAGGTACACGCAGTCCATACAGGGGACAACCTTACACAAAACCTTATCTTCAGTTTTAAGGGAAGTAGCTGTTCTGCCTAATTTATAGACACAATAAAGTCAAGCAAAATGAGGAATATGCTCCAAACAAAAGAACATGACAAAACCTCAGAAAAAGAGGACATGAAATGGAGATAAGCAATCTACGTGATAAAGAATTCAAAGTCATGGTCATTAAGATGCTCACTGGAGAGAAGAGTGGATGAACCCAGGAAGAACGTCAACAAAGAGGATATATTTTTAAGAACCAGAGTAGAAGAAATGAAAAATACACTAGAGGGAATCGACAATAGATTAGAGGATGCAGAAGAACAGACCAGCAATCTGAAGGGGAGAGTAATGAAAAGCACCCAAGCTGAACAGCAAAAACTAAAAAGAATTTTTAAAAATGAGGATAGGTTAAGGGAGCTCTTGGACACCATAAAGCAAGCAAACATTCAGAGAGGGGTGGGGTGGGGGGGACAGAAAAAACTATTTGAAAAAATAATAGCTGGAAATTTCCCCACGCTGGGGGAGGAAACAGACATTCAGATCCAGGAAGCACAGAGAGCTCCAAACAAGGTAAACCCAAGGAGGTCTCACCATGACACATAATAATTAAACCACCAAAGATTAAAAGATGAAAAAGAGAATTTCCAAAGCACCAGGAGAGAACTTATGTACAAGGGTTATGTACAAGGGAAACCCCATACGGTCATCAGCTGATTTTTCACCACAAACTTTGCAGGCCAGACAGGAGTGGCATGATATATTCACAGTGCTGAAAGGGAAAAACCTACAGCCATGAACACTCTACCTGGCAAGGTCATCATTCAGAACGGAAGGAGAGATACAGAGCTTCCCAGACAAAAGTTGGAAGAGTTCAACTCTTATAAAAAATGTGAAAGTGACTTCTTTAAAAGGAAAAAGAGAAGGCCATAATTAGATGAAAATTATGAAAGGAAAATACTTTGTGAGTAAAAGCAAACCTACAGTAAAGGGAGCAGATCACTTATAAAGCTAATATAAAGGATAAAATACAAAAGCAGTAAAATCAATTATATCCAAAAAGTTAGTAAAATGATGTAAATTATGAGAACATATACATAAAATGTGGAAGAAGAGGTAAAAATGTAGTTTCTTTACTATGTGTTCAAATTTAAATGACCATCAACTTAATATAGACTGCTGTATACTTAGGCTGTTATTTGGGAACCTCATGGTAACCACAGCCAAAAACCTATAATAGAAACACAAGAAATAGAGAGAGTAAGCCACGCATAACACTAAAGAAAGTCCTCAATCACAAGGAAAGAGAAGAGCTACAAAAACAACAGAGCAGCAGTAAGTGCACCATTCAATCATGACTTTGAATGTAAATGGTCTAAATGCTCCAATCAAAACATAGCTAACTGAATGGATTAAAAACAACAAGAACACAAGACCCATCTGTATGCTGCATACAAGAGACTCGCTTCAGACCTAAAGACATATATAGACTAAGAGTGAAGGGATGGAGAAAGAGATTCTGTGCAAATGGAAGTGGGGGGGAAAAAGCCTTGGTAGCAATACTTGTATCCAACAATATCCACTTTAAAACAGACTGTAACAAGAGACGAAGAAGGGCATTAGGTAATGATGAAGGGATCAACCCTACGAGAGGATATAGCAGTTGCAAATAGCTATGCACCCCACATAGGAGCATCTCAATACATAAAAGGAAATATTAACAAACATAAAATGAGAAATTGACAGTAATACAATTAGGAGAATTTACATACCACCGTACAGAAATACAAGGAGCATTTAATACCACACATGTATCAATGGACAGATCATCCAGATAAAAATTATCAAAAATATATATATATATAGTGCCTTGAGGAGCGCTTGGGTGGCTCAGTCAGTTGATTGTCTGCTGCTCACAAGTGCGCTCCTTAATCCCCATCACCTACCCCCATCCCCCACCCACCTCCCCTCCAGTATCCCTGTTTGGTCTCTATAGTTAAGAGTCATTTCTTAGTTTCTCTCCTTTTTCCTTTGCTTCTTTGTTTTGTTTCTTAAATTTCACATGAGTGAAATCTTATGGTATTTGTCTTTCGCTGACTTATTTCACTTCACATTATAAGCTCCATCCATGTTGTTGCAAATGGTGAGATGATACTCCATTGTACGTATACACCACATCTTCTTCATCCATTCATCAGTCAGTGGATACTTGGGCTGTTTCCATAACTTGACTATTGTAGATATTGCTGCTATAAATGTAGGGGTGCATGTATCCCTTTGAATTAGTGTTTTCGTATTCTTTGGGTAAATACCCACTGTGATTGCTGTATCATGGGGTAGTTCTATTTTTGGCTTTGAGGAACCTCCATACTGTTTTCCAGAGTGGCTGCACAGTTTGTATTCCCACCAACAGTGTAGGAGGGTTTCCCTTTCTTCACATCCTTGCCAACATCGTTGTTTCTTGTGTTGTTGATTTTAGCCATTCTGACAGATATGAGGTGATATCTACCAAACATTTAAAGAAGATTAATAGCTATTCTTCTCAAACTATGCCAAAAATAGAAGGAAAACTTCCAAATTCATTCTATGAGATCAACATCACCCTGATATAAAAACCAAAGACAGCACAGAAAAGACAATTACTGGCCAATAGCTCTGATGAACATAGATGCAAAAATCCTCAAGAAAAGCAAGATAAACTCAACAACACATTAAAAAATCATCTTCAGGGCACCTGGCTGGCTCAGTTGGTAGAACATGTGACTCTTGATCTTGGGGTTGTGAATTCAAGCCCACATTGGGCATAGAGATTACTTACTTACATACATACATAGAATAAAAAATAAAAACCATGATCATCTCAATAGATGCAGAAAAGCACTGGACAAAATTCAACATCTGTTCATGATGAAAACTCTTAAAGTGTATCTAGAGGAAACATACCTCAATATAATAAAGGCCATATATGTAAACCCACAGCTACCATCATACTCGATGGGCAAAAAACAAAACTTTTCCTCCAAGAACAGGAACAAAACAAGAATGTTCATTCTTACCACTTTTATTCAACATTGTACTGGAAGTCCTAGCCACAGAAATCAGTCAAGAAAAAGAAAAGGCATCCAAATTGGTAAGAAAGAAGTAAAACTGTCACTATTTGCAGATGATATGATACTAGAAATCCTAAAGACTCCACAAAAAACTATTAGAACTGATAAGCGAATTCAGTAAAGTTGCAGAATACAAAATTAGTATACAGAACTTTGTGTTTCTATACATTAATACCAAAGTGGCAGAAAGAAATTGAGAAAACGATGCCATTTATAGCTGCATCAAAAAGAACTAAATACCTAGAAATAAATTTAACCAAGGATGTAATATACTTGTACTCTAAAAAATATGAAACACCGATGAAAGAAATTAAGGATGACACAAACAAATGGAAAGAAAAACCGTACTACAGCAAAACCGTACTAGAGCAAAACCGTACTAGAGCAAAACTAGAGCAAAATGGCACAAAAATATAGATCGGTGAAGCAGAGAGTCCAGAAATAAACCATGTTTATATGGTCAATTAATCCACGACAAAGGAGGCAATAATATACAATGGGGAAAAGACAGGCTCTTCAATACATGGTGTTGGGAAAACTGGACAGCTTCATGCAAAATGAGACCAGACCACTTTCTTACACCAACACAGAAATAAACTCAAAATGGATGAAAGATCTAAAGGTGAGACCTGAAACCATAAAACTTCTAAAAACAAAAACACCACAAGCAGCAACTTCTTTGACATCGACCTTAGCAACATATTTATGGATCTGTCTCCTCAGACAAGGGAAACAGAAGCAAAAATAAATTATTGGGGCTACATCAAAACAAACTTTTCACAGTGAATGAAACCATCAACAAAATGAAAAGACGACCTACTGTATGGGAGAAGATATCTGTAAATGATATATCTGATAAGGGGTTAATATCTGAAATACATAAGGAATTTATACAACTCAACACCAAAAAAGCAAATAATCTGATTAAAAATGGGCAGAGGATCTGAATAGACATTTTCCCAAAGAAGACATCCAGATGGCCAACAGACACACGAAAAGATGTCCAACATCACTCATCATCAGGGAAACGCAAATGAAAACTACAAGGAGATATCACCTCACATCAGTCAGAATGGCTAGAAGCAAAAAGATAAGACACAACAAGCGTGGGCGAGGATGTGGAGAAAAGGGAGCCCTCCTGCACAGTTGGTGGGGATGTGAGTTGGTGCAGCCAGTGTGGAAAACAGTATGGAGGCCCCTCCAAAAATTAAAAACAGAACTACCACACAATCCAGTAATTCCAAAGTATTGGTATTTACCCAAAGAAATCAAACACACTAATTTGAAGAGCTACATGCAGCCTTATGCTTACTGCCGCATGATTTACAACAGCCAAGATACGGATGCAGCCTAAGGGTCCGTCAATAGCTGACTGGATAAAGAAAACGCGGGTACATATACAACGTAGTATTTCTCAGCCATGACGAGATCTTGCCATTTGTGACATGGATGGACCTGGAGAGTATTACGCTAAGTGAGAGAAGTCAGAGAAAGACAAATACCATATGATTTCACTTATATGTGGAATCTAAAGAAACAAATGAACACAGAAAGAAAAGAAACAAAGAAAAATAAATACAGAGAACAAAATGGTAGTTGCCAGAGGGAAGGGGGCCGGGGAAAGCAACGGGTGAAGAGGATCGGATCGGGAGGTCCAGGCTCCCAGGTATGGAATGAGTGAGTCGCGGGGTGAGAGGGACAGCACAGGGACTAGGGCCAACGGTATTGTAATAGTGCTGCATGGGGACAGACGGGCGCTGGGCTTGCGGTGAGCTCAGCGTAGCACACACAGTTGTGGGATCGCTATGTGGTGCACCCAACACTCATCTAACATTGTGTGTCCGCTATACTTCAGTAAGGAGTAAATACTCGTAGTTTGTGGTGAGGATCAGAGGACAGGAGGTGCAGAGATCACGCGGGAGCAGGCCCAGCATCGTAGCTGCTCGGTAAATACACGCTCGTCGTCAGTCGGACCGCGTTCCCAGGGCCTCGACCTTGGGAAGCAAGAGTTGAATGAATCATCACAGCTTTAGGTAAAATGAAAACGTCGTCTTCGGAGAGGCCTGCCTTGGCTGATACACGAAGAGCCCCCAGGCAGACGCAGAGTCTGACGTGCAAAGTCAGACACCCCTGAGAAACGGCCTTTGACTCCGTCTTCCAGGAAGTCTCCGGGCAAGTACAGGGGTTGTGCAGGGAGAGGGGTCCCGGGAGGGGAGTGAGCAACAAGGGGACGCTCACTCATCGGACACCTGCGTGCGCTCAGCGCCTCTTACCCTTGCATCCCACGTGACAATCGGCGCAGCCAGCTCCCAGCCCTTAAACAGGAAAAAATGCACTTGTTCCCTTCGCTGGGGGCACTGCAGTCTTTCAGGCAATCTCTCCCGCTTTAGGACCAGCTCCTAGCTCACTTTCTGAAAACACTCTCACAGCTCTGATGCACATGGAAACAACACAATTCTGGGAGGTTCAGAGACGCTGCGAGGCCATTGTTGCACAGGAAGGTTGTGGGGTCCAAGGACAGCGGGCAGAAAGGAACACTTTGCAAAGATTCTACCAACCCAAGGAAGCGCTGCGCCCTGGAGCTAGAATTCCAAAACACCAGGGACCGTCCTTCAGACGACGACTGGACGGCTACGATGAACGGAGAACGAAAGAACACAGCTATTTTGAGCTAACCCAACAGACTACACGTCATTACAATGAGGAAACTTCAACTTCTATTTACAAAGTATTCACTGTGTTTAGATCGTATTTGAAATATTGAAACCATAGGTCCTGAAACCTAAAGAATGCCCCAGAGGTTTTCAACCAAAAATAAAGTTACTAAACTAAACAAGAGAGGGGCGCCTGGGTGGCTCAGTCGGTGAAGCCTCTGCCTTCACACAGCTCAGGTCATGATCTCAGGGTCCTGGAACCAAGCCCCGAGTCGGGAGGGGCTCCCTGCTCGGCGGGGAGTCTGCTTCTCCCTCTGTCTCTGCCCCTCCCCCCACTCATTTTCTCTCTCTCAAATCAATAAAATCTTTAAAAAAAAGATTGAAAGCTTTTCCTATAATTTCACAAATGAGACAATGATGCCTGCTTTCACCACTGCTTTGTAACACAGCCTGGCGTTCCAGCCAGAACAACTAGACAAGAAATAGAAGGCATCCAAATTGGAAATGAAAAAGTAAAAATCTATTTGCAGGTGACATAATCCTATACATAGAAAATCCCAAGGAATGCACAGGAAAGCTACGAGAGCTAATAAACAAATTCAGGAAAATTGTGGAGTAAAAGATCATCACACAATCAGTTGCATTTCTATAGACCATTTATGAACAGTTTTTTAAAAGAAATTAAGAATGCAATTCTATTTATAGTAACACCTATGTGTGGGTTTTCCACACTCACCAATTCTCCGCAGGTAACGACTGGGTGTTGTACAATTTTATTCAGTCCTGACACGAACCACTCAGAGTTAGCAGACACCACGGGTGAAAAGCTCAGTCCCATAAGGTTTCCCCAACTTCAGATGCCAATCACACGTAGTGGGGTCCCAAGTTACCCACACTTCTGTCTACCTTGGCTATAAATTGGGGCCTCCCACGATCCCCTCCCTAGGTTCAATAATTTGCTGTAACGGTTCCTATAACTTGGAGAAAAAAACCTTTACTAAAACTGGTTTATTATAAAGGGTGCAAATGAACAGCCAGAGGAAGAGGTACATAGGCTGAGGTGTGTAGGGTCCCGAGTAGGGTCCTGGGAGTTTCTGTCCCAGAGTTTGGTATGTGCCACCCTCCCACCACATAGTCACCAAGCTCTTCCAACCACATCACTTAATGTTTATGGCCATTCAATTATGTAGGCACAGTTGATCAAATCATTGACGGGACTGTTGGTGATAAACACAATCTCCAGTCCCTCTTCCCTCCCCAGAGATCGGGGGTGGGGAGGAATGCTGCAATTTCCAAATCACAGGATTTGTTGCTCTAGCAACCAGCCCCTAACTATCTATGAGCCCAAGAGTGACCTCATCAGCATAAACTCAGGTAAGGGTGAAAGAGGCTTATAATGAATAACAGAATATGGTCCTTCCACCCCTACCACTCAGGAAATTTCAAGTGTCTTAGAAACTTTTGTACCAAGAATTGGGGACAAAAACCAAATATATATTTCTTATTCCATCACAGTATCACAACCTAAAAGAATAAAATACCTCGGAATAAATATAAACAATGAGTAGAAGACTTGTTGCCTGAAAATTAAAAAAACACTTCTGAAAAAAAATGCTTTTAAAGACTTAAATAAATGGAAAGATATCCCATGCTCATCAATTGGAAGACTTGTCAGTACTACCCAAATCCATGTACAGATTCAGTGCACTCCTATTAAAATTCCAAAGCCATTTTTTCCCCCAGAAATAGAAAAGCTGATCCTCAAATTCATATGGAATTGCATGGAATCCATGTCTTGGGCTCAGCTGTGTTCCCCAGAATTCGCATGTTGAAGTCCTAAACCCCCAGTACCTCAAAAATGTGACCATATTTGGAGATAGGGCCTTTAAAAAGGTAACTAAATTACAATGAGGCCTATAGGGTGGGCCCTAGTCTACTAGGACTGGTGTCCTTATAACAGGTTTGGACAGACGGCAGGACACCAGGGAGGCACAGGCTCAGAGAGAGACTGTGTGAGGACAGTCCTCTGCAAGCCAAGGAGAGAGTTCTTAGGAGAAACCAAACCTGCCAACCCTTGGATCTGGGACTTCCAGCCACCAGATACGCAAGGAAATTAGTATCTGTTTAATCCCCTCCTCCCCAGTCTTTAGTATTTTGTTATGGCAGCCCTAGCAAAGTAATACAACCCAAGCAGCCAATCAATCAATCAGAAAAAAATGAAGCTGGAAGACTCATACTTCAAAGCTTACTACAAAGCTACGGTAATCAAAATACTGTGGTACTAGCCTACAGACAAGTGATAGACCAATGGAATAGAACTGAGAGTTATGAAATAAATCCATACGTTTATGGCCAAATGATTTTTGACAAGGGTGCCAAGTCCACTCAATGGGGAAAGCACAGTTTCTTCAACAGATGATGCTGTCACAATTGGATTTCCACATGCAAGAGAATTAAGTTGATCCCCTACCTCATACACAAAAATTAACAAATGATCAAAGACCTAAATATAAGAGCTAAAAACCATCAAACTCCTGAAAGAAAACATAGGGATGATTCTTCGTGACCTTGGATTTGGCAAAGGATTCTTAGATGTGACACCAAAAGCATAGGCAACAAAAGGAAAAAAATAGGGGCGTCTGGGTGGCACAGCAGTTAAGCATCTGCCTTCAGCTCAGGGCGTGATCCCGGCGTTATGGGATCGAGCCCCACATCAGGCTCTTCCACTATGAGCCTGCTTCTTCCTCTCCCACTCCCCCTGCTTGTGTTCCCTCTCTCGCTGGCTGTCTCTATCTCTGTCGAATAAATAAAATCTTAAAAAAAAAAAAAAAAACCAACAAACTTCTGTGTATTAAAGGACACAATCGAGAGAGAAAAGGCCACCCACAGAATGGGTGAAAATATGTGTAAATCATATCTGATAAAGGACTAATACCCAGAATATACAAACTACTATAACAAAAAACCAATCCAGTTTAAAAAAATGGACAAAGGACCAAAGAAGATACACAAATGGACAACAGATACATGAAAAGATCCTTGACATCACTAATTATAGAAATGAAAATCAAAACTATAATGAGGGGCATCTGGGTGGCTCGGTCAGTTGAGCAGCGCACCCTTGAGTTCAGCTCAGGTCATGATCTCAGGGTCCTGGGATCCAGTCCTGCACAGGGGCTCCAGGGCTCTGTGCTTAGTGGGAAGTCTGCTGGAGATTCTCTCTCTCTCTCCCTCTGCCACTCTCCTTGCTTGCTCTCTCTCAAATAAATAAATCTCAAACACAACACAACACAACAAAACTAAACTATGAGGGATGCCTGGGTGGTTCAGTCAGCTAAGTGTCTGCCTTTAGCTCAGGTCATGATCCCAGGATCGAGTCTGGCATCGGGCACCTTGCTCAGCGGGGAACCTGCTTCTCCCTCTGTCTAGCACTCCCCCTGCTTATATGCTCCTGCTCTCTGACAAATAAATAAAATCTTAAAAAAACTATAATGAGATACCACTTCAAACCCATGAGAATGGCTATTATAAAAAAACAAAACAAAACCCAGCAACCCAGAAAATCACAAGTGTTGGTAAGGATGTGGAGAAATTAGAACTCGTATGCATTGCTGGTAAGAACGTAAAATGAAGCAGTGGCTACAGAAAACAGTCATGCATTTCCTCAACAGATTAAACACAGAATTACCACATGATCTCACAATTCCAATCTTTGGTATATACTCAAAAGAATGGAAAGCAGGAGTTTAAACAGATGCCTGTACACCCATGTTCACGGCAGCATTATTCACAATAACCAAAAAGCAGAAGCAATCCAAATGTCCATCAACAAAGAGAAAAAATATATATACACATTCTGTTTATCCATATATCATTTAGATAAATTTAGGTAAATCATTTGAT
Organism: Ursus arctos; assembly: GCF_023065955.2. Lineage (NCBI taxonomy): Eukaryota > Metazoa > Chordata > Mammalia > Carnivora > Ursidae > Ursus > Ursus arctos. Next base: position 34,798,206 of record NW_026622963.1, read on the forward strand.
GGATAAAGACGATGAGGTACATACACACAGTGGAATATTACGGAGCCATAAAAAATGAAATCTTGCCATTTGCAGCATGGATGGATCTAGTGAGTATAACGCTAAGTGAAATTAATTAAAGAAAGATAGATACCATATGATTTCACTCCTTTGTGGACTTCAAGAAACAACACAAACAAGCAGAGGAGGGAAAAAGAGAGAGAGAGAGAGAGAGAGAGAGAGAGATAATCCAAGAACCAGACTCTTAACTATAGAGAACACATGGCTGGTGACCAGAGGGGAGATCAGTGGGGCACAAGGGAAACAAGTGATGGGGATGGAGGAGGGCACTTGTCATGAAGAGCACCGGGTGATGTATGGAAGTGTGGAATCACAATAGTGCACACCTGAAACTAATATTACACTGTATGCCAACTGGAATTAAAATAAAAACTAAAAAAAAAAAAAAAAAAAAAAGAACCTGCCAAGAGGCTTTTGTAATTGAAGATTCAGCCCTTTTGGTAGGTTCCTACTTACCTGGTTAGGGATAAAATAAATGAGTCTATGATCAGGAACTTCTCCTTAATTCATAAAGTTATTGCACAATCTGCTGTTTCAACTCTCTGACCAAAGCTATTCTTGAGAATAGAATAGTTCTTGTGCTCATCTTTTAGCTATGCAAGGAGGCATCTGTGCTGTGGCCGACACCACCTGCCGTACCTGGATTAACTTCCAGGGATGTTGAAACTCAATTATATAAGATTACAAAACAAGCTGCTTGGCTTAAAAAGGTGACTTCTTCCACGTGGACTTTCTTTGACTTATTTGATTTTGATTGATTTGGGTCTTGGGGACGATGGCTTCAAGGTGCACTCCAAACACTGGACATTATCCTGCTTAGACTGATCATAATAATCTCCCTGCTGCCTTATACCCTACGAAAAACCTTAAATGCATGTTTGTAGCCGCTAACTACCAGGCAAACTCCGGAAGACTGGAATGCCAGAAAAGGAAGAAAGAGGATGACTGACCTGAAGCCGTAACCTGTAAATACCACCAAGTGTACAGAAGCATGACCAGCGGCCGCCATGCAGAGGATCAGTGCAAGCTGCAAGAACTAGACCCTTCACCCTGCAAGCTGCAACCACAGAACCTAAGAAGGTAGAGAAAATTTCATCTCCCCCACAGTTATCCTGAGGAGGATAGGGTATTGCTGGCTGGGACAGTATACTCACTTCAGAGGCTGCAGCTGAGATCTTGGGGACATTTGAGAAAAGCCAACGAAACATTCCTAAGACACAGGCCCTCTCTACATGGAGGCAGAGCACCCACGAACAAGCCCTATTCACCAGGCCCTCTATCACTGTACATTGTTGTGACACTTTAAATCCCGCCATACTACTACCTCTCCCCGACGAGGGAGAGCCCCACTCCATTCCAAGGCTATCATGCAACTACAGAAATGGTTTCAAAGCCATAAGATCTCTCACATATCCCTTCAGACAACCCAAACTTACTTCAACTTTATGATGGCTTTTTTTTTTTTTTTAAGATTTATTTGAGAGAGAGTGCACACACGAGTGAGCAGGGGGAGGGGCAGAGGGAGAAGCCGACTCCTCGCTGAGCAGGGAGCTCAGTGTGGGGCTCAATCCCAGGACCCTGGGATCTTGACCTGAGCCGAAGGCAGACACTCAACTGACTGAGCTACCAAAGTGCCCCTGATGGCTCTTTCAGACAAAATCCCGGGAAAATGTAACTGTTATACCACAGTTTCCCCACTTGACCCACTGAAGGCATGCTCTGCATCCACGTAACATCAGCCCAGGCCACTGAACCCACAGCTGCCACTAGAGCTTGCACACTGGCAAAAGGGAACAGTGCCCCCATTTACAATGACACCAGGTATGCCTTTGGAGTCTACCACATTGTGGGCACAACCTGGAAACCCCAAGGATTCTCAACCTCTCTTGAGCTACTGTTGCCGATGAGCACCTGTTACCTTATTACAGTCCATTCATCTTGCTACCAAAATTACTATTGTTCATGGTGCAGCCCATAATAAGGAGACTGATACTATGTCACTGGGAACAGTAGGGCTGACAAGACTGATAACTGCTCAGCTGCAAATGGGCCCACTCTCCTTTCTCTACCAATTTATGAACCTGCTTTTATCCCCAGATGATGTTATTGACTATCAGGCAAATATCTTCCAATCTGAAAAAGACAAACTGATATAAAGAGTGACATTTAAGTCAGAATGGCAAAAATGGACAAGGCAAGAAACAACAAATGTTGGAGAGGATGTGGAGAAAGGGGATCCCTCTTACACTGTCGGTGGGAATGCAAGTTGGTACAGCCACTTTGGAAAACAGTGTGGAGGTCCCTCAAAAAGTTAAAAATAGAGCTACCCTGTGACCCAGCAATTGCACTACTGTGTATTTACCCCAAAGATACAGATGTAGTGAAAAGAAGGGTCATATGCACCCCAATGTTCATAGCAGCATTGTCCACAATAGTCAAACTGTGGAAGGAGCTGAGATGCCCTTTAACAGACGAATGGATAAAGAAGATGTGGTCCATATATACAATGGAATATTACTCAGCCATCAGAAAGAACAATTACCCAGCATTTGCAGCAACATGGACGGGACTGGAGGAGATAATGCTAAGAGAAATAAGTCAAGCAGAGAAAGACAATTATCTTATGGTTTCACTCATTTGTGGAACATAAGGAATAGCAGGGAGATCAGTAGGAGAAGGAAGGGAAGAATGAAGGGGGGGGGGGTAAACAGAAGGGGGAATGAACCATGACAGACTATGGACTCTGGGAAACAAACTGAGGGCTTCAGAGGGGAGGGGGGTGGGGGATTGGGATAGGCCAGTGATGGGTATTAAGGAGGGCACGTATTGCATGGAGCACTGGGTGTTATATGCAAACAATGACTGCTGGAACACTACACCAAAAACTAGTGAAGTACTGTATGGAGACTAACGTAATAAAAAATAAAAAAACAAAAGAGTGGCATTTACCAGATAGAGTGTGTATTGGGCCAAATAAACATCCTGTACCCTCCTTTCAGCTTGCTCTTACCTCCCATTAGATGGGGCATCTGTACAGATGAGAAAACATTAAGGAACCCAAGGACAGTTTGTCCTCCAAGGCTCGCCCTGGGCCCAGCAGCACTCCAAATGGATTTTAAAGATTTCCCACCAGCTTCAGGCTAATTCTACTGAGTGGTTATTGTCTGCACGACTAGTGGACGGATGGAATGCTATGCAACTAGACATCCTGATGCCAAACACTGGTAAAGAAATTAGTATTTTTTGTCTTAACCTTCCTTTATGGACTAAATCAGACCACAGAACTCATTTTATAGCAGGAACAAACTACTTGCTTACAAGAACTCTGAGGTACTCGTTACAATTTCATCCCTCACACCATTCTCCATCATAAAGGCAAGTGCAATGTAAAAATCTAGGACATTAGAAAAACCTGCAAAGAAAGGACTTAAATGGTCAGAAGCAGGACCTCTGTCCTCTGTAAAAATCCAGAATACTCTCAATAGGAGACATGGATTAACCCCTTTTGAAATAGTTTTTCATCATCCTAGGCCTACTGGTATCTCTAAAATTTCTGTTCCTAGATTGAGAGAACATCATAGGGACAACTTAATGCTGTGATCAGCTATATACAAGAACTACAAAGTCATCAACAGGTAAGAAAAAGACATGGCCTCCACTGACAAGCCTTCTATCCCTTTCAACCAGGAGACTGGGTGTACATGAAGATTTTTAGAGGGATGAGCTGTCATCGTCCTGGGAAAGAACTTAAAAACAAACAAACAAACAAAAAACTTGCTAACCTACCCTGCCATTAAATTAAGGAAAAGTCCTCAGGGATTCACATGAGCCACACCAAGCAAGACTCAGATCATTCCTCTCAGCACAAGTGGATGATCGCAAAGTAAGAATGTCCAGAGCCAGTTCCCAGTCTCTGGAAACAGCACCACAAGGTAGATACAACCCAAGATCAGGTCTTAAAAACCTTTGCCTCCACCTACATTTTCCTCCTTTTAAGCGTCTGTTCTCCCTGGCGGAGGGGGGGGGGATCATTTAAATCAACCTCACCTCTCTTGCTGTTTACTGAAAGACTGACTGCTGGTTTAACGCCTCGACAGCATTACAGAACCTGAGCTAGTGTTTATGGTTACCAATGTGAGCACCTGGTGGACGAGGAGAAGTTGGAAGAAAGCGGAGGACCTCCATGACCAGAAGGACAAGCCCACTCTTCTTCTCCTTGAGGAGTCAACTGGGCTCGGAGAAACCTTTATGGAAACTCAAGGACTGCCCCTTACTCAGGTACAGATATCGGAGGAAACAGACCTAGCTCTCGTTAGCCATACCTAGTGACATACCAAAATAATACAGCAATCAGACTCTGTGGTTTGATCCTCAACTCCCTTCGCACAGGTCCTAAGTGTTTCAAGCACAGCCTTTAAGGCACAAATATTTGTCAAGTCATCATGTTTCAGCTGGTTCACAGGCCATCCTCAAAAAACAACCACAAAATTAGTGTGGGTGGACCATGCTTAGTATGGTAAGCCAGTCACCAAAAAGACAAATACTATATGGACCTGCTGATGTGAGGAACCTAGAATACGCAAATTCATAGAAACAGAAAGCACAATGAAGGTAACCAGGGGCTGGGGCTCAGGAAATGGGAAGTTACTGTTTGATGGGTAGAGTTCCTGCTAGAATCGATGAAAAAGTTTTGGAGACAGTTATGGTGGTCACTGTAACGTTGCAAATGTATTTATGCCACTGATTTGTACACTTTCGAGTGGTTAAAATGATAAATATTATTTGTTACCATAATTAAAAACAAAATTCATGGAACTCATGATGGTCAAGTCTATGAGAGCAAATGAAATGTATTAAGAGTACTGATTCAAGTATTGTAAGATATTTCCTGCAAAATACCTACTGATGAATGAGGTTTTAAACATTTACATTTTTGCAAGCTTTGAAATTTGTCCAAAGAAGCCGTTTTCCGCCCCACATAGATTTCTACCACCACCAGTTTTAACATGAGCTCAGCTGATTCCCACTTTCAGGTTATATTGAATTACTTCTCATCCTTAAAAATATTCTCACCTGTAGTCCTTCTAGAAGGACTACCCCGAGGCTAATCCCTCAGTCTCTTCAAACTCAGCATCGACTCCTGCATGAACACCTGAGTGGTATTGATAAAATTTTTGACTCCTCAAGAGCCAAGGAAAAGCATTCAAAATCATTTGCCTTGTTTTTAAATTCTCTGTCCCTCCCAGTGTTCTCAACTCTTCAAGCTACCATTTGCACTCAAAGGCTAATAGTTAAGTAAGTCTATATTCTCCAGACATATTTCTTCCAGAGAAATTCATTCACCATTGATAAGAACCTTTCCTTGCTTGGCTCACCAATGAGCCCTCATACCTTGAAAGTGCAACACTCAAAGCCCAGTTTTTTCAATGTTGAGTATGCACTAATAATTTTCAGAAAATAACATGTCACGACATGGTGATAGGTATGACCCTCAAAGCACTACTGGTTATAAATGTGTAAGTGCAATTTGTCCCGCAAAGTGCTGAATACCCCGTACTGAGTCACAACGATTTAAATTCAGCCATTATTAACAGGGAAACGGGCATATATATAATATGTAAAGGAATGTGGCTGTGTCCGATAAAACGTACGGACACATGAATTTCATATAGTTTTCAGGGCTCACATTATTGTCCTCCTGTGGTTATTTTCAGCCACTTAGAAATGTAAAAACCACTCCTCACCATTCCTGGCTCACACACAGGCTGCCAGCCACAGTTTGCTGACCCCTGCCGTGGAAAGAGAAAATGGGCTTTGTTCACATCCCTCACAACTGAATCGGGCTGTTTGGGGTCTCCCCCCCCCCATATCTAATGCGAAAAAGACGCAACCTCATCTAAAGTAGGAAGAAGGGTTTTTTTGAAACTATGATAAATAAAATAGTCAAACGTCTGACAAGTTTAACCTAGCAAAGAAGGAAAACACAACATTTAAAATGATATCAGATGGGGTTTTTTTCTAATTTCAAGAGAAAACCATGGACTATATTAATAACTATGGACTATACTAACAAAGTTGAAAGTCCTGATGGCAAAGACGACACAGAAGAAGTATGAGTTTTCAGAAAAAGAGGGGAAATTTCTGTTTCAATGCAAAGCTGCGGGTTGTGAGAAGCAACAACCCTCTGGCTTCTGCCTGGGGTTCCAGGCGCACTGCCCACTCTTCCTGGCCGTGTGGCTTACAGCTCCCTCACTTGCAAATACCTGAGAGCAAGCCAAGAATCCTTATCTACAGACGCGCAAATACATAAATTCTGTTGGGTTGAGAGTCAGTTGACTTCCTGCGGGAAAAAAAATCAGTTTCGCGTCCATTTATAAATTCATTTCAACATTCCTTGACTCCACATTCGTCCTGTGACTTCTCCTTTGTACTGATAATGACAAGTTCTCAGTTACCTCACTGAGTTTAAGAAAACAAGCCTTAAGTTGTGTTCATTTGATACCTATCTGCAGGAGAGTCATTTCCCTTTTTCGTGCATGCTGTAAATTACCCTCTAATACCCAAGGACGACGTAGAGAAATAAGGAAAAAATTACCTCCAAAGGCTTCTGGAGCACCGTCCAATCGTGAAGGAGCAGAGCCTGCCTGACACGCGAGGCGGAAGGCTGTCCAGCGTGTTTATGCCGACAGCACCGTCGGACCCCAGCCCTGAGGAGACCCGCAGCCAGCCTGGCTCCCGCCGCCCGAGGAGCGCGCGGGTTACACCTGCGTCGGCCCCGCCCTCCTGCGAAAGCGCCAATCCCAGCCCCCGGGGGCGGGGCCCGGCCACCTGCTCCCCACACGTGCCGCACGGAGTTGGGAGAAGCACCTTCCTCCTCCACAGAGGAGGGTACTGAGGCCTAGCAAGCTTCTCGGCGGCGCTGCGGAGCCTCAAGCAGCTTCTGCGAGCCGCCCCGCTCCCCTGTGAGCCCCGAGCGGAGTTACCTAGACTGGCCCCAGGCCTGGGGATGCAGGGACACCGCCTCCCAATGGGGGAGCGCGGCAAGCGTCACAGCGAGCTGCCCGGCTACTGGCTACACGTGTTACCCTTTCCTTGACGACCTCTCCCCCCGCCCCCGCCCCGGGGAGATCCCAACCCTCTCCTGGCCGCTGACCAAAACCAAGGCGCGAGGGGCGGCTCCAGGCTCGGTCGTGTTCAGAAGGCAAGAGTGGCTGAGAACGTCCGACCCCACACCAAAGGATGGAAACAAAAGTTTGCTGTTTAGTAAATGAGACAGAGCTTCTCCGTGGAGTTAAAATACTGATCTCCTCACAAGTTTACAATTACTAAGTGATAAAACTCACAATGGAGAGACTTGACAGGTGCGCCTTAACGTAAACATCACAAATGCGACCAGCTGATGCCCCAAGGACAGTGTCACTTCTGCGGTCTTCACTAAATCTGAGGAAACATGAAACCACCCAACTGCAAGGACATTCTACAACGTCAGACAATCCTTTTCAAAACTGACATGAAAAGACATGGAAAGGAGGCTGGAAGGACATGAGCACACGTGCACCGGACCCTGGACCAGGGGAAAGAACGGACTCTAAAACCTATTAGTGGGAAATGGGCAAAAATTGACTATGGTTTTATCAACGTTAAGTTTCCTGATTTTGAACATTGTACTGTGGTTTTGTACAAGAATTTCCTTGTTCCTAGGAAACAGACACTGAAATATTTGGGGCAAAAGGGCATGCCTCTAACTTATCTCAATAGACCAGAAATTCATATGCATACGGGCACGTGCACGCGCGCACACAGACACACACTCGAGTATAAAGCGACTAGGGCAAAATTAACAATTGGTAGATCTGAGTATTTGAAGTTTCTTGCATTTGCAACCTTCTCTGAAATGCTTTTCTATCAACATTGTTACGTATTTTTACATTGTTTGCTCTATCTATCTGCCTCACAGCAGCAGACCGGCAAGGCTTCTACCACCTCCTTGCAGAGATCTCAACACCCACGCTTGCCCAGCTCCGCCGGGGACAGAAAAGCAAACCTGTGGACCACCAACTTAGCAACAGCTCCGTCTTCTCATTACTCAAGAGCAGGCACCAGCCCTGCCCTCTCTCTGACCCACAGCCTCAGCAGACAAGCTCAGAGCCATGTATCCAGGATCCAGCCAGCAAGCATCCCAGTTGCATCGACCCTCCTCACCTCCACTCAAACTTGCATCTCCTGTGTTCCAGGTACCGGGCAGACACCACCCATCCTATCTCCCACCCACAAAGCCCAACGCTCAAACAGGTGAGGAGTGTTAGTTACCCTTTCAAGACAGGCTCATTAGCCCAGATTGTATGTAACTGGGAAAGGCTGAGGATCAAACACCCAGGCATGCGGGGCGAGGAGGAAAGCATCTCCCAACTTCCACCTGAAGCCAAGGTGAGAGCTCAGTGCCTGCCAGGATGAGGCAGGGTGGCTCAGCTCTCCAACACACCCACCGTCTGTATGGGCACTGCCAAGAGGCCACTTACAATTGCTCACACTGCAGAGCGCTCCTCAGGATCTCTCCCTTGAGAAAGAACTCCTGCCCTTAGCACTACTGGCACCCAACCCACACAGGACACAGGCAAGGTTGTTGTCCAAGGTTTATTGAAGATATTACAGCACAGCAGAAAGATTAAACGGCTCCACGCGGTGTTTTGAAATTCATCCCAACTGTAGGCTGAGTGACCTGCAGGTTGGACAGACTGCCGAAGTCCTAGAAAAACAACAAAATAGGTTCAGTTCAGGAGCTCTGTGATGAAAGTCCCAGGAGCACTGGCAGGCCATGCCTGTCAGCCTCCCCTGGCTTGGGCTCCGGTTGGTGGGACCCTGCAGAAACCCAACAGGGGCCTTCTCCCTGCCCCAGAGCATTAACTCACAAGGGAGCCTACCTGCGATCTGAAGGCACATGCACCCCAACACTCAGGGTGTTGTCCTGCACACTGCAGGATTTGTAGCGGCATCCCTGGCCTCTATCCACTAATGTCTGCTAGTATTCCCCAGCTCTGACAACCTAACGTGTCCAGACAGTACCAAATGCCCTGAAGGTCAAATCTTTTCCTTTGAGAATCACTGCTCTAGGCCACATACAGTGCCATTTCCTTTCCAGGGCCTGACACTTAATGTCCCTCTCATTTTATTCTCAAAAACCAATTTTATATTTGAAACTACAAAGTCGCATTCGGGACAGAGGTTATTTCTGGAGAAAATGATCCACGGCAGACTTCAGCTATACTGGTCATGTTTTTCTGAAACTGCCTGGTGGGTACACTGAAGTTCATTACCTTCCTGAATCAAATATTTCATGATCATAAAGAAGAAAAAACGAAGTTGCTTCAGGTCACTGCGTACTGGGCTCTGAAGCCATGCTGCCTTCACCAAACTATGCACAACTACGGAGAGAAGCCACATGAAGACAGCTCAACGATCTGGTGAGTACGGGGAAGGAGAGCACAGTTCTTCAGAGTGGTCAGCATACAGACGCACACGCAGTGAAGTCCCCGAGGGAAGGCACAAAGAATGAAATGAAAAGACAACCAGAGCTGGAACCAGGGAGGCAAATGTGAGCAGCAGCCACAGAGGCAGGCAGGACACACGAACAGGAGAGGAGGGAGGACGGGTGTCCTGAAAGTCCTGGGGGAATGGCCACTGGCTCTAGGAACTCCTCCTGTGGAGGGCCATCTCCACCTTGAATAACAGGGTAACCCCATTTTGGAGGCAGCCTGTCCAATGGTAGCAGTGTAGACAGAACTCCCAACCCTGCCACCCACTAATCTTCAAGTTACCATTTCCTCAGGTAGTAAAGGTAGGTAACAGGATGGGCCTCTTGGGACATGGCGAGGACAGAGGAAAAGCTACGGATGGTCCTCGGCCAGGGATAAAGTCCTCCTTTAGTTAGTCGGCCAACACTTACCAAGAGTTTCAACATTTCCTTAGTGTCAGGATCTACTTCAATGATTTCCTGATCCAGGGCTGAGACCTAGAAGGAACAGGGCAGGCCCCCAAACAATCAGTGGGTCATCATCTCTCACTCTCCCCACCGTTTCTCCAGGATTCTTCAACGAGGGGGGGGGGTAGGGGCCGGCACCCTCCAAGGTGAGCAGTCTGCTTAAGGATTCCAGGTCCCAGGGATCCGCTTTTCTGCTTCTACCTTTGTAATTCCCTCGCTAACATCCAACCGGTTTGCAGAAAACCTCCGGAGGAGGCAACAGCTCAGGAATGAGATGCTAAGGCAAACCATGAAACGCACAGCATCAAGGGCTCTGCTGGGAAGAAGCCGGAGGGCCTAAAGGGCCCCAGCACGGAAGAACAGGGCTACCACACCGGCACATGACTTTGGGCACCTACAGCTGGCCGGGGGCGGGGGGAGAGGTCTATGGATAAGAGACCCCTTGCTCAGACTCGCCGGAGGACCCCTCTGCAGGTTCTCAGCAACCTGCCCCACCTCTGAGGATGAGCCGGAGGCAGACCCCGCAAGTTTACCTCGGGCACGTAATTATCCCTCCTTTCTCGCTCCTCCTCCTGCAGCTTGATGGAGATGCCCCTGACGGGGCCCCTCTGAATCCGCTTCATCAGGTGTGTGACATAGCTGCGAAGGGACACATGCCCAGCAGCACCGTGAGGCCGCCGACGCCGCAGCGACGAGGGCCGGGGCCCCGCCCGCGCCTTCAGACCCGCCAGCTCGAATCCTCACGACCGCCCGGGGCCCCGCCCCGGACGACCACCCCGCAGCGAAGCCCGCCCGCGCCCCGCCCGCGCTCCTCGCCGCCAGCTCACCCTGCGATCTTGTTGCGGAGCTTCTTGCTGGGGATGATGGCGATCTCCTCGCACACGCGCTTGTTGGTGTGGAAGTCGTTGCCCAAGCGCGTGTAGTACTTCTCAATGATGACCCGGGCCGCCTTCTTCACGGTTTTGGTGCGGACGCGGCCCTGCGAGTGGGAGAACACAGCGTCACCCGCGAGCCAGGGCAGCCCTCCGACGGCAGCGGGGTTCGCGGGCTGCGGCAGAGCCCGGGACGGGAGAAGGGCCGGCCGGGCACCGCCGGAGCGCGCGGCTCAGCGCGGAGGCCAGCGGCCCGCGGAGGCTGGGGCCTGGCGGGGCCCCGCGCCCTTCCTCGAGGGCTGGGGGCCGCGGAAAGCAGCGGATGGAGGACGATTGTAGGGAGCCGGGGCCTCGGGCCAAGATACCTACCATGTTGGCGGGTATAGTAAAAGAGGAAACAGGAAGCACAAGCGAGGCCTATAAAGCGCCGGCCAGAAAGGCGCTTCCGGCTAACCCGGGACTCGCAGAGTCGACTCGGATGCTCCACAGCGACCCCCGGCGCGGCGGGGCGGAAATGCAGGCGGCCCGCGGCCATCTGGTGGGCGGGGCGAATGTCTGGCCCGCCCCCTACCCCCCGTGGGCGCGGCTCCCGCTTCCGCTCCAGCTCCCCGCCCCTCCTACGGTTCTGTTCGCCCGCTTCTTCTGCTCCTTGGTTCTGAGATAGGATCGTTTGCTGTGCCCTAGACAGAGGGCGTGCATGTCTTCTGCACGTGCCCACGAGACGGGGGGAGGCTTTAGCATCCTTGGGACGGCATTCGGGAGCGTGGAAAGGTAAGGAGGTAGGGATGGCGCCCCGCCCAGGACCCTCAGCCTCAGGGACTTGCCTTTTCTAGCCTGGGGGAGAGGCGTGCCACGGGGAGAGTCTTGCCACTGGGAGAGGCTTGCCACTGGGAGAGGCTTATCCCGTTTTTTCTAAGTCTTTGGTCAAGCGTCACCTTATCAGAGGGGCTTTCCCCCTTTATCCTTTTGTAGCATCACCGTCCTTTTTAAGCTGCTTGTCATGGTGACTTGTCTTAGTTTCCTCAGCTAAGGGTGAGCTCCACGACAGTAAGGGTCGTTTTGCTTCCCTAGTCCCCAGTGCCCCCCACAAAGCAAGCCCTCAAACGTGGAAGCAGAGGGCCCAGTTCGCCTGCAGCGCTCCCAACCAGACGCACCTCCTCCAACCAGCACGGTTTGCTGCCGACCCGTCCCCAAGCCTGCCCCCTCCCTCCAGCTCTGCTCCCCCCAACGCTGCTGAAGCAAGTCCCAGGCCCCCACCTGACTTCAGGAAAGGCTGGGCTGGCCAGGTTGCAGGAGTTAAGGGGCACCGGGCTGGGCCTCATCCCTCAACTCCCTTCCGGTCACCTTGGCCAGTGCCCGCGGACTTTGGACTGACTGGGAATGGAAGGCCGGAGGACAGGAAGCTCTCTCCCTGAAAGTGGCAGCTGCACAAGACGGGGATGGAGGGGAGAGATGCCTCTTCGGGAAAAGGAGAAAAAGCGGAGACCAAAAGGGCGGTCAGGCTCCTCTGAAGAAGTTGCAGGAGCTTACTTTACCAGCAAACGTCCTGTGAAGCAGCTGCCAGCCGGGCCTCCAAAGACGAGGCCGCTCCTTCTCGCTGAAGGACTCCCCACCCCCTCGGACCGCGAGTTCTTGCCCCTCTCAGCAGACGGATGCTTGGCTGTGCCAGGTTCCCTCTACCTCAGCCTACAGCGGAATCCAAAGATCAGTCCAGGCGCTGGGCCCAGACACAACCTACCTGGAAAACTCATCCGCGGACCCTCTCACAAATCCCGGAGCCTGGGACAGAGTCCGAATTAACAGGGCTCTCAACAACAGCAGGAGGGAAAGTTCTCCGTCTCGGAAAGGACTGGGCGAGCACCGGTCAGTCCAAGGCGATGGAAAGCCTTCCCGGAAGGCCTGGGAGAGCTTGAGAACACGTGGCCAGAGCAGCCGTGCCTCCGGTTTCTCCAGGCTGGGTCTGGGGCTTTGAGAAGTGTACGCGCGAGGGCTTTTTATGCTTGGACTAAAGCTACCCACCCGCCAGAGAGGCGTCTCCGAGGTGCATTTGACCGCGGAAGTGACCAAGAAGTACTTGCAGGGGCAGGTCTCCCCGTGACCCCACTGCCAACCTGGGCTGGAACCCCATCACAGAAAATCCAAGGAAACACGAAGTTTTACTCTCAAGCCTTATTACCCTATTGCCCCTCGGCTCCCACACCTCAGACACAGAGACAACGAGAACTCTGCTGCAACGTGTTTATTATGTGCCAAAAAAACTACACCACAGCTTACTCCACACATCCGTAGGAGAGTGCAGTCTTGCCTGCATATACTACAATGAGGTAGAGACTTCACACACAGCTTCACAAAACCCACAGAGTAGCTGGGATATGCAACAACGCAACGTCAGCTCAGCAGGAGGGAGGGGTTATGACACTGGTTCTTTGGCACACAGCTTCCCAAAGAGGGGCAAGTAGGTTTTTTGTTTTGTTTTTTTTTTTAAAAAAAAAGAAGAAAGAAAAAGTCAAGTTTTCAAATTCCAGTAGCATTTCCGTGACTGCAACTGTTGCTTCATACACTTCTCAAATAAAAGAAATAAGGGAAGGGTACTTGTCCCCTCTGAGAGAAAGGGCTCCTGTGAGCCTTCATCTGCCCCCACCAAAAAGCAGCCCTTTTTTAGCTCAGTTACAAAAGAAAAAAGTCCTGTGACTTTGTGATTAAAAACTTCTATCAACCCTCCCCCCACATAAGTGCAACTTAGGAAGGTGCAATAAACCATTTAAAACTATATACAGCAGCCGCTCAAATACCGTTTATCCGGTCCAGTTTCAAATCCAAAAAAAATTTTTTTATTCTTGGTTGCAAATGCCTTGATTTGCAACTGTGAGAAACAGTGACCAGCAGTCCCCCAGACACAAATTTGCTATAATGTTAAAAGCTGCCAGGAAAGAAAAAAAATCTCTTGTTCCAAACGACTTAAAAACTGTTTTAAGGAGTGTAAAAAGGAACCGGTAAAAACCCTCGAGCGTAAAATATGAAATATGATTTTGGTTTAAATGAAGAGCAAAGTCTCCTTGTTGTTTACAGTAAAAAACACCAGCTGAACACTCAGTTTATGCCGTTCAGGTGGGGGTTAAATAAATGGAAAGGCACTGTATGGCAACTGCGAGAATGAAACCAACGAGACCTGCGCATCACCACCATCAGTATTGCAAGGAATGTAAAAAAGCGCTTTTAATAAATAAACCTAGATGTAGGCATCGTGTCAATACCTTCCGGACACGTAGTTCTTTTTTGCTTTTCATCGGCAAAATGAGGAACTAAAATCTGGGAAAACTACAGAGTCGCTTGGAGGGTGAGCCAGAAGGTCCTTGCCCCGGCGCACCCCCTGAAAACAAAACCCGACAGAACTCATTGTGCATTAATTAGTGCAGAAACAAAGACAGATTCAGCAAGTGCAAAGGTGACTACGATTTTCCCTTGTCCTTGGGAAGCCAGCTCCCTGGTCGCCAGGGGCAGGACGGTGCAGGCAGCTGCCTGACCTGCCAGCCTTGGGCGCCACAGGCCACCGGGCACGGCCAGCCCCTCTAGCTGGCATCTCGGTTCTTCTGGTTCCGCATCAGGGGGCTGTGGTGGCGCAGGCCCTCCATGCTGTGCCGCCAGTGCCAGCAGCTCCGGCAGAAGTATTTGAAGCACACCTGGTGGGGGAGAAGGAGGAGAGACGCCGTGCCCGCGTCAGCACCAGTGAGGGGCTGCTGCGGGAGCTGCCTGCCTGCCCTGCTGGAGAGGGAGCAGGGATTCCTGGTGGCCTCTGTGCGGTTAGAAGACATGGTCTTGGGGAACATTTTCACCCCTAACAGAGGCCTGACCAACTGCGGTAAACCCACTAAGTGCCCAACTCAAGCAAACGTGCTGTGCTCCTACTGTGTGCGGAGAGGGCGCCAGCTCCCCGCAGTCCCTCCCACCCCCGGGGCTGCTCTTCAGGTCCCCTGCCCTTCCCACCTCCTACAGAGCAGCTGCATCATATGGCTGATAATTTGGGAGAACACTCAAAGACAGCGGCTCCATGTCCTAATGCTAGGCAACAGGCCTTCCTCTTCACACTAAGTGGAGAGGCGATGGGGTATGCACCACAGGCCTGGTCCTAGCTCTGGCCAGCCGTGCAACCTCAGCCAACCCACCAACCTCTGAACAGTGACCTGAAGATGGGGGTCAGCTGTGAATGATAGGGACACACAGAAGTCTGCTAGAGGAGGCTCCTCAGAGAGATACATGTTCTGACCCTTACTCAATAACCCAAATTTACTCACACCCTCCCTCTGGAGCCTCCGGGTTAACTTTGACCTACCTGGAACCTCTGACCTGAGCAATAAGCACCATGCAAAAACCCAAGCAGGGCTGCCTGCTTGTGTGTGAACAAGCCCCAAACCTCCCCTAACTCCTGTCCAAGTGTGGTACCAGGCCAGCCACACTGACACCACCTGGAAACTTGTCAGAAATAAAGAATCTCACATTCCACTCCAAACCCAAGTCGGAATCTGCATTTAAACAAGATCCTCAAATGTGTGCTCATTAACATAAGAGAAACACTGCCCTAACGCACCCAGAGCCCTGCTCCTGCCACCCAGGAGCATTCAACAGAAAGCTGCCCACTCTGACAACTGTGGATAGAAACCAGGTACAAATATCAAGAGTCCAGAGGCTCACAAGTGAAGAAGGGGTCCTTGAGCAGGGGAAGATCAATGGAGAAAGGCCTGAGTTAGAACTATTGTACTCGGCTTACAGGTGCTACTGACCATACCCACTCAGGTTCCTTTCATGCACAAAGATGTCCTGTTGGTGGTCGTGCCACAGGCAAGGGGAGGGCCAAGGTGTTAAGACTCAACTCAACAAGCTTTCCCAAGGGCTTGTTTCCCTGGTCTGACCATCAGAGAACATGACCGCTGCCTCCTTTGTGTGTTCTTAGACAACTACAAGAGCACCAACTTTCTAGGGACAAATGTGGCATGACAATTTTTAATTGAGGGCAGGGACTTCCTAGACATCTCAAGTGCCCTGGGGACTCACCTGATCTCGACAGAAGAAGGGACCAGGCTGAGAACTGCAGATATGACACAGAGAATCTTCTAGGTAGGGGTCAATCTGAACCTGCACAAAGCAAGAATGGGAGAGTGAGTGGCTCTTCTCTCCAGGAGGCCAAAGGGGCCAGAAAAGAAGGGGCATTACTGAGCTATACACAGGAGTACAGGAGGTCTCGTTTTAAAGGAGAGGATTACGGGCAGAGTAAGAGCCCCTAGAGGACAGATCCACACAGCACAGAAGGCCAGGCCGGCAGGCTCCAACACACACCACTGCATCTGCATGGGTTTCTTAGCAAATCTGACGCCACCATTCGATCACCCAGAAAAAGTAAGTGTTCAGAGGACTCAGGTCAGGTTGGAGAATAGGAAGCCAGGCTGCCCAAGCAACGTTGGTCAAACACCCAGTGAGCGGAGACACCTCACATGTTGAAGAGACTCCACGGTCCCAGCTCCCCTCCCTCCGGAGCCTGCCATGGCCAGGCCACGCCCAACCCAAACCTCACTTGGCCCACTCCCTGGGCACCCCAGCACACAAACGGCTCCAGGCTCAGGCCTGCCGTGGGTAGTGAAGACCCAGACTAAAGGTACAGACCAGCACACTCACCTTCTTGGTGAACTTGGTGGTTTTGATTTCCACGAAAGCAGCGCTGACCGCTTTCAGGTAACTACGTTGGTTATTGAAAGTCACACGACCAGACCCTAGGAACAAGAGAACAAACTTACCTTCTAACCAAATTCTCCCAAATGCTACTTGTCAACACTCAGGAAACCCTGTTTCTAGACCAGGGGTGTCAGACAGAAATATAATGTGAGATACTTATGTAATTTTAAGTCTTCAAGTAGCCACGTTTAAGTGAAAAAAAAGTGGTGGAATTAATTTTTATAATATAATTTATTTAACCCAATTTATCCCAGATACTATCATTTGAACACATGACACTGGCCGTATTTTAAGCATTCAGCAACCCCATTTATTGAACAGTGTAGTCATGCAGACTGCTAGCACAGGGGAAGGACGTGCTGCCTGAGACGGGGGCCGGCAGAGACGCCTCTGGTCCTGGCAGAAGCACAGGCAGGGGTAGGAGTGGGAACCAAGATGCAGAGAGAACACATCTCTGAAGGGAGGGCGGCCCGCAAACCCCTCCTGGCCTGGAGGCACTCCGGAGATGGGAGCAGGGAAGCCACAAGACGACCCATCCTGCCAAATATTGCCACGGCCCCACAGCCTCTCTGGTCCCCGTGCCCCGTGTGCGGTGCGGCAGGGATCAGCAGGCGGTGCTCCCTCCCCGCCAGACTCAGTGTGGGTGGGCAGAGTAAGCATTCGGGGAGGTGGCTTAGCCATGTCTTGATCACAAAGTCCAGGCTCTGCTCCACCTCCAAACCCCACCACCAAGATTACTCTGCTATGGTTGAGAAATGAACCTCCTTTCTCAGGGGGGCTGATAAAAAACTCCCCTCAGCGAGGACAGCACAGGCCATGACTACACTCTGCTGCCTGAGTCACCTGGTATCGTCCTTCATTGGTCTCTGCCCCTGGAGACAAGGCCACTTTTCAAGAACTCTTAAAAAAACAGGCAAGTTCAGGGAGGTCCTGCTTTTTAATGACATATACCTGTTCTTGTCGCAGACTGGTTTGGCTATGAGCTCTGAGCTTCCAACCAAAGTTCTGGTCCCACTTTCACCTCCTATGATCTCCTACCACTCTCCCCCCGTTCGTGGGAGGTGGAGGGAGAGGGGTGGGTGCAAGAGGCAGGACTGATGGCTTCTCTAGAGAACGACGCTATGCTGCTGGTAGGAACTCATCTGCAGACCTGGGTCAGGCCTCCCTCTCCACTCCCGTGGGAAGTATCACAATCTCGGTCTAGCAAGGTCCCAGGGGCCACCAAGCTTTCCCACACAGAAGTGGGACACTTACCAATGGGATACTTGTGCTTATCTGTGTCAATCCCAGCGTACACCACTCCACCAAATAGGTCGTTCAAGATGGCTGCCAGGGCCTCGGCGTTGAGCATCCCGTGCAGAGCACCAACAAACACTGTCCTGCTGGGGTCGAGTCTCTGAGAGGGGCTCCGGACAAAGTTGCTGTCAGCCAAGACCCAGGGGATCACCTGCACCTGGAAACCACCCGAAGATGTGTGAGCCCTGGCAGGGAGCCAGAGACACGGGCCCTCGTGCCGCGAGGCACATGCTCGGGAGGCACTCCAGCTGGGGTTCCGAGGCCCATCCAGTGGGGGCGCAGAGTACCGCCCAGTCCCGGGCACACAGGCACTCAGCAGCCACCTCACCCCCACTAGAGCTGGGTTTCGCTGAGTCTGTGTGTCCAAAATGGGGGAAACCAGTGGAACAGCAACCAGTCATCCTGGAGAGCAAGCGAAACAGTCCCAGCTGTCACACCCAGCAACCTAGCCCTCTGTCACTACCGTCAACTGTATGGTTCCAGCAGAGGACCGCAGAGCCACAGAGAGCACGACGTCCCTGGGGCAGAAGGGACTCACACTGAAGGGTAAGACCTGGAAGGACAGAGGGTGGGGATGCTCGCGGTCCCACTATGAGACGGCTGCTGGACCAATGTGTGCAGGATCGGGCGTGTGCCAGGGACAGGGAGTAACTGGAGAGAGGCAGGGTGGATGGCTTACAGGGCAGGAGGTGACCATGTCCTTTGCCCCTGAGTTCCCTGACCCTAGAACAAAATCTGGCATAGCAGGCAGAAGACTCCACGAGGAAGTGAGCTGACAGATGACTGGTGTTTTTGGAAAGTTAATCTGTGACGATCCAACAACAACAACAGCAAAAAGTCTCGAAGCAGGAAGAGATCTGAGGTGGAAACCACAGCTGAAAGGATGGGTGATGAGGACCTGGAGGTCCTGGTGGCGCTGGGCACAGAACAGGCCAAGGCCAAGAAGATTCTTCCACAGAGGAGGCTGTACAAGTGAGACCGCCTGGGCCTGGTGGGAGAATGAGGAGTCGGGGCTGAAGGGGTCCAGGCCTAGAAGACCGTGAGATGAGCGCCTGATGGCAGGTACCGGGACAATCTCATTTCATGGGAAGATGAAAAAGTCCGTGTTGCTTTTTCCACCCCCGTGGAGAAGTATCACCATCTTGGTCTATATCCCAGGGGCCAGCAAGCTTTCCAAGCTTTTTCTTACACTAAGCGCAAGAATCTAGATTACAGGACATCCTCAAGAAAGGCCCCACAGGAAGGCAGGGCTCAAGGAGGATGTGAGGCTGGAGAGGGGAGTGTGGGTCTGAAAGCGAGAGCAGAGCCACAGGAGCGACTGAAGTGACGGGGAGAGAAGAGAGTCCAATTCTGAGTGCACTGGTGGCAGAGAAGAGCCTGAGAGGAAGGAGAACCAGGACAGCCGAGAGTCAGTGCGTCAAAGGCGGGGAATCACTGCAAGGTGACGAGGCGGGGACAGGAGATGGGGAGGTGCCAGCAGGGGCACTGAGGAGGGCCGGGGGTCTGTGGTGTGGCCGTGGCAGCCTCTCGCTGTGAAAGCAGGGAACAGGGACGACGGAGCAGGTTAACCAAGTCCTAGAGTGTAAGGAGGTGGGAGAGCTGTGTGAGCCCCACGCAGCGGGAAAGGGCAGCCGCGAGACCAACTTACCCTGCCACTAAGACAGAATGTGAATTAGCACCAGGAAACATCTATAAAATAAAGAGCCAGCTTTGTTACTTGGATTATTTTATTTTAAACCCAATGTGACCATCTCGGTTTTTTCCCCCTTTACCCTACAGATTTTAACTGACTTGACTTCCTAGAGCAGTTTTAAGTTCACAGAGAAGCTGAGCTAAGAGCAGAGTTCCCATGTTCTCCGTGATCTGAGGCATGTGCCCCCCCAACACACGGTGCCTGCGCTACGATCGGGGGACCTGCACCAATACCTCGTCACCCCCCAAAGTGGTGGTTTCCCCATGGTTCAGGCTCGGTGTCTGTGTACATTCTGTGAGTCTAGACAAATGTGTAAGGACATGATCCCACCACTGCAGTATCACACCGAGTAGTCTCCCCGCCCTAAACCCCCCGTGCTCCAGCTATGCGTCCCTCCCTCCTCCATAACCCCTGGCAACTGCTGATCTTCCTACCACAATAGGCATTTCAAGTCCCCATTTTATAGATGAGGAAATGAAGGTTCAGATATATTAAGTAGCTAGTCCAGTATCACAGTGTTCTCTGGAACCAGGTTTTTAAAAAAAACAACACTGATTCCTGAGCGCAGAACTTCCTTTGACAAGCGGTTCTCGAACATCACCCACTAGAACCATTCGTGGAGCTTGGTCCAAAGTGGAGATTCTTACACTCCTCCCAAACTGACTCAGTAAGTCTGAGACGGGACCCAGGAAGGGCCCTGGCAGCCCCAGCAGTGAGGGTCGCAGGTGCAGTAACACTGCTAGAGACCCATGATGCTAAGGGCACAGGCACACGAGGCCGTGAGCAGAGAAGGCGTCAAGACAGAGAAGCATATGGAGGAACGCACATAGTGAGCAAGCCCTGAATGGGAGCCAAGAGGTGCTCCACGGATGGTGTGGGCTAAGGAGGAACTGACCCGCCACAGACTGGGAGGTCGGAGGCACAGCCTGAGGGCAGGACTAGCAAGACACAGCTGCAGATTATCAGTTAATTCCAAGTAGAGAAAGCTGCTGTTTTCAATTTCATTTCTAAGACCAGACGTTTGGGGCAGAGGTGTTGGCTAGAATAAGGGCCGGGACACAGTCTAACCTCTACAGGCAGGAGCACACAGACACGAGGAAGGCCCAGAGGTTTTTTGTTTTTCTACTGTAAGGGAGTATTTTGCTGTCCTTCCCGTAACACAGGAGGAGCAGCCTTCTTGTCTCAGTAGGAACGCTCGCCCGCCGCCCGCGTACTCACCCACCCCAGGAAATCCATGCCTCACACGCGAAGCACCCTGACCCAGAGAGGACGTCGTGCTAACTCACCTCCTTGCAGCGCATCCTCCGGCTGGACATCTTGAAATAATATTCACTCAGACCATCTGGGCTCAGTGGATCATGAGAGCAAGCCTGAAGCAAGGCCCGGACAGACTTCTCTAGTTCAAAGACCAGATACACATACCCTATTTCCGATAAAGGGAGAAACAGCATTAACATCCCTGGGGTGGTTACTCCTCAGGCTTGGTTTTGCAGTAGGGGGTTTCTTCCAAGAGAAATGGCTTCATGTGTAAGATACATGTTTGTCCTACTCCTGGAATGTCTTTCTGAATGGAAGCACTTGCCGGGTCAGATGGCTGGACCAAGTGAGGGAGAAGCACACCATCTCCCACCCGAGGGAGGGAAAGGACAAGGTGGGACACAGGATCCCATCATAACCACACAGCTCTTCATCCCAGAACACAGCATGTTCCGGTCAGCAGAGCCAGGCTGTCCTGGGGCAGGGAGGATGGGAGGTCTGTGGCCCGTCTGCTGGGGCACGGAGGTATTGCTTTAAAAGCCTAGTTAGACCACTGGTTCAGTTCATCGGAACATTTTCAGTGAAGATGGGGCAGAGTGAAAATAGCACCTGCTCCTTTCTACAGGGAAGGGATCTCATTTCAGACCAGTGAGGAATCAGATGCTTGGTCCTCATTCCTGCCAACTCCAAAGGGATCTCAGAATTAGGTCAGGCAACAATGTAACTGGGCAAGAAAGGCAGGCAAAGGAAAGCTTTTTGAACGCCTCATTTTGAGAGGAAAGTAGCTGCCAGGGTTCAGGTTTGGAGGGAAGTGCACAAGGAACTGCACACAGCAAGATTCACAGGCACCTCCAACCGCAGTGTAGGCGTGGACAGAGAACATTAGCTCAAGGAAGCCGAGGGACGTGCTGGGCTGGAGGGAGTGCCGACAGCGGAAAGTTCTGTGCTCTCGAGTGCCCAAACCAAGTTACCGGCATGCAGCTGGGACAGCCCAGCACCCTCAGTGCAATTACGTAGTAGGGAGGGGAAAAAAAAGCTCCTACCATGTCTGTATTACCTTTAGGCATATTACCTTTGGGAGGACACCGGGGGTGCTTGCCATCCTTACCAGGCCACTCCACACTCAGAGAGCCAAAAACACGGAAGGTGTTAACCAATCCAGCTGCAGGGAGATGGAAAAGAATGGCAGAAACTGACGGGTCCCCCTCCCCAGGAAGGCGTAAGCACAGGACCCCAGTGCTCCTCTCCCAGACTTCTCTCCCTTGACAAACAACTCAGAATTGACCTTGGGTCTCTGGTAATAGACACAGAAACAATACGGGTGTCTAAAACTGCACCCCCGCCCTCACTCACTCCTGTACTACCCTGTGCTTGGGCCCAGGTTCAGCCCTGGCCTCGAGTCCAGGTTCAGTGCTCTTGAGAGAGACGCCCCACCTTCAGTGCTCGAAGCAGCTCACCTTCCGTAATATCCCAAGGAACACCTCCTAGGAACACCTTACAAGAGTAGATGGGGTTCTTGTAGTTCCGGGGAGGAAGCTGGCCACTCCAGGTACAGGTGGCTTCATTCACAGCTTTGGTAGACGACAAAGAGAGAAATGGGTCAGAGGATCAACAAAGTCACTGCTCTTTTTTGGGATGAACTTATCCAGAAAGAACCAGACAGGCCATGGTCCCAGCCTGGCTGCCTGGGAGGACATCCATGAGGATTCTGAAAGGCAAGAAACCTTACACCTCATCAAACCAGTCAGCCCAGTGTGACGAATCCCTAATTCTGTCTCCACTAGAACAGACGGGAAGAGCAAGCAGTTATGCGGGTAAAAGTGATCCCAACCCAAGCTATTTTCAAACATGTGACTGAGAAGCCAACCACAAAGTCGTTTAATCTAGTCATGGCTTACAGTACT
This sequence comes from Ursus arctos, assembly GCF_023065955.2. Taxonomy (NCBI): domain Eukaryota; kingdom Metazoa; phylum Chordata; class Mammalia; order Carnivora; family Ursidae; genus Ursus; species Ursus arctos. The sequence goes on from NW_026622963.1 coordinate 34,820,991, forward strand.
AATTAAATTTCTAATTACTTTAAAACCAACAAAGCAATTTTGTATACAATGTCCTACAGGCTAACTGGCCCAAATTGGCCTTCTCCCCAGATGTTCAAACAAGGAACATTCTACTGTTCCCTGGTCTTCACTCTGAACTCAGTCACAGAAGTCAGGACAGTGCCAGTAAAAACCACCAGTAGCAACCCAACAAGACAAGAATGTCCCCACCACTCCCCTACGCAGAACCATGTCCCCTCACTGCCAGAGCTGCCTTCACAGCACCTGCACAGACACGGGCCTTCCTTGATGCCAATACTGTAAGATAAAGGATTTTCCCCCAACCACCCCGCTTTCTATTTATACCAAATGCAAGTTTGTCTAAACCCATTGAAGTTTCTCTGACTCAAACACCTCGTTAAGAAACCCTTCTTGCTGTACAGAGGAGAAACCATCTTGTTTGGCCTGTTCTGAAAAGTTCTAGAGGCCTCTCTGTTCTCGGTGACCACTTTGGCCTTCAACCCGTCTCAGTCTGTGCCTTTCCAGATCAGTGGGGACTGGCTAGTCCTTGCCCGTTTTAGTCCTTCAGCACTGGGGCAGAGAGCCAATGAAACCAACCATCACGTCCGCCCAGGACAATGACATGGAAGCTCATTCCTTAAAAGGCACAGGCCCAATGTGTTGCTACACCAAGAACTTGGGTACTATCAGCAATATTTTGCAAACAAAAACATAAATCAATACAATGGCCTCATCCAAAAGCAAGGTAATGTCATTTCATAGGCAAACAATGGCACTAGTACAAACACGGGTTGCCAAAACCATTAAGTGAACAGGGCAGCAGAAACACCAGGGGAGAATGAGATCAGGTCCAGCTCTGTGGTGGGAAAGATAGACATACTGAAGCCTACAGAAGCAAATGGATGGAGAACTGAACATTCACTTAGTCTCAACTCCAGAACCTTAGAAGAGCGGTCAGTGAGCATCTACCTCCCTGAAGCTTTGGTGAGCAACTTACTGAGACTCCTCTACTTCCAAGTACCGGTGTAAGAGGAGGGACAGATTCAATACGTGTTTGAACTCAGATGACAGAGCCTAAGGGTTCCTGGGAGACGAGGCTGACACATGGACCACCTACCCACAGTGCATCCCTGAGCATACCCATCAGAAAGCCTTGGGAAGAAAGCTCCAGCATGGGCTATGTCTGACAGGGCTCGGAATTAGAAAGGGGAGAGGTAGACGAAATCCTGGGCATCACTTCCAGGGTTTCTCCTGAACACACCCACCCCTGAAGAGCACGACGGAGAGGTGGGTCCAACCCCACAGGGGCGCAGCCTCCTTCCTCTCTGCTCAGCCTCAGAGAAGTCCCTGAGTTTGTCCCATTCGCACTTACGCCACAAAACACACCAGAGACTTCACCACACAACCAGGGCCCCTTCTGAACAGTTCACCAGTCTGTGAACTAAGGCCACTTACTCCCTGTGCCCAGAACAGGCTCCAGGCCTGGCCACGGCCACACTCACCTGCAGCTTGCCGGTGCAGCCTGGCCTCTCTCTCGATGCTGAAGGGGTCTTTGGGGGCTTCGAGGAGGTCCCAGGACGGCCACACAGAAGCTCCTGGCCATCTCTTGGATGCACTGGTTGGGGAGGGGCTGACCGCAGCGAGAGCAGCTTGCTCTTGGTCCATCCGGGACCCAACCCCCATCTTTAAAGGGTCTCTGGGACCACCCCCCGTCAGAGACAGGAAGGGCAGGGGAGGGGAAATGCGAAGGCTTGACTAGGGGAGGAAAAAGGAAGACACGGGTTTTTAAAGGACAGTTTTGTTATAAAAGTAGTAATCATACTCTATATAGAAATTATACCATTTAGCTCTGATATTTTCTTTTAGACTTTCTTCCTATGCATTTTTTTATTAGTTGTCCTTACACTAAAATTTAAATAAATCCTGTTCTCCCCAACTCAACATTTTTTTCATATCCCCAGGCAAGTCTTCATAGTCATTTTTAATTAATTTATGATAATCTATTTAGGGAAAAAGCTAAATTTCACTAACCTATTCCCCTGTTAAATATTTAGACACATTCCAAGTTTTCAGGATTATGAACACAAACTTTAAGGTATAGCTTCTTCTTGCTTTGTGTGGTTTTTTTTGGGTCCAATTCCTAGATGTAAAATCCCAAAATGCTTTCTAGGAGGGTTCTGCTTTCTATCAAAAACGTATGAGAGTGTGGGTTTCACTCTAAGCTTGTGTCAAGGCTCTAAATTTTACTAACTTAAGTGGGTAAAAATGATACCACATTATCAAAAAAACACAAACTAATTACTCAGAATATTTCCTATAAGTATGAATACTGCCTCTATTTCCTCCTTCTGTGGGCTGTCTACCCACAACTCTTCATCAATTAACCCTTGGGATTGGGTATCTGAGAAAGTTCTTTCAACAAAATCCCAAAATATCAAAGCTAGTTATGAGGTAAATTCCCAAGACTGAGCACCATCTGAATTAACATAAGCAGAACCAGAAGCATCTAACCCTATTTTGTAGGGGAGTAAACTACAGCCCAGAGAAATCAAAGGGACCTGCTGTGGTTACCCTTCTGGAAACATGGACTAAACAGAGAAAACCAACAAGCAGGGGGAACACCAATGCCAGCTTTCGTATTCTAGGGCAGGCCAACAGGAGACCAGGTGGGTCTTAAAAGGTCAGGCAATGGATGGGAAACTAACCACATCCAGCGCTACCAGAGCTGGATGGAGAAGAGGGCGGGGAAAGAAGCCTTCGTAGTCACTGAACAGTCAGCTGAGGGGATCTGGCAGTAGAGAAAGTCAGGCTCAGAAAGCACCTGAAATTGTATTTTATCTAAGGATGATTCCTCACTGCCATTCCCATGTATTTACCTCTCACGTCCCCTGTCCCTCATCTACTCTAATCCACCCGCCAATTCTACTTAGCTCAGGTGCCACCCCTGTCACGCACCGCTGTGGAGAAGGGGCGTGTGGTACACAGATTAACTCTGAGGCCACAGTTCATAGGTTCATCATGGCCTCACACGGAGGTGGCATGGGTCAGTAACGAGAACAGAGGAGCTACAGTCAGCCTGATCTGGATTAAAATCCTCGCTCTGATAATTACTAACGTGTGACTTTTAAAATCTTCACCTAGAAATTCTGAGATAACATACGTAAAGGTATGTAAACGGTTCTGTTTCAAGGCTCAAGAAAACAACCGAGCAGGTCAAGAAAGAGAACAATGCAGGACCTCTCATATTAACTTTCGAAATTAACTATTTCTCAGAGCCCTTGAAGTAACTTGTAAGAGGAGAGTCCGCTGCTTGGGTCCTGAAATGTGCTGCTCAATGAGTGTACAAGGCATTGTCTCCTCTGTGGAGGATGAAGGTTCTCTACACGTCCACAGTGGCCTCCCCGATTCCGTCATTCCCCCTCCCGCCTGCATGCTGGTGGACACGCTTCCACGGCACGCTCGCTCGCCCTGCCCACCCCACTCCCCGACAAGTGACATACGATCAAGTCTGAGAGATGATCTGATCCCGAACTGAAGCCACTCGTGTCTGAGTCAGAGGGGCTGCTAGAACGGGAGTCCAAGATGGGCCGGGTGTCCAGGCGGGATCCTCTAACTGACGGTGCTGGAAACTTGTCCACCAAGTCAGATCCAAGCGGGTCCAGAGGCAGGAAGCTCAAGGGGGGTTTCCCCAGGACGTTGCCCAGTGGGTTGTGGAGCATGCTCAGTACTAGGAAGAGAACAGAATAAAGAAGTCTTAGGACCTCTTTGTTTCCTTCCTGAACAACAGTCCTTCCCTTTTCTCCCACAGCCGCTGGAGAAGATGCACGAAGGCACAACCACCGAAGCACGGCAGAGCCACGGTGAGCTCAACGAGCAGACAGACATCCAGCACCGACAATGGGCAACAAGGGCCCGTCAGAGGCAGTTCCAGAAGCACGTCAGGACCACGGTGAGAGCAACGAGCAGACAGATGTCCAACACCGACAATGGCCAACAAGGGCCCGTCAGAGGCAGTTCCAGGACGGCTTTCTGAAGACCAGAGTTCTTGCTGCAACAGCGGAAGAACTGCTCTCCGCCGCCCAGACTCAAGGGTCAGTGCCAGTATTTGGGACACTGTGCCAGGAGGAACCCTGGTCACAGCTGCTAGTAATGTCTGGATACACACGTCATGCTGCTGTAGACGACACCTTTGGCACAATTAGGAAGCCCAAACCACACTCCTTCCTTACTGCCTGCCAACATATTTATTCAAAGAATTCCCACTTTTCTAACACTATATAGCTACATTACTGAATTTTATGCCATGCCCCACAAGTCTGGTTCAACATGAGCACACCATCTCCTCTGCAAAGCCCCCTCATGCAAAGTTCTTGCATGAACAGACTCTGTCCTATTCACCCCTGAACCTCAGACCCTGAGGACGGAAGCAGAAGGACAGTGTGGTTAAGCCCACTCTGGCTTAGGATAAACCTAGGCTAGAACCCTAGGTCCGACACCCCTCCCCGTAGCTGTGTGCTTTGCGAAGCCTGTGGAGTCCCCATGTTCTCATGACATCTTGAGCGGAATATCAACGGTTTCATAGATTTGTTGGGAGGGTTCGATAATTAAGACAGCAGATGGAAAGTGCTCAACGGAGCAGTGCCCAGCACACAATATTTAAATACCAAGCATCAAAAAAGAGCGAAGCAAAGGCCAGAAGAGGTAAAGTGGACAGAAGGGACATCTTTCCACCCTTAGCCTTGAAGACATAAGGAATCCAAAGGAAAACACGCCTTTTACCCATGAGGATGAGGAATAGAAGGGCTTTGCCACGGAGCACGGTGGCATGAATGCCAGGGACGAAATGTTCATCTGAGAATGCTCTCATCTGAAGACAGGGGAAGTGTCCACCTCAAAATGGCGGGGTTAAACCAAAGTAACGTGTGCGTGTGTCTGTGTGCATGCAGGTGTGCAGGTGTCCAGTAAGTGGTGGCCGTGCCTGGGACCCTCCCCTGGTCACTGGGTGACACACAGGTTGCTAGAGCTGGTCTCCTCTCAGGTTCCACGTCTGTCTGAACGCCGGCTGGGGGCTGTGCTGGGTCCCAAGAAGCAGGAATGAACCTCTCCAGACACACAGTGGCAGTGAAAGCATGTTCTCAGGGCAGCACGCACACAGACCGTTCACGGCAGCACGCGTGAGCCATGGGAGACCAGCCCACTCTCCTGTGGCCCAGAGATGAAGATAAGGTGGGTGTATCTTTAACTTTTTACATGCAGGGGATACTGTGGATGTGTATGTTTATTTTATTCTGGTAAATAGATCCTGAATTCTTAAAGAAACGGTCACACCAGTTTCCCAAGGGGATGTACCACTTTGCATTCCTGCTGGCACTGAAGAGCGTTTCAGTCCCTCCACGTCCCGGCCACCACCTGGCACACCTGGGCTGTTTCATTCTGGCCAGTGTGACGTGCGTGCGCTGGGGTGGGGGCTGCATCACCTACAGTGAGGATTCTGTTAGCTTATTACCTTGTTTTTTAAGAAAACATTCTTTTAACTAGGCCTTTGAAAGCCGTTTCCTAAGCACAGCCCGTAACCGCATGCTCAAAGTAAGCGTCTCTCAGTGCTTGGATTCTGACATCCACCAGAAATAATCCTTGTCAAACTTCTCAAATACTCTTGACAAGCCCCTGCCTCAGTGAAGCACAAAATCCAAGCCCCTGAGCTCATGCCCTGAGAAGCCAGGAGGTGTGAAGATTTATTCCAGGCTCCTTCCTGGTGCTGCAAAACCTGGCATAACAGCGCCGTGAAAACTAGCGGATCGCACATATCGGCCTTGAAATGGTACCAATGCCCTGAAGGGCCTCCTCTTTCTTCACATTTTACAGAATAAATGTAGGGTGCCGAATAGCAAGATAACAACCGAATCCTACAGAGCTGAGAAAACCGAGTTCACTGTGAAGGTACGAGGCCGACACTGAAGAGCTGCTGTGGGGGTGGCAGAGGTGGCTGGCAGGAAGGCCCTCACTGCACCTGGGGCCCGGCGGAGAGAGCCCGTGTCTACACTCGACAGCCCACTCTCTCCACACGGGACCCATACAGGGCTGTGAAGGAGGAACTAGGACAAGAGCTGATGGAGACAGCTGCAGGGGAGGTGAAGGACGGGTCATGCAGCGCAGGTGAAGGACAGAAGCGGGTCAACAGGGGATGCAGATGCAAACCAGCCATTTTGATGCGCTGACAGCTGCAAGAGGGACAGAGGAGCAGACAGAAGAAACAGGAGGTGGTGGGACGGTGAACACTGAGCTTTGAGGACGGCAAGACACAGGATGTGTGACCAGCGGTGGGCTGACACGGAATGTCTGAGAGGCTGGACAGGTCATACGTGAGGATATTAAAGGGGCCCATGGTGATAACTGGGCCTGGGGTTAAAACAAACAAACACTGAGAGCTTCAGAGAAGGAACTGGGAAACTGGAAGGAAGAACAAATGGAAAGGCCCTGAGGTAAGTGGTAGACGAGGCTTGGAAGAACATGTATCTCCCGCCTGACAAGGCAGCACCGTCGAGGAAACCCCCCCCGGCAAACGCACAAGTTAGAGGGAGCGTTCCCCAGGGAAAGACCAGACACGGGCTGCGTGTCAATCCTAGAAAAAGGTACAGCCCTGTAGGGAGCCCCAGGAGTTGTCATGGGAAACAGCATAAAGCAGCAGAAAAAAGCTCAAGAGAAGATGGGTGGCCCAAGGGGCTTGTATTGGGGGCATCAAGGACCATAAATATGGGCTAGAGTAACTGTGTCTTCACCCAAGGTTTTCAAAAAAAGTGCATTTGGAAGAATCAAAATGCAAAACGGGTGCCCCTGCAGACTACTTTTCTCATTTGCATCAGCTTCTATTCACTACCGTGTTCGTACTTCTATTCTACCAGCCACAAATCCATCTACCTCAACTAACATGTAATTTTTTTTTTACCATGCCCACAAAGATATCCTGAGTCTCTGTCAAATTCCTGTGTCAAAACTAAGAATTATGTCTATAGCACTCCTCTCAATGTGATAACAAGCCTATCTAAAAAGAAAATGGCATGACAACCCACGTGGGCCACTAATGAACTCACTTCCTTAAGTGCCCATGGTTCCTGGTCAGTCACCTGTTCTACAGTCTGGAGCAGGTTCACTCAAGCTCCTACCATTCAGTAACAGCAGCCTCCACTTACTGCACAGAGAGCAGGGGCCAGACGCTTTGTTGGAAGTACTTTAGGTTAGTAGTAATCGTCACTAAATCCTAAGCAGTGAGTACCATTACCCCATCTTAACAAAGGAGAACCCAAGGCTCAAAGGGCAAGCGTTGGCAGAAGTAACAGCTAGTGAGAGACAGGATGCGACCCAATTCTTTGTGATTCTGAGCTGTATGTACTGGAAGGCACCGTTCACTAGCGACTTTTTTTTTTTTCTTTTAGTACTCAGGACTTTACATCTTTTCATCTTCCTGTTCTTGACACCTCTCTTTTGTTCAAATTCCTTTAAGACCATCAACTCCTGAGGAAGCTGTCTCGCCCACCAAAGGCCAGTGCCCTGGGATCTAAATCATCCAGGCCTTGAAACTTCTCTAGGGCCTTCCCACTGTAGGAACTCATTAAAAATGCATCGTGGGCCCTACTCCAGACCCACTCGATCAGAACCTGCATTTTGAACAAGATCCCCAGGAGGTTTGTGTGAGCATTAAAGTTTGAGAAGCACTCATCTAGAAAAGCCTGAGGCTTGCTACGTCAAGCTTGTCATCAGTTCCCCTCACCACACCCCAAAAACCCTTCATGTCATTATTTCCCTTGACTTAAAAACTGTAGGTTAAACACAGCTCTTACAGCATAATAGCAACGAATACCTAAAATACCAAAAGCACGGTGGTTATACAGGACATTTCCCAAAGAGTCTGATCTCTGAAAACACTGATGGGATGCACAGTGGGGGGTACGGAGGTGAGAAGGAGGGTGACAGTAACCAGGAGCAACGAATATACAAGAGTGGTGCAGACTGTGCTGACAGTACAAGAGTGGTGCAGACTGTGCTGACAGTACAAGAGTGGTACAGACTGTGCTGACAGTACAAGAGTGGTACAGACTGTGCTGACAGTACAAGAGTGGTGCAGACTGTGCTGACAGTACAAGAGTGGTACAGACTGTGCTGACAGTACAAGAGTGGTGCAGACTGTGCTGACAGTACAAGATACAGACTGTGCTGACAGTACAAGAGTGCTACAGACTGTGCTGACAGTACAAGAGTGGTACAGACTGTGCTGACAGTACAAGAGCGGTACAGACTGTGCTGACAGTACAAGAGCGCTACAGACTGTGCTGACAGTACAAGAGTGGTACAGACTGTGCTGACAGTACAAGAGTGGTACAGACTGTGCTGACAGTACAAGAGTGCTACAGACTGTGCTGACAGTACAAGAGTGGTACAGACTGTGCTGACAGTACAAGAGTGGTGCAGACTGTGCTAACAGTACAAGAGTGGTACAGACTGTGCTGACAGTACAAGAGTGGTACAGACTGTGCTAACAGTACAAGAGTGGTACAGACTGTGCTAACAGCTTTGGGAAAGATGTTGACTGGCGCAAGCTAAATGTCACAAGTATACAAGACAACCGAAAGACTCTAAGCTCATGTGGGCAAAAACGGAGGGAGCTAGGGCCTACTGCTTGGAGCAGACACCTGTTAAGAGAGAAGGAAAAGTGCCACGAAGGACACTACTGGGTCACGTGAAAAAACTGGACTACAGACAACAGTTTAATGAAAGTACTGTATCAACTTTACATCGACTGGTACTGAGAACGGCTCTGTACCTAAGAACATCTCTGTTCTTAACAGTTCAGGAAGAACTTATGTAGAGACAGAGAGAGAGAAGAACATGGAAACGATGAAGGTGAACGTCAACAACAGGAGTCCAGATAAAAGAAATACAGGTGTTCCTTGTATAACTTTATAACTTCAGTAAACTGAAATTATTCCCAAACAGAAAGGGTTTTTTTTAAATGACACGAAGGAAAACTAGTCAATTCCCACTGGACTTTCTCTGCCTCTTTCAAGGTAACTGGATCTAGCCTGAAAAGGAGAATCAAGCACAAGTAATAGGGCCTAGAATCCCCAGCGGGGATGGTGGGGGAAGGAGGGGGATGAGAAGTACCTTCCGAGCCTCTGTCTGTAAGAAGAAATAATCTTCTTTTAAACTTCTTAAAACCTCAAAAACATTTATATGAATATTTGCAGGCACACATGTGGACCGAGTTCTGCCTTCTCAACCAAGCATGCCAACCCACTCCAACAGTAATTAGCTCAACATCGGGCAGAGAGCAGGTGATCAGTATCTGCTGAATAATACTGGAAGGAAGGAGACACCACAACCCTTAGAGCCAGTACTCTCACTGAGGCCACACCCTACTGATCAAGGTTGTTCATCTTAAGGACACAATACTGACCTAGAGGCAACTCGGAACTAGGGGAAAAATTTTTTTAGTTCATCCCAACCCAGCCCATCACCAAAACAGGGGTTGAGAGAAGTAGTTACTTGCCACATCCATTTTGTGACAATACTCCTTCCGCTGGTTTCAAATACTTTCTTCAAAGAGAACTAAACACATACAGGAGGCAGAGAGCTACTCTGCTCGAGGAAGGGCAGAGTATCTGTTGGATACACACTTCCATATTCAAGTACGAAGAGCGGAAAGAGTGCTTCACTGAGCACCATCCCAACCACACAGAGGAACAGGGGCAAGGGGCTTAGACTGATGGCTCAGAAAAGGACAATGCCATCTAGCAGATGTAAGATCAGGGTGTCCCGGGATTAACACGCCTGGGTCACATGAGCACCTCCATGCAGTTTCCTGCAAATACTACAGTGGAAGGGGCCAAGGATACAGGAGGAGTTTGACTAGAAGATACGGGGAAGACAAGAAAATCTAGTATGAACAGGCCTAGAATTTTCCAGGTATTTTGAGATTTCCTTCAACCCACAGAAGGAGCCAGGTTTCTAGAAACTGTCACCCGTGGTCAGATGCCCCAGAGTGATCTCACTGTCCCTATATAGTCAACTCACAAAGGGCCTGGCCAGGTAGTTCTTTGAATAACTACAGATCAAAGGGAACAGCTTCTGGGGAAGGTGGGACCTCATTTCAAGAGTGGAACCTGTCTTGCTCCCGGCTCAGGCCATAAGACCATACTTCCCTTGGCGTAAGGTTGCTGGGTGGCCAGCACTGATTCTTACCAGCTGAGAATCAGGAGGGAAGGAACCAAACAGCCAGCAACTGACAGGTTTCCCTCTTCCTAACTTGAAGTAGGAAGTATATTTACTGGAAAGGCACACTCTTTAAGCTACATAAACTAAATCCAGTGGAAGTGATAGGTCACTTATGCTGCAGGCCAGTAACTAATCTCAAAGTCCACTTCCCATCGCAGGGCACAGAGCTTCACCAAGGCCAGATGTCAAGTATTAACCCAGATGGCTTGGAGGGTGGGAAGTGTGGGAGAGAAGTCCATAGTCACCCTTCAACGGGAGCCAAGGCCCTGACCTCTGTGCTCGATTCCTGAACTCCACAACTCAGGGACCATAGGAAGTCTGAGCTTTACTAAGTCTCTCCAGCCCTGGTGGCCAAGCGTATGGCACTTGTATCTTCCAAAAGTGACTAAGAAAAGCAGTGTGCTCTTCCTGGAGCAGACACACTCATCCCCACTCACATGCTGGCAAGAATCAGCATCAGCTACAGACAGCTCTCAGAGAAGTCACGGGGAGGAGAGGACCTGGCAGAGGGTTCCAGCTCATTAATGCTACCTCAGAGGGTACAGGAGACCAAATCAGCAGTAATATTTTTAGACCGATTGTTAACTTTCTCCACTTTCACCCTTCTATGCCAGCTCCTGTGGGTTTTACAGCTGAGTCACTGTTCGAATTTTCTGAAACCTTCCCCAAGAGTACAGAGTCACCCAGAGTCTGATGGTGGCAGCAATAATGGCAGCAAGAGCTTGGCACTGGATGTGGGTATTGCAAGACACTGTCTGAGTTTGAGCTCAGCTTGGGGAGAGACTAGGCCCAAGACATCATAGTCAGATGCCTGCTATCCACTGGGAGTACTCACGGAAAAAACCCAGACCAGGGGCCATTATTTCTAGCTTGAGATTTAGGGCCACATACCTGGAACCCTTCCTTCCCTATCCCAACCCTTAGCTCTAGGCTGCTTGCTCAAAATCCATCTGAAGGCATAGAGGTAAGAAGGGGGAGGGCAGCACTCATTCCAGGTGTAACAACAGACTGCTTTTTGCCTGTAACTCCAAAGCTGCAACCCTACACCATAGCTCGACCCCGCACCGTAGCTCGACTCAGGGGCAGTCTTCTGAGTGTCAACTGCCTCCACTGACTACGGATCCCATAGATCCAAGGTGGTACCCAAGCCTTTCTCCCCTGTCTTGCTCACTGGACAAGTTTCCTTACTTGAAGAAATGACATACCCAAGTCCTATGTAAGGTTGGCACACATGCTCTCCTACCCAAATTCTTTCTCACCTAGGAGGCGCCCTATTGTTCATTGCTTCCCAGGCCCTCCCTTCTCCCTGCACTGCAAGCTATCCCTTAGTAGACTACCTGACTCCATGAGAGCATTCACGTTCCAGTGTACGACAACATTTTCTGTAAATGCATGTTCATGCCTTAGAAGATGTGGAGGTTCAGAGATACTGATCTTTGAAGAAATCTATCCATCCAGCTGATCAAAACAAGTAGGAGGCAGAAGAATGGGAGAGACCCTGACCGAATTCTACAGTTCAACGCTCCCCAGAATTGACAACATGGTGGCTTGGCATTCATCGTTCATTCAATAGATCCTTATAAAAAGCCATGAACCAGGCCCTGTGCTACGTGCTGGGGACAGAGCAGTGGCGAACTGAAGCACGGAGTTAGATTTGCAGAACTTGGTCGGGCCCAGGAAGTGCATGTTCTACAGATGAAGAGCCCAACTCTGTTTTGAATGTCACCTCAGAAAGGCTGTTTGGAAGGACAGCAGCAGCAGAAGCAAAATGGCGAGGGCTCCCCTCTCATCCCAGGCTGATCCAGCCTGCCCACCAATGGGAAGCCTGCAAGTAACACAGTACGGGGAACATACCATTCATAACGTGACTGGTTAGCAGTCAGGGCAGAAACCAGAGAAGGTCGACAGGTTAATCCCTGAGGGACTTCTAAAGACAGTGGGAGAAAACAAGACATGGCCTCCAGAATCCTCAGACTGAACATCTGGTCTACCCGCTGGGCTTCAGTACAATGCATTCATTAGGAGTCCCTGGCTTCCAGGCCTCCCCGAAGCAGATTCTCAGTCACCCCCCATCCTGCTGAGTAACGCTGTATACAAGAGTACCCGGGGGGAGTCAGCAAGACTGATCCATCCGGTGGTGCTGCTGATGAGTGGAGACTCAGGGAGGGGAGTCACAACTGTCCACGGCACACCCTGGCCTTGAGGGGCCTCAGCAAGGGAACACACCACCTCTGGCTGGACAGCCGCAGGGCTGTATGTGGAGATACCTTAACAGAAGGGTTCTTGTCCAACCTGTTTGAGTTCTGCTTACAGGAACACAGGTGCAACAGAAAGCGCAAGAGTTTTGGAATCAAAGAGACCTGGGTAGAAATGTGGCTGGTGTATAATTTCTGGTACTTCACTACTTCTGTGAGCCTATCTCCTCATCTTTACAATAGAAGTAATGCCTGTGCCCACTTCACAGGACTGTGCAAGCATTAAAATCACATGATGGACTTCGCATAGGAGGCAGTCGGTAACTAGTGGTGTTTAGTCATTCCATCCCCCACCCTTAGCTATCAGAGCCCTGCTGCTTTCAGAGACCCGCTGTTCCATTACAGGACTTAAGACACTGCCAGGAAGACAAAGGTAGTGCTGGACACATGTCCTGGGGTCTAAGGGAAACACCCACTTCTTTTTTTTTTTTTTTTTTTTTTTAAAGATTTTATTTATTTATTTGACAGAGATAGAGACAGCCAGCGAGAGAGGGAACACAAGCAGGGGGAGTGGGAGAGGAAGAAGCAGGCTCATAGCGGAGGAGCCTGATGTGGGGCTCGATCCCGGAACGCCGGGATCACGCCCTGAGCCGAAGGCAGACGCTTAACCGCTGTGCCACCCAGGCGCCCCGAAACACCCACTTCTAACATTAAAAGGGCTTCCTTCCCAGCAAGAGGTGAGGCTTCAGGGTAGGCACAGTCTAGAGAAAGGGACCCCACAAAGTGCCATATCCAAACCAATACTGGCCTTGTGGCCACTAATCTCAAAACCAGATTCCACTCCAGTGTCTTCCAGCAGGGCTCTGAGGCTAATGGAACCCAAGTAGCAGAAGGACCCTAGTCCCTTGAGAAAGGTATCCATGTACCAGCCTCATGCTGAGAGCCCAATGAAAGGTTGTCCCTATGCAAAAAAAAAAAAAAAAACAAAAAAAAAAACCAAAACAACAACAACAACAACAAAACCCGTAGGGGAAGAAATGGAAGCGCCCATCGTAGCGACTATCATGCTGCATTTAGTGTACCTTCTCACCTGTTTTCCCTTGATAGTCATGGAGGTTTTATTCACTGATGAATAACCTAGTACTTGGCACACAGCCAGGGCTCAAGCTTGTTGAATAAATTTAGCCAAGATTTTCAGTCAAGAGCCCCACTATCTCTACCCTTGCCCCAAACATGCTAAATACTTCACAGTGGCAGAAGAGGGTCAAACATAAAGCCATAGCTGCCTGGGGCAACAGATCACCAAGCAGGGCACAAGGAATAAGCTTGCCCCTGGTGTTCTACACAGACCGCCTGGTACCATGCTATCTGCCAGGTCAACTCCCAGACTGTCCAGAGCTGTTTAAATACCTCCTCCCCCCTGAAGAAAGTGAGCTAGTTGGTCTTCAGATGGGAAGGCAGTGTAGGCACTGGAATGTGGGCTGCATGTTCCCGCATTGCTGGCAAGGGTGCCCGATCTGGCACTGCAGCTGGCGGGTGGGAGGGCTACACCCTACTCCAGTAGGCAGTACCCTCATGTGGGCTTTCCGAGAAGGGCCCGAGCTCAGAGAAAGAAGAGGGATGGCCATCACTAAAGCTTCAGAACTCGAGGACATCATGGGTGTTAGGGATGAGTGTGTCCTTAACCCTCAGAAAGGAAGACACAGCCACACCAACCCTGCCCATAGCCAGATTGTACCCCTGGGGCAGCCCTGTGGTCCCTGTGAATGCTAGGGCCACAGACTGCAGTACCCTCCCTGATCCACAGAATCATGTAATATTTATCACTACAGTGCCTGAGATGAAAGGTGGAGAAATAAATCCATCCCCACTTTGGAAACAAATAGCTGTAAGCATAGGACATTCAGGTAGCAGGGAAGCCGGAGAAATTTTGGCTGGGTCCAAGCTATGTTTTATAGCCCAATTTCACAGTAACTTTCAGGCCATGTTCTCCAAGGCCCAAGTTGGGTCCTCCTGCAATTCTATGTGCTATAATAGTTTTCTAAAGGACCCTTATAGCTAAGACAGACCAGAGCCAAAGAAGGGCCACGCCCCAACCTGGTGTCAGTGAAAGACAGTGCAGTCAAACATGGATCACACAGATAGGTGCCCACCTCCTCTGTGAGCTCTTCTGTCTTTTGCTCAGATACCGTGGGAGTGAGGACAAGGTCAGCTTCATAGACCATCCAGGTCGACTTCAGGGTACCACATAAAAGAAGCGACCATGGCCTCCTAGCCAAGATCTCCAGGCACAAGGATACCACACTTGCTTGCCCAGGGGAACAGGGCACCTACCAACCTTTCTGGAAAAACCTGAGTCAGCTGAAGTCCAGTACTTCAAGAAATTCTACCCCTTACCCAGAGGTAGTTACTTAGGGCAAATCTCTTCCCCATCTTCAATCAAATTAAAACAAAAAACAAAAAACAAAAAACAAAACCCTACCCCCAATCAAATGGGATTTTGCTGAAACAACTGGCCATTAAAACGCCAACAGACACAACAGTCCCAGGCTCTGCAAAGCATTCTAAAAAAAGACCTGCGCCAAATAGGGTGGAGGCCAGAGAAATCAACAAGACAGTACCTTGCTGCCTTGACTGCCAGTTTCTGGAGCGGGGGAGGCGAGGGAAGGATGGCAGGCTCAGTGAATCCCACGGTCAGCACCAACAGCAAATGGCTGCCCCACCCCCACTACCTTTCCATCTTCCCCAAGTATCTTCTGCTGATACTCTTTTTATTTAGACACAATTTACATAAAGCAAAATACGTGGATTTTAAGTTACTTATCATATTTCCTAAGTTTCCATTTCTTCCTGAATACTCCAAGACCTGGGTCTGGCCAACCCTCCCCCACCGCGTACCACAAGAGGGAGATAAACAGGCACTGGGAAGGTCTCACCAGAAGCGCTCAAGGGGTTGCCAAGAAGCCCCTTCAATCTGTCCCCATCAAATCCTCCCAAGGCAACAAGGGGTCCTAAAGGGGAGTGGCTCTTCTCCATCCATTTGGTTACCCTTCACACAAAGAAAAACAAAGCCTCCGCAGCTCAGAGTTACTCCACCCCACTGACCCTGCCTACACCTTGCTAGGGTCAATGCTCTTACCCATATGTTAAGCCAATTCCAATACCCTAGTGCCACCCAGCCTCACCTGAGGTTAAAATTATTCCCTTGCCATGATTCAGGGACCACCTATCCTCATATACAGGTCCCTAGTTCTAAAAACCACTTAGAAACAGAATCTGGACATCCAGTGATCAGCCCCTTAGGTCCCCTCCCCCACCTAAAAGTGTTTTGCTTCATCATCTCCAAGACAGGCCTGGGCACTAGGGGGTTAGCTGGATCTTTTCTGCATAAGACTGTCACCTTGGGGACCCTTCTCAGGGCCACCCCAGGTGCAGACTAACAACTCCAGGGAATTTATCAGGGTAAGTGGAAAAGCCATGCCTGCCTTTACGAGCAACCATCTGTCCTGCCACACTCACAGCCAGCATTTCCATCTCTTGCAAAACAGCTCCATGTTGTATGGCGGCGGGGGGGGGGGGGGGGCGGTGATGCAAAGGGGAAGAGAACAACTGTTGCTGTGGATATCTTCGCTCGCCACCCCATGCGTCCCCCCTCCCCCAGCCAACTCATTTTCTGGCACTCACCCGAGTGTGTGCTGCTCTGGGCTGAGGAATCCGAGTCCTGGGTGCTCCAGGGTCGGTCCCAGCCTGTGAGACTGAGGGACTGCAGGCCAAGGCACAAGTCATTTGCATCTGGGAGGCCCCGGGAAGAATCTTGCGCAGAGGTGGGGAAAAGCATCCTGCTTGCAACTGTTTCTTCAGAGTCCTGGAAGTCTGCTTTGGACAGGAGGACAGCAGAAACCCCAGAGTTAAGGGCTGTTTTTGCCAGTATTATCAACAATAAATATTATTAATAGTAGTTTCCCCAAGCCCAAGGAGCAGACATCCAAGCTGGCTGGATGCTGCGGCCGCTGCCTCTGCACTTTTGGGGGCGTTAGAGCAAGAGCAGTTGCCATACAGCCCCCTCCCCACATACACACCCCTATCCCGTCTGCATCACAGACGGGCCAGCATGTGATCAGGCTGCTGATGCCTCCCGCTGCCAGTGACATCAGCCGGCTGAGCCGTGCAACAGAGCGCGGCATCATCCCTCACAGAACGGGGGAGGAGCAGGAGGGGACGACGGGGAGGAGACTTGCCTCCCCGGGAAAAGACAGCACAACAGCTACTTGGAACAGTCCGGGTGCAGGGCCGGTAAGTCAGGGTTCTGAGGCAGCGCCCTCCGGTCTCCAGCAATGGTGGCCAAGCGGCCCTCAGGCACGACTGAAGTCCTCTCTGCTGACAGCAACGCCAAAGCAGCCGACTGCCTGCTTGTGTAGCTCTGCCCTCCTGCCCCTCCCTTCCCCTCCCTCTGCTCTCCACCCCCAAACCCAAAAACACTCTAGTCCTGGACTCTCTCCAGCTGCTTGCTCAAGCCCTGGTTTTGCAGCCCAATGCAAAGCTTCACAATCCTGCTAGCGAAAACCTATGTGCTCCAAGTGGCCCCTGAGCAGCACCCTGACACAGCAGTGTTTACCACGGAGGAACAGGGTCACCTTCAGAAAGACATGCACACTTGCACCTTGGGGAACAACACCTGGTGCCCCGGGCTTGTCTGGAGCAGTTTATCAGACAGAAAAGGGGTCAGCTGTGACAGAGGGAAGGGCATCACTGGGCTGCTCAGGTGTGCCCCACAACCCCCATGCCAGGGTAAGCCCTGCCCTGACCAGGACAATCTCTGTCCCCAGGGTTCCCTCACCCCAACAGGATGGGCAGGAGTCATAGCAGACAGGTCAGGTCCAGCTCCCCTACCCTCCAGCAACCTTAGGGACAGACTGGGGCAACGCGGCTTAAACACAGGCAGAGAGACGGAAAGAGGAGAAACGGTCCCAGTCGTATTCTGCCTCATCAGAAATCCCGTGTTCCGGAGCTCCCCCCACCCGGCTCTGTTGACGCTCTTTCTCTGGCCTTCCAGGAGCACTCACAGCTACACTGGCCAGCTGGGAGGCTCACGGATGCCTCACTCAGGGGTGCTGCCCGGGACCCAGGCCCTACTTCTGTGACCACTCACAGCTCCAGCAACAGGGTCCAGCTCTGCCGAGAGATTGTGGAACCTCCGCCATTTCCTCTTTGCCAATGTGCTCTCCCCCATCAGTCCTTTTCTGTCATGACCTGTAGTCACAAGGCTTCCTCCCTCAGAAAAGAAGGTAGAGCCAAGTCCCAGCCTCGGCAGACAGGCCGCTCACACCTAGACCAGGCTGGCAGCACTCCCCCTTGCTTGTTCTCCTGTGTTCCACGAGGAGTAACCAGATACAGGAAGCAGGCCCACCTGGGACTGCCCGTGACAGGGTCCCAGGTGGGCAGAGGCAGGGGTAATGCTGTTAGCCGCAGGAGAAGCCAGCCACAGCCACCTGCATATACCCATACGTCCTCAGCCACTCAGGCATAGCCGATAGGGGAGAAATGACCAGTCCATGGGAGGGACTCCTCCCCTTGGAGGTGGGTTTTTTTTTTCCTTTTTTTTTTTCTTTTTTTCTTTTCTTTTTCTTTTTTTTTTTTTAGAGCTTTGCTGCTGTGTCATCCAACCACGTTATTCCTGTCTGGCTGTAGATACTCTGCTTGCTCCCTGTCTGTGTTTGTTAAAGCCCAGTTCACCACTGCACCATGGTGGTGCTGTCCTCACCCCAGAACACTCCCTCCTGCTTCTCTATGTCCACACGCCACACAACCGAAGGGTATACTTAAAAATAATCTGTATGTACTAATTACAAACATGTAATGCTACCTTTAAAAACATCCATATTTAAGTACCCGTTCCCCCCTAAACCAGCTATCCATATAGTCCCTTCCACACCACGGTGAGCCCACCTATGCCTAGAAGCAACCGTCCCCGCCCCAACCTCTAAAATGAGGGTTTTGTGTACATGACTACCCCATGCCCTTGGCAAAGAGAACTTAATCACTAACTGTACTCTTGCTGCCCCAAGTCTAGTGTGGCAGACCAGCAGTATCAGTACTACCGGGAGCTTGTCACAAATACAGAATCTCAGCGCCCCCCCTCCCGAGACCTACAGAAGTGATCTACATTTTAACAAGATTCCCAGTTGATATGTATGCACATAAAAGTTTGAGCGATACTATCCATACAACTTCCACAACCTTCCCACCCCAAGCTGACAGACCCAGCCCAAGCAGTGGGGCTGTTAAGGACACTGATGGCTACACGGATCCAGAAGGTCCAGGATCTAAATACACCTGACCTTCACACCCAGCGTCCCCACTACAGGCATCACCTCTATCCTCATCCAGACATTCTCCATTCCACGGTTTCTTTCAGAGAAAGGCTTTCACTACCACTGCAGGATTCCTTCACTAGATCCTAAAATCAATGGAGCCCATACCCATTAAATGCTTAATGCAGCAGGCCAGGAAAAATTAAATAGCTGTAAAAGTCTGATAGATCTTGCTTTGCTCACCAGGTCTGTCACTGTGTGATCTCAGCCAAGTTACTCAGCCTTTCTGAACTTCTTTTTATCTGTAAAGTGGCAATCGCAGGTGCCTTCCAGGACCACATAAAGCGTCTGGTACGCTGCCTGACACAAAGTATTTTATCAGTATTTTATTTTCAGTAGGGTAACCATATAATTTATCATCCAGACCAAAGCATTTTTGATAGAGAAAGGGGGCAAATTTTAATAATCATACCAGGACAAACATCCAGTTTTGAAGTAAGTCACAGAGACGACAAGTACAGCATCAGGTAAACAGTTAATAATACTATAGTAACGTATGGGGACAGATGGTGCCACGACTTAATGTGCTGAACATGGAGTAACATACAGAACTGTCCAATCACTAGGCTGCACACCTGAAACTAACATCATGCTCGATGTTAATGACACTTCAGTTAAAACAAAATCCTACCAGGAGAGCAGGCTTAAAAAGAGACTGTAGGTGAACTGGTAGGCATGGCCTCTATCTGCAGCCCGTTGTGTTCAGAAACATTTTACTCAAGAAACAGACTCTTTTTCTTTTCTTTTCTTTCTTTCGTTTTCTTTTTTTTTTTTTTTTTTAAGTGATCCCTATACCCAACGTGGAGCTCAAACTCACAACCCCAAGATCAAGAGTCACACGCTAGGGGCGCCTGGGTGGTGCAGTCGTTAGGTGTCTGCCTTTGGCTCAGGGCGTGATCCCGGTGTTATGGGATCGAGCCCCACATCGGGCTCCTCCACTATGAGCCTGCTTCTTCCTCTCCCACTCCCCCTGCTTGTGTTCCCTCTCTCGCTGGCTGTCTCTATCTCTCTCAAATAAATAAATAAAATTAAAAAAAAAAAAAAGAGTCACACGCTATACCGACTATACCGGCCAGGTGCCCCTCCAGAAACCTTTTACGCAAAAAGCCTCCTTTCCAATGGCTGCTGAATCCCATCTCTCCAAACTTACCATTCTGCTCCACCTCTTTCCTCTGTATTTAAAGAAAGTTTGAGAAGTACACTGTCAACCAGGCTAACATGCAGTGAGGGAAGAGGTCTGAAAGGCAAAGGCTAATTTCACCGAGCAAAAGCTCTTCTTTGCTTCTCAAACTCACAGCGGATGCTGGATGGGGACTTGCCCCTTTTTACTGGATGCTATTCTTCATAATCTTTTGCCAAACAAGCACCAGCTATGCACTCTGAAGTACTAAAAGCCGGTAACCAGAGCAAGATGAAGTGAAAATTCTCATTCTAAGGCAATCTATTGAACAATGTCTCTCTTAAATTTTTTTTCCTACAATTTCCTTTACCATACCTAGACAAAGCTTCTGATTTAAATTTCTTAATTTGGTTCAAAATTTTATTTATTTTTGAGATTTTATTTATTTATTTGACAGAGAGAGAGAGACAGCCAGTGAGAGAGGGAACACAAGCAGGGGGAGTGGGAGAGGAGAAGCAGGCTCCCAGCGGAGGAGCCTGATGTGGGGCTCGATCCCAGGACACTGGGCTCACACCCTGAGCCGAAGGCAGACGCTTAATAACTGAGCCACCCAGGCACCCCTGGTTCAAAATTTTAAAATCATTTCTCTTTGAAGAAATATCAGTTATCTTCTTTACAGTTAATCTTCCAAATTTCTTAGCAGCCAAACAACTCAGGGAAATAAATAAACTGACCCAAAGTTTAAAGTTTGCCACAATCTAAAATACAGCATCTCCTGGCGGACTCAAAATGCAGAGGTGAACCAGGGACCCTGGCTCCGGGGCTTGGAGTAGCCTCAACTCTGATCTTTTCCATCTTCGTAAGAGCCTGTCTGTTCTCTGATGACTCCTCTGCTGGCAGAACTTAGCACAAAATTGCTCGGCGTCCACTGCAGCCACCATTCCTGACATCTGGTGAGTAGGGGAAGGAAGACGAGAGCAGTGCCAGGAGGCCCTCACTTGTGAAACCATGAAGGCAGGCGCCATAGTACAAAGGCAGATGGTGATTGCAAAAAGTTGGTTGAGGCCCATGGGACACCTGAGTTGGCTTCAGAGAACAGATATATCACAAGATGATCCTAGGAAAGCAGAGACCTAACTTTGAGGAGGTAACAGGGAACAAGGTAAGCAAGGTATGTTAGCATGAGCCGAGCTACGGGAGAACGGAGGCTGGAATGTTAACATGATGCTCAGCCAAGCAGTGAGGAGTGTCTGTGAACTCTTAAACAGGAAGTAATGTGCAAAAGGCCCACGATGAACCAGACATCAGAGCTAGGGAGGCCAGGGATGAGAGGGGGAGGAGGGGGTGGAAGAACCGCTGGATACGAAGAAAATACACCAAATGGCATAAGCAGACTGCAAAGTTGCGTTTAAACCATGACTAGAACAATGTGACAATTCTGCGCACTGATGGAAATTTTGGTTAAAGAACATAGAAAAATACGAACAGCGAATGTGTGAGGTTAGCAGGCTGCTCATGGATTTTCTTTAGGTAACCACACAATTACAACAATGCAAAAATAAGATCTGTCCTCTCCTTTCTTTTCCCTCTTTTGACCTTAAAGCAGCACACTGTTATAGTTTGTTTGGCAACCACAGTTGAGCTCTTTTACAAAAGTCTCAACTTCATCCTCAGATCCCAGTCCCTGGGAACAGCAGAGGACGCTGCGTTTGTCCCCATTAGATTCTTTCAAATGACTAACTTTATAGTCAGCCGAGTCTACTTAAGTCAATGATTTATGATTCTAAGGTTTTAACAAGCCTTACATAAAGTAGCATTTCTAAGAATGTATTTATAAAAAGACTGTCTGAAAGACAAGTTTCTCACCCAAAAATCCAGAAAACCAAAATGATGATTTTGAAAATCCATTTTGGCAACTTAAAGAGAAAGAACAAATGTGCAAGGAGTCAGACGTCCATCGAGATCATTTCAACTCTGCTGTTTGCACTATGGCCCTTAACCCCTCACAAGAGCAGGACTCCTCAAACTTGAACAGGCAGACGAATGACCAGGGAATCTTTCTGAAACACGGATTCAGATTCAGTGGGTCTGCGTCAAGCCCAGAACTTGCAATCCGAACTCCCAAATGATGTCAACACGCCTGGTATGCTGGCCACACTCTGAGGAACACAAGCTTTAAAGGGTTTTTCTGCCCCAGATCCCCTCTTCCAGGTACACCCCATTCTTACTTAACCCCACTTCCTTCACAGTGTTCTTTCCACTAAACAAGTACCTTCTAAGGCTCCCTGTCGCCTCTCCGATCAAAGCCAGTCTTTGGGCCCCGGCTTACTGATTAACTTTCTCTTACACTATTCACCAAGCATGAAAGGTTAAGCTTGAGTGAATCACACTCCCCGAAGTTCACACTCTAGAGAATAATTTATTGTTAATCTGCGTGCTGGTAAGTGAAACAATACTTTAGATGAGAGCGCCTGCGTGATGGCTAAGACATTCAGGGAAAGCTTACATATGATGTTAGCTATACACTGAATCACGTTACAGATTAAGGTAGGAGAGACAAACTGA
This sequence comes from Ursus arctos, assembly GCF_023065955.2. NCBI lineage: Eukaryota > Metazoa > Chordata > Mammalia > Carnivora > Ursidae > Ursus > Ursus arctos. The sequence continues at coordinate 34,843,511 of NW_026622963.1, forward strand.
TTCACTTTCTATGTCCCACCGTAAAAGTGGGATCCTTGTATTAACTGCTTTTAATAATCTTCAAATAAAGTCCACAAATTTCCATGTTATAGTGATTTTTATATTTCTTAAAATGAATATTAACAATGTTTAGATTCTAAAGTGTCATACACCATGTTCATACATTGAAGGATTAAATATTGTTAAAAAGTTAATTCCCACCCAATTGATCTATGTGGTCAGTGCAAGCCCAATAATATACCTGGCCTTTGAGCAACACAGTGGGGACAGACCCTTTAACAAACAGTGCTGAAACCACCACATATCCACATGGGGAAAAAAATGCACCTTGACCTCCACTTTCCACCATATAGGAACATTAATTCAATAGGGATCAAAGAGACCTAAAAAGTTAAAACTAAAGCTTCTCTAAGAAAACACAGACTTTCTGTGACTTGGGGTGGGGGAATGCACAGACACAAAGGGTACCTACGGAGGACACAGAAAGATATGATCATTAGAAAAAACTTTTGAGGCACCTGGGTGGCTCAGTCAATTAAACGTCTGCCTTCAGCTCAGGTCATGATCTCAGGGTCCTGGGAATGAGCCCGGCGTTGGGCTCCCTGCTCAATGGAGAGTCTGCTTCTCCCTCTCCCTCTGCCCCTTCCCCCTGTAGAGTTCACTTTGCCCTCTGCCCCATACCTCACTCACGCTCTCTCTCAGATAAATAAAATCTTTTTTAAAAAATCGAAGAAAAAAAACTTTTGATAAACTGAACTTATCAAAGTTAAAAACTTCTGTTCATCAAGACACCATTGAGAAAATAATCGGGCAAGCTACAAAGTGGGAGAAAATATCTGCAACCCTATCTGATAAATGGCTAGTATACAGAGTGTATAAGAAACCTTAATTCAAAAGTAAAAGAAAAAAATATTTTTCAAAAGGGCACAAGATATGGAAAAGGTATTTCACAAAGATATATAACTGGTCAGTAAGCACTTGAAAACATCATTAGCCCAAGAAATGCAAACTGGACCACAAGGAACTACCACGCGCCCAGCAGACGGCCACAATTAGAAACACTGGTTCCATGTTTTGCCAACATTTAGTGCTGCCGATCGGAACTTCCACGCATTATACGCAGTACAATCACTTTCAAAAAAGGTCTGCAAATTTCTTATTCAACTCAACAGAACACGAGTCTATGACCCAGCAAATCCACTCCTAGGTATTCAACCAAGAGGAATGAAGAAAGTGTGGGTTTACAAACAGGTCTGTTCGTGAACAGCGACAGTAGCTTTATTCGTAATCACCAAAACCCAGAGACAGCCCAAGCGACCATCAAGACAGGAATAAAATGCGGCGTATGTATTGACTGGAATAGGACTCAGCGGTCGAAAGGAATAAACTTGATAGACGCAACAAAGTAATTACCGAAAGTAGCTTTACATAAATGGAGTCATGTGTACATACTCTTGCTCGAAGTTCTAGAATAGGAAAGCTAATATACGATGAAAAGAAATCTAGTGGCTGCCTCTGTGGGAGACGGGGTGGGGAGGGGAGGGAGCTAACAGGAAGAGGCAGGAGGAACCTTTCTGAGGGAAGGTAATATGCTGCATTTTGATGGGAACTGGGTTTGGGCGTGCACATCTAGTGATCCACACAGGATTTGTGCCTTTCACTGTGTAGAAACCGTACCTCAAAAATTGTAAGCAAATATTGAATATTAGTTAACGATATGCATACTGAAGTGTTTAGGGGTGAATTACATCCCCGTCTGCAACTCATTTTGAAGCGGATTATGAAAGTAAGATGAACTGATAAATGGTCAGGGGATAGATAAATGGGTATATGGTAAAGCAAACGGACAACATGTTGACCGTAGAGTTTAGGTGGCAGGTAGGATGGGTGTTCGTACTTCAGCTTTTCTGTATGTTGGGAAACGTTCATAATAAAATGTTGGGGGAAATTTAAGTCAGACTTTTTCTGACAAAACGCAGGTCTGATTGAACTAATTGGTTTGACAGTAAGAACTGACTTCATTAGATTTTATGGTTGACATTTTCTGTAAGTACAGCGAGTTAGAATCTATAGACCCAAGGTTTTGACAGTACATACTTAAAGTGAGTGGTAAGATAAAAAGCATTTTAAGATACTTTCTTGGCAAAGATGTATTTTTAAATTAACAGTAATTTTCTCAACCCTTTAGGTAAACAGAGGTAAACAAAGTGTCTAAGTCAAGAAATGATAGACACAGTAGTTATCTAAAACCTTCATAGAACACTCTTGGTACACTTCCAAAAAACTGAGAAATTCAGTAACTGATGACTTAGGTAACAAATCTTTTCACAAATTAGATGGTTTCCAGTTCCTGCTTTGTCACAAATATGAAGGAGTGAATGGAACTGTCAGCAAGTACAAGACTAAAAATAATGACAGATGTCTGATTTTTTGCATAGAACTCGAGGAGTTCAAACAACTGAGAGACGTGGCTGTAACCACTCCTTCATTTCCCATCTATTTATTTATGCGAATAAGTTTACTCAGAGCACGGATCTATAAAAACAAAAAATAGGAATATATTTGGAGTTGAAAACCCTGAGTCATTCCAGCAATAAGTGAGTCATCCAAAATTACATGGGTTTTTAAAATGTCTCATCTATCTCATTAAGAAGCACTTCCAATAAACAATTATTAAAGAAAATTTTATGAAAATTTGTAACACTGAGATTGTCTTAATCAATTGTCATAGCAATCAAAGGCCACAGCAACCCAGAACACTTCCACCCTTTTAGTCACAGAAAATAATTTAAAACTTCAATTTATGTACTGTTTTTGTTGCAGAGAAGTATAACATATGATCAACAAAAGACCCATAAGTGTAAAATATTACACTGGGATAGAGTTCCACGGGAGAAGTAGACTAGAAATATGAGGAAATATGAGGAAAGAAGAGGAACAATGAAAAACAGCCTACTGTTAAAGAATGGGTTTACATATTTTTCAAACAGGTAATAGGTATAAAATTTTTTATTCCACTGGACACATTTTCACTTATGATTATTTAGATATAAAATTAGATATGCAAGAAATACACTGTATTTTTTAAAAAAAATTTATTGTGGTAAACTATACATAAAATGTTACCATTCTGGCCATTTTTAAGCATACAATTCAGAGGCATTAAGTACATTCACATTTTTGGGCACCTACCGCCACTATGTATGGCCAGAACTTTTTCATCTCAAATTGAAACTCTGTGCTTGTTAGACACTAACTTCCCACAAGCCCCATCTCCAGTCCCCGGTAACTACTTTCTGTCTCTATGAATTCAACTACTTCAGGACCCTCACAGAAGTAGACTCGTACATTATCTGGGCTTTGTGTCCAACTTAGTTCACTTTGTGGGATGTTCCAGGTTCACCCACATGGTAGCTTATATCAGAATGTCCTTCCTGCCTTAAGGCTGAATAATATTCACCGTATGAATACACCACATTTTGTTTACCCACTCAACTGTCAGTAGACATTTGGGTTATTTTTACCTGTTGGCTATTGTGAACAGTACTGCCGTGAACACTGGTGTACAAATATGCGTTCAATTCCTTTGCGTATATACCTAGAAGTAGAACTGATGGTAATTCTACATTTAATGTTTAATTTTTGGGAAACACCATACTGCTTTCCACAGTGACAGCACCATTTTACATTCCGCAATGCACATGTGTTCTAAATCCTCCATGTCCTCACCCACACTCCTTCCTATTGTTTTGACAATGACCATCCTAATGGGTGTGGACTCATTGTGGGTTATATTGGTTTTTTTTTTTTTTTTTAATCAATGGGATGTATACAAACAAATGTTTGAAGACTGCTGGTGCCCCATTCATGAATCTCCTAGACCTTGTTTTTAAAAATCTTCCACACACCAGGATTTCTTTGAACTGTTATTCTTCCTATGGCATCCAATGGTCCCTAAGTGCAAATGCCATCTTCCTGCAGGATTCTGCTTCACTGATCGCAGTGATAGTCCACAGGTAAATATGGGACCCAACCTGGGCTAGAAGAACCCATTCCTAGGACTACAGAGACCAGTCCAGGTATGGGCACAACTCACACCAAGCTAACTGGGATTCCTCTTTGAGATTTTTCTAATTAGATACAGTGGAGGAAGAACCATTTCTTGGTTTCATGATGCTAGAGAATGTGAACATATCCCCTTCCTCAGGTAAGGGGGCAATTGTGCAAAAGGAGAAAATGAAACCCATGCTTGGGGAGAGGCTGCAAAGAGACAAGATCTTGACAAAATTCAAGGCCCTGGATTCAGCATCCTTGCTTAGTTTTCTGGCCATTTCTTCCTGTTCTGTGAAGTATATACCAAGAGCCTTCCAACACATCTTACATTTTGCTAAGGTTAATTCCAATCAGGTGTTTGGTCATTTGCCAATAACAGTGTTCTGCATAATTCAGGCCCTTTAGAAAGGACTGACCAAACAAGTAATCACTACCAGTGGGATGAGAATCTCTGGGACAAAAGTCCCTAATGCCCCGCCGCCAGATGAGTGTCAGCCACAGAGAAAATCAGGAAAGGATCTAAAAGACCACTTAGTTAAATCTTTTTCCTCCCACAAGAGAGCAAACAAGGCCCAGAGAGAGGGCCAAAGTGACAAAGCTACTAAGTGGCAGGGGTGGGATCCAAATCCAGGGACCAAGCTGTTCCTCCTCTCTCCCACCCTGGGGCTCTTCCTTAGGCCAAGTCTGTCTCATACATGTCCCAACTCAGGCTTGTTTTATCAGTAAATTATTAGTGGATTCTCTTTTTCCCACGTAGGTCCCCATGCAGCATTGTACTGAACCCATCCCACCCTACCAAGAGTTCAATTCTTAACACTCGCCTCTCTCCCCTCTTATCCTCCCCCCAGTCTCCCACTTCTTCAGCGAAATGTCAAGTTCACATTCTGGTGTTTCCAAGATTCCAATGCCACGTGCGTGTGTTATTTTTGAAAGTGACAATTTAACTTCTTCCCCATGGAAAGCAAGAGAGGACTGCTGATTGAGCCCAGCTCCACCTAATCCAGGTTTTGAAGACTCTGGTCCAGGGTCCCAGCATACAATATGCTGCCAGAGCTGTGCCTGAGTGCTACGTAAAACCAGTGTGATCTAAACACAATGAAGTGTGAGGCTCTACTCAAATCTGGGATTTGCACAAGTTCCTTACACATGACACCAAATTGGAGACCCCTTATAGTGCCAAACCACAGCAGATCCAGAGAATAGAAAAGCCAGGGATTTTTTAAAAGACTGGGTGCTTTCATATACTATGGAAAGACGAATCTGGTACATTTTTGGAAGGTGATTGGACATTTCCACTCAAAGCTTTGAAAGATACTTATTTGATAAAGAATCTTACTTCTAGAGATTTATTCTATATCCAGATACCACAGATGTAGCCGAAGTTTAACTTTAGGTACTTTCTACTAGTGTTTATTTTATTTTATTTTTTTAAAGATTTATTTATTTATTTATTTGACAGAGCGAGAGAGACAGCCAGCGAGAGAGGGAACACAAGCAGGGGGAGTGGGAGAGGAAGAAGCAGGCTCCCAGAAGAGGCGCTTGATGTGGGGCTCGATCCCAGAACGCCGGGATCACGCCCTGAGCCGAAGGCAGACGCTTAACCGCTGTGCCACCCAGGCGCCCCTCTACTAGTGTTTAAAACAGACACCTATGTAAGCATATGATCTCCAATAGTTTGAAATTCTTAACTTTTTAAACTATCAACAATTTGGCAGTCTGCTAAAGCCTATTGATACCTTCTAAGAATAATGTTGTTAAATACGTAAAATAGTGATAATTTGGGTTTTTAAAAAGATTTTGAGAGAGAGCACATGACTGGGGGGTGGTGCAGAGAGAGAGAGGGAGAAGTAGACCCCCTGCTGAGCGGGGGAGCCCAAAGTGGGGCTAGAACCAGGACCCTGGGATCATGACCTGGGCTGAAGGCAGATGCTTAATGGACTGAGCCACCCAGGCTCTCCAATTTTTTAAAGATTTGGGGGGAGCAAACAAGTGAGGGGTAGGAGCAGAGGGAGAGGGACAAGCCGACTTCACACTGAGCAGAGCCAGACACGGAGCTCGATCTCACAACCCTGAGATCACTACCTGAGCCGAAACCAAGAGTCGGACGCTTAACTGACTGCGCCCCCCAGACGCCCCAGTGATAATTTTGAAGTAATGGTGAGTACAGACAACATTTCAAAATACGTGCAATGACTGTAAAGAAAGCAGACACAAAATGTCTGACCATCCTACTGACAATGAGGATTATTGCCAAAGTATTAGGCCCTATTATTGTGATTTATTGCCAACATTTACAATAGAAAGAAATGCTACATTTCAGGTAAACATGGGTGAAAATAAAAATCTCTTCACCTGTCTAAGTTCCTAGACTCCCTGAACTCTATCCATGGATCCAGGTTGAGAATACCATACTGTGTCTATTTACACAGTAAAATGCTATGTAACTTTGACAGAGACATAGAAAGTCAATGACTCTAAAAGATAAAAGGAAGAGAAAGAGCCAAATCACTATGTAGCATATTCAGAAAGCTTTCACTTTAATAAATACGTGTGTGCGTGTGTGTGTGTATTAGAAAAATACTGGATATGCTAAAATGTTAGTTATCCCTGAGTAGTGGGACTACATAGGACTCTTTTCCTTTTGTCTGTTTTACAATGAACATATTGAAACAATAAAAACATACAGGTTATTAAACAGGACAACTAAGATTTAATATCCCCTACCATAAACTCGAAAAAATTTCTAAAGATTTTTACAAAGAAAAATCCATATTAAAAGATTTTAATTTGGGGGCACCTGGGTGGCACAGCGGTTAAGCGTCTGCCTTCGGCTCAGGGCGTGATCCCCGCGTTATGGGATCGAGCCCCACGTCAGGCTCCTCCGCTGTGAGCCTGCTTCTTCCTCTCCCACTCCCCCTGCTTGTGTTCCCTCTCTCACTGGCTGTCTCTATCTCTGTCGAATAAATAAATAAAATCTTTAAAAAAAAAGATTTTAATTTGACATTAAGAGTTCAATAATACAAAACTAGGATTATAATTTAATACAATAAACCACAGAATATTAAAAATAGAAGGAACTTTGGAGTCCACTTAGTCCAAGCCCCTCACTTCACAGCAGAATCACCTTCCCTGCTGTGGATTCTGGCTTTAACCCTTGACTTCTGCACGGTTCCCCTCCCCCATTATTGTACTCATTTCTTCAGTCAAAAATAAAAACACCTACATTTAGAAGTTGGAATGCACACACTGCAGAGGGAGTAATCCTACCTGTGATCCAAACATCATCAAGCCTTAGCTCTGAGTGGCAAAGCCCTGACATTCCAGCAGATGGGGATGGTACCACACAGACCAAGGATTTTCGAAATTAAACACCACATTCCCTACTTTATAAAGTGAGAAAAAGAGCAGAGTCCATGGATAGGCTCTAGAATAACCAGATAAGATGCATTTCCTTCCACGGACTGGAGTCTCAGGGTTGGTTCCCCCTCCCACTTTCTACCACAGCTCCTCTACGCTGTACTCTTCTCCTCAAGTCCAAGTGCTTCTGTCGCCCTCTCTAGACACAACCTCACTTGGAGCTGGGCTGAGAAAGTCAAAGAGGATGAGGTCAGCAGAGCTGGACACAGTGAAGGACAGACACAAAGATGCTGGCATCCAGCTCGTGCTTGCCCTCCTCCACTCCACATCTGTGATTCCTCCCTACAACAGGCCCTGGAGACAAGAGCAAGCCCAGACCCACCTGCGGGGGCAGGGGCAACAGCTTTGTACAGATTCTCCACTGGCTCCCCTGCAGGCCTGACCCCAGCAGCCAGATATGCCTCACTTCCTAGGTGCCCTGCGAGCCCCGACTGTCCACCTATACCAGTACTTCAAGAGGGCTGCTTAATGATGCTTCAGATCTTTCCCCTCCCCACCCCTCGCCAACGATGTAACGTAAGTCCTATAATATCTAAGTCCTCTAATAAATCCTTAGTCCATAGTAACCACCGTGGTTCTGCTTCCTGGTCAAACTCTGAGACTGTCTCATAAAGGACAGCCAGAAATTTCACTTCGAGAGCCAAGGACATAAGCAAATTTGGATTAGCTGCCAGGCTCAAGAGTCCTAAGGTGAACCAAAGAGGATGGATGCCACCCCCTGGCCTGCCAGTCTGTTCCACATTCCTCTAGGGCTGCCGTGTCCCATTCAGAACACACCAGCCACATGGGGCCACTGGGCACTTAAAAAGTAGCTGTTCCAAGTAGGGAAGTGAATTAAAATTTAAATTAAAAAACTGGGGCACCTGGGTGGCTCAGTCGTTAAACGTCTGCCTTTGCTCAGTTCTTGATCCCAGGGTCCTGGAATCGAGCCCCACATTGGGCTCCCTGCTCTGTTGGGAGCTTGCTTCTTCCTCTCCCACTCCCCCTGCTTGTGTTCCCTCTCTCACTGCCTCTCTCTGTCAAATAAATAAAAACTTTAAAAAAAAAATTAAAAAACTGGCAACTTGGGTCTGTTAGTGGAACACTTTTACTGTGGTTCAGAACGTGAGGATGTGACTGTACATTTTCAACTTCATATTTTATAAGACTTAAATACATATCAACGCTTTCGGATGAAAATTTATAGTTCAAATCAAGACAGGCTGTGAATGTGAAATATAATGCAGATCATTAGAATAAACTGCATATAATCTTGCAATAAATACATGTATCAAATCATGTTATACACCTAATACTAACACAATATTATACATCAAGCGTTTCTCAATGAAAAATTATAAACTATATATTCACCGCATTTTGAAGACTTAGTACAAAAAAAAAAATCTATGAAATACTTCCTAATGTTTACATAAATCACATGTTGAATATTTTGGAATAAAATTATTAAAAAGACAAAACACATGGCGAAGGCATTATATCCATTTTGTGAGTATTGACACCAAAGCTCAAACGAGGTGAGGCTGAGTGACCAAGGTGGCTGGGCTGGCTCCCAGATGTCAAAGTGACACACCAGCACTTGGGGTGGACGTACACTTTACGTTAAAGACAAAAAAGGTACTATCTCGAGACAGCACACAAACACAGGGCAGAAAAAGCTCACTTTCACTCCTGCAACACTGCTCATCCTCACTTCTACTCTCCTCTGATTAATAGTTTAAAATAGATTTCTTTTATATCATTTTCTATGCATTTGTGAACACCTTTACCAACACAGGTGTTATCCAACTCTAAGTTCTGTCAATGTGTTAGGTTTAAAAAAAGTGCTTAAGTGAGATTCTTATGTGTCAGGCGCCAGCTAATATGATAAGGGAGGAAAAACAGCTACAGCGCTTGCCTTCCTAGATCTGCACGTCGAGGGACTCTAGTGTGCGGCAATCCAAAGAACCACACCGGTGACGAGCTGCCAGGTGAGTGAAGAGACACAATGACGGAACGGTACACAAAGGAAGTTCTTGGCCCTGGTGCCTGGCTGGCTCCGTCGTCAGTGGCGCATGCCGCTCCTGATCTCGGGGTTGTGAGTTCAAGCCCCACATTGGGTGAAGAGACTACTTAAAAATAAATGTTAAAAAAAAAAAAAAAAAAAAAAAAGAGGTTCCTGGCCCCCTGGGGGAAGATAGGCTAGGATTTCCCTGAGGAAGTATGCTTTCCAAATACCTTGTTAATCTGATTTACATCTCTGATTATTAGATAGCTGAAGCATTTTTTTTCCAAACAGAAGAATTAAAAACAGCCAGTAGCTATTAATTTTCAGTTCATAACCCCCGCCCTCCTTTCTGTGAGGATGAGATCAGGTGGCCTTTCCTTTACATTAATAAGCTGGTATTATTTTCTTCTGCGAGGCTACAATAAAAAAACAAAAACAAAAACGACTCTAAAAACGATTTGACTACATTTTCCTAAGCACTTGGTTAAGATTTAAAGCACTTTAAACTACAACAATGTTTGTAGAGACCCCTACTTTCAAATATCAATTTTCTTTAAGGAGAAAAGGCACATTAAACAAATTTGATCTCTCTCCTGCTCTCTGAATTTTGATCAGAACAAAAAGTTACGTAAGTTATATTTTGTCTGAAACAGATGGACTGTTGGTAAAAACCAGAAACTCAACTGATGGGCCTAAGAATGAACAGTTCCAAGTTAGTCCGTATTCCGTATGCACTGGGGAAGAACCGAAGGACAGAGGTTCAAGGAGGAGTCACAGCTATTCCAAATGTGGATTCACACCTGCACACACACACCTTCCTCCACAGGGATAGGGAGCTACGCGGTGTGACTCAGGACACTCACTATTCGTGGCCATCCCGAATTGTCGAAACTGCCTGCGAGGAATTTGCCCGTCTAAGCCCATCTTAACAACATTTCCCTCACGGGATTTTATTCACAGGAACTAGGTAACAATGAATTAGAAAGCTACATATTTTCTTTTAACAAAGGAAGGAATCACAATGCTCTTTCAGGCAGTTTGGTTTTCCAGAGCGTCTGGTGGAGCTTCCACTCAAAGAGAAAAAGAAGGTCAGTAGGAAATTCAACAAGGGAAAAGATAAAAGACTAACACTGTTCAAAAAAAAAAAAAAAAAGAAAGAAAAATAGTTGTTCCACTTTAAAACAAATGGGAATTCAACTAAGAATTCTGCTTACCAACCAGAAAAATTAAAGGTATAATACGCAGTGGTGAGAAGTCCTTTTGATAATTTTCTTCTCTGCATAATACATAAGACAAGCACTCTCAAATTGCTGGAGGGACCATAAAAGGGCAGCATTTCCATAAATCATAAGGAGCTTAAAAAATTAAAACTGTTCACTTAGTAACTGTATTGCTAAGAATCTCTAAGTAAATTCTCATAAAGAGAGAGAAATGCCTACCTATAGAGATGTTTGTCACAAAGCTATTAACGGTAAGAAGCTGAAAATAACTATTTTTGCTCATTAAGAGGTAGGAACTTACCATTAATATTCCTGTCTGCACACAGTGACGGAGGAGAATGCTTAAGCAGCCGGGGACCGAGAATGAACTCTGGAAAGCAGGACTACAACTGCAGGAAAACGTCCCGAAGTGCACAGAAAGGGACTAACAGTCTTCCCAACAACCCAAGTAGACTACAGTCAGTAGGATGTATAAATTGGTACTGAATTTTCCAAACCATCTATGGCAAACATAAACCACAAAATGAATTCAGAAAATGGTTTTAAGAATTTAAAATCTAGGTAAGCTCTCTGACAAAGGAACTCATATATTAAATTTTATTTATTGATAGAGAATCTTTTTTTTTTTTAAGAATTTATTTATTTGACAGACAGAGACAGCCAACGAGAGAGGGAACACAAGCAGGGGGAGTGGGAGAGGAAGAAGCTGGCTCCCAGGAGAGGAGCCTGATGTGGGGCTCGATCCCAGGACCCTGGGATCACGCCCTGAGCCGAAGGCAGACGCTTAACGACTGCGCTACCCAGGTGCCCCTGAGAGAGAGAATCTTAAGCAGACTCCATGACCAGTGCGCAGAACCCAATGTGGGGCTCGATCTCATGACCCTGAGATCATAATCTGAGCTGAAATCAAGAGCTGATGCTCAATCGACTAAGCCACCCCAGCTCCCTGCAACTCACGATATATTAAAAAACAGTGTATTTAAATAAAAATGAGCTGTCTTTTAAGAACTTGGTAAGCCTTCTGGGATGCTCTTGGTCGTATGTATCAAGAGGCTCTTTGTGCTTACATCCTTTACAGATGTGAGCAATCCAGTATTTCCAGAATTCTATCATGAGAGTGAAACATGGTCTAAGACTGGCCCACAAGAGGTTCACCACCACAGAGTTAATGACTGTAGTGTGCACAACTTCACTTGATCTTAGCCAAAAGGCCGAGAGGTGATGTGCACGACTTCCAATAGGAAAAGATAAAGGGAGAATAATCTCCTTCCTCAAATCCCCCAGCCTGGAGGAACCTTTAGAAGATTCTTTCATGTGCACAAAGCATGGAAATGCATAGTTTAAAAAAAAAAAATACACGAAGAATCAAATGTAGTATTTCTCATCTTTCTTCAAACACGGTAGTTGGGAGTCTTGTTTTGCGGCAGTATGGTAGTCCATCCCGTGAGCTTTCGCCATGTCTCCCCTGATGGACATTCAGTCTTCCTAGGAGTTATTTCTTCTTCTACAAACAGTAAGGCAACATACGTCCCTCTATATTTATTTTCACTTTCTTAGGCAAACATTCTTGATAAGTGCGTATTCCTCATGACGCACTACGTTTAAAACTGATAGATATGGCCAAAATTGCCCCAAGAGTAATTCCAGTCTGAATTCCCAACTATGTGTGGACTATTTCTCCACACGCTTACCAAACTTTACTTTGTATGAATAGGTAAAAAATAGAATCCCATTGTTTAAATTAGTGATAAAATGACAACGGTCTGCCCTATAACTTTTATAAGATTTAGCATTCTTTCATTGGTTAATTGTCCCCCTTTCCCTCCTAGTACTTCCCATCTCAGAAAACTGATCCACCTAAGTTTGCCAGACAAATTTGATTCTACTCTCCCTCATCCGCCACAATCAGCAAGTCCTGTTAAACCTACTTCTGAAATTCACACTAGCTCTGTCCACTCACCCTGTCTCCATTGTTACCATGCTAGTCCAAGCCAACACACTCCGCACCTGGACTACTGAAGTCGCTTCCTTTTAACTCTGCTTTACCATTTAACACACTTCCCATCCCACTCAGAGCCTTTCCACCCCCTCACCTATACTACCTTCAGACCCATCCTACCTACCCCAGGACTTTCCTGGCTGCTCTGCCCTGGTACTAAATCACTTCCTCTATATGGCTGGCTCCTCTTCACTGGGGTCTTAAGCATAAATGCCACTTCTTCAGAGAGAGGATCTCCCTTACTGGCATGTGGGGAAATCATTCATGCAATCACTAACCCTCCCCACACTGCCATTCTCTATCCTGTCCCCTCAGTTCAGATGCTTTCATGTAACTTAGCATAACCTCAACTCTGTCCCTGTTCCCCACTCGACTCCTGTAGTTACATGCACACAGTTCACAGCTCTTCTATGCAGAGGCACATCTGTTCACATCTACGTTCCCAGCACCGAGAGCAGTTTATTGTATGATGACTGAAAGAACGGTCTCTTCATGTGTGTTCCGGCCATTTTAAAACAGAGTTTAGTCTAATTCATAAGAACACTCTGTAATTTAAGAAAGTTAATCCTCTGCTGCATACTGTAAATATTCCTTTCTCCTTAGTCACATATTCACCCACTAAAAACATACAATTCAATGGTTTTTGTATTTCCACAGAGTTGTGCAATCATGATCACAACCAATTTTAGAATATTCCATCACCACAAAAAGAAATGAGTACCCTTTAGCACTCAACCCCCATTTCCCTCCAACTTCTCCCAGTCCAAAGAAACCCAATAATTGGGGCACCTGGGTGGCTCAGTCAGTTAAGTGTCCAACCCTTGGTTTTGGCTCAGGTCATGATCTCAGGGTCATGGGACAGAGTCCCATACTGGGCTCTGTGCTCAGCAGGGAGTCTGCTTAACATCCTCTCTCTCCCCCTCTCCCCTTGCTCTTCCCCACCACACATTCAGTTTCTAAAATAAATAAATAAATCTTAAAAAAAAAAAAGGCAGCTCAATAATCCACTTTCTATACCTACATTATTTGCTCATTCTGGGCATTTCATAGAAATGAAATGATGTAACACACGGTCTTTAGCTTTTCTCACTTTAGCATATTGTTTCCAAAGTTCATCCATATTTTACCATGAATTAGGCCTTCATTCCTGTCTATCACCAAATGATACTTCATTGTATGAATATACCACATTAGTTTATCCACTCATCAGTTGACAGACATCTAAATCGTCTCCATGTTTGGGATATTATGAATAATATGTTATAAACGTTCATATGCAAGTCTTTGTGCGGACACATTTCCATTTCTCTTAGGTCTACACCCAGGAGTGCATTTCTGAGTCACAGAGTAAACTCTATGTTTATCCTTCAAAACTGCTAAACTGTTTTACAAATCAGCTGTAATATTTTACGATAGCAATGTCTGAGGGCTCTAGTTTTTCTACAACTGTTTTTGCCGGTTTTTTTCTTATAGCCACCCTACTGGGTGTGAGAAGCTCAACTGTTCAGAGATCGGACAATCTAAACAAAAAGGGACGACTGCGTGTGTCAAGACACATCAAACACATCACATCCATGAGCCCACAATGACACTGGAAAACAATTAACGGTTCCGCTTCGGAGAATGCCGGAGACTCAGCTCAGTATTACGAAAGAAAGTAAATGAAGAAAAATAATCAAGCATTTATGTGGCTTTACTGTTTTATTCTTCCACGTAATCAAATAGTTGACGAGTGAAGTTTACTTTTATGGAAGTCTAGCAGCTAATAAACAAGGCATGAGACTTAGAAAGGCTGTCTTTGGCAATCCTACTGCATTACTGCATCCATGAATCTGCTGCGACCAGATTACAGAAGTGCTCACTGTCCCCTATGAAGTGCTCTCCCATCCTGAGCGCGGGCTGGAGTAAACTTAGACGGTATGTGCACACCCGCGCTCAGGCAATCTCAAACGCAAAGGCCATTTTAAAACACAAGTTACAACCAATATTGACCAAATATTTTCAGAAGAGCAACAGAATCATGAGGCAGCAAGCTTAACATGAAACCTACACCTGAGGAAATAAAGGCTAACAGAGCCAAGAACAAGTAATTTTGAAATAAATATGCCCAGATGCTAGAAGATCCACAGGAGACCTTAAAAGTCAAAATCCGATTATGTAAGTAAAACCAGTGAATGGTCTTGGTTGGTGGAACAGAGCTAAAAAACTTAAATGGAAAGATAAAGTTTTCCAAGAGTTATATTAAGCAGGACAAAAAAATGTTAAAAAATAAAAAATTGAAAAAACTACTCACTACCATGCAACTGGATGTGTCCCAACCTCCTTACACGTGCCAAGCGTTAGGCATTTCTTTACAGCAACCATTCACAATAGGCACCAGTACTAGAGAAGAATTAAAGGTTAAATCAAAATTTAAAACCATTCAAGTTTCATTTCCAGTTGTGGCTGACGAGGTTATTCAGAGTAACCTTCCAGAAAATCAACAATGCTGATTAAGACAAACGTTATCTGAAAAGCACCTGAGATCACAGAAGACAGAGAACTACAAGTTTAGTTCTGAAAGGAAGCAGGAACGCAGAAGAGAAAGCAAAACACAAGAGGACCCAAGTCACTGACCCTCTGACGGTACCTGCACTGCTCAGTGACGTTGGGGTTTGGAGCCAAGACCTGAAGGAACAAAGGGAAAGAGGTTAAGATGGCCCTGCCCAGCAGGGAGTCTAACAGGATACCCTGTCACTAAGCTAGGACCCCAAGGGCACCTCAGGGTAAAAATGAACCAGAATGAAGCCAGGGACCAAAACCTCTCACCAAAATACCAGAAATTGGAAACTCTCAGGTAGAGCTTAACAGCAAACGAGGCACCATACAGGACAAGAAGTGACTAGAACACAGGGCCAAAATGTCCAAAACAAGGGGGAGAGGCAAAAAAACAGAAAATACTAGAGAAAGGACAAGAGAACCAAGAATCGAATAAGTAAGTGGAGTCAGTGTTTAACTGCAGTCACAGGGAAAAAGAGAAAAGTGAAGCAGAGGACATACAGGAAGAGACAATGATTGTGAACTGAGCAGAAAAAACACCCATCCATACATATAAGAAACCCAAGAAAAGCAAGAAAAATAAAGATACCATACGCAGACTCAGAGTGAAACAGTAAAGAAAACATGGGGACAATGAAAACAAATCGCACAACATTAAATAACCAGAGATTTCAAAAAAGAAAGACAGATTTCTCAACAAAACCTTAAAAGCCTGAAGATAATGAGCATATATGGAGTGGAATGACAAATGCCAACCAAGAATCCTATAACCAATAAGGTATGTCCTAAGAAAGGAAAGTGAAATAAAGACACTTTTAGGGAAAATTTTTAAAAATTGATTGCCAGTACACTAGCTCTGAAGAGAATACTGAAGATGTTCCTCTGGGAGCAGGAAAGTGAACCCACATATATTCAGAAAAGGATAAAAAAAGAATATATGTGAGCAAAACTAAATAAATAATATATACAGTAATTCCTTCTGGAGTTTAAAAATATACATACATGTAATTAAAATGCATAGTAACAAAACCACAAAAACTGTGGGACATGGTAATCGGAACTCTATAAATTTCCTGCATTTTCCAGAAAGGGATGAAAAAACTAGGGTAGAACAGAGGAAGAATGTTTAATCAAACAATAGAAAAGGGAAGTCTGAATAAAAAATACCTGATTAATCTAAAAGACAGTCACATAGGACATGAAGGACAAGAGAAGACCCAAAAACGTTGACAAGTTTAAGCATAAATATATTAACAGATGTTTAAAAATCCCAAAACTGCAATTAAGACACTTATTGGCAGAATTGATTAAAAAAAAACTAAACTAAATTTCTACTATCTCCTGCTCAAAAGTGTCCATTCTTAAAAATATAAGGTCAATGACAGGTTGAAATATACAGTAAAATGCAGGTCACGCCAGAGCCAATCATAGAAAGCTGGTGTAACTAAACTATCAAAGTAAACTTTTTTTTTTTTTTTTAAAGATTTTATTTGAGAAAAAGGGAGAGCGCACAAGCAGGAGGGAGAGGCAGGCAGAGGGAGAGAGAGCAGCAGACTCCCCCTGCTGATGAGCAGGGGGCCCAACATGGGCTTGATCCCAGGACCCTGAGACCATGACCTGAGCCAAAGGCAGCCGCTTAACTGACTGAGCCACCCAAGTGCCCCTCAAAGTAAACTTTAAGCAAAAATAAGAGAGATAAAAGCAGGACATTTCATAAGTATAAAGGGATCGATCCATAAAGAGGCCATAGTTCTAAAACTTTATCTACAAAAATCCATAAAACAAACAAAAAATACAGTTCTCTTACTAACTGGTGAGATAAGTGGACCAAAAATAAAAAAATACAGAAGATGTGAAATGTAAAATCAACACACCGGACCTTCCAGACATAAAAAGAACGAGGCATGAACATGTGCCCCATACACTTTCTTTACAAATGTATGAAGAACATTTAACAAACTAAGGCATATGCTAGACGGTAAAGAAAGCCTCAACAAATTTCAAGACTGAAATCATGCGGAAGATCTTCATCTTCATTCCATTATGATTGTAGAACAACTCCATTACAAAAAGACAAGAAGTCCCAAATATTTTGAAGATAAACCACACACTTCGAGGTTAACAAGACATCCAATGCAAATCAGAAAAGATTTTTAAGTAAGTGATAAATTAAAAAGACATCACAAGTCACAGAATGCACTTAAACCCTACTTAGAAGGAAACTTACAGGCTTGGATGCACCTATTAGAAATATTAAAAAATATACATATATCAATGATCAGGATGATGTCAGGTAAATGGCCAAGTAAGTATCTCCAAAAATTCTTCCCTCTATAAAAGCAGTGAAAACACTGGCAAAAACTGTTAGAATGAACTTTTTCAGAACTGTGGAAATTAAACAAAGGCTTACAGTAATTGGGGAACATCAGCTGGATCCTGGTAAAAACAGTATGCTTCCAACTCCTCCTCCCTAGCTCTGCAGTCACCTTGAAAATAAACAGCCCACAATCACAGTCAAAATTAGCAGCCTGGCAGCCACTGGAAGGGGCAGAACAAGGTCAGAGCTCAAATCCCATCCTCAGAGACTGTCATTACCTGACCTTTCTGGTGGTTCCCTGCAAGTTCCCACTTTTATTAAGGCTGTCTTTGCTTGACCTGCTCTGGATCTCACCTAGTATTAGTATCCTTTCTCCAGGGAAAGTCTGTTCAACAATCAAAGGCAACTGTTAAACATCTGGTGCCTCAAGTAGTAAATAATAATTTGGGCATATAATAGATTGCCAAAAAATGCTTACAAGGAAAAGCTAGGGAATGAGTTATCTATAGGGGGATTTTAAAATCTCAATGTAGTTCTGGGAATCTAGAGGGCCACATGCATGCTAAGACCTAAGAAAGCCCTGAGAGCTCATTTGTGGTTAAGGTTAAGGCTCTGCACAAGCAGGGAAGTGAAGGCTACTATTGGTCATAAGCTATATGGCTCACCATGGAAGGTATACTGAGCCCCTTAGCAAAGGCTGGAGACTTATTGGTTCCAAGCACGTAAGGAAATCTCTTTGCAGTCATTAGTTGACCAATAAGATAACTAAGTAGAGATTCTACAGAAATAGCTGAGGAAAGCCAGTGAACAACAAAGAGAAGAACAACAAGCCCTGGGAAAGAGGCTGATTTCTAGACTTGTCATATTAAATTAAGTACCCACTTTTTGACAAAATGTTTACAAGATCTGCAAAGAAACAAGAAAATATGGTCTATCCACAGGGGAAAAAATGAAATCAAAAGAAATTACCTGACAAAGACTAGACATTCCAAGCACTAGACAAAGACGTCATTCAGCTGTTTTAAATATGTTTACATAGCTAAAAGGAAACCACATCTAAGAGATTAAAGGCAAGTATGAGAACAATGTCTCACCAAACAATTAAGAGTTAATATTATAAAAAGGAAGCAATTAGAAATTCTGTGGCTGAAAAGTACAATAACAAATGAAAAATTCAGTACAGCATCTCAGGATTTAAACAGAACAAAGAATGAGCAAACCAAGAGATAGGTACATTAAGATTATCCAGTTTGAGGAAGAGAAAGAAAAAATAATGAAGTGAAGGGAGTCTTGGATACCCAAGGGATATACTCAAGTGTACTGATACATTAAAAGTCCTGGAAGAAGAAAAAATAGGGGAAGAGAGACTATATAAAGAAAAAATGACAAAAACTTCCCAAATTTGATTAAAAACATCAATCTACACCTCCAAGAAACTCAATAAAGTCTAAGTACAATAAATACAAAGAAAGTTACACTGAGACATCAGAATCAAACTGTCAAAGCAAGAAGTAAAGAGAATCTTGGAATGTGCAAGACCAGAGCAACTCCTCACAAATCATGTACAAGAGGTCCTCAATAAGATTAAAGAAGTGCTTATTTCTCATCAGCAACCCCATGGAAACCAGAAAGCAGTGGTTACATCTGGGTTGAAAGAAATAACCAAGAATTCTATGGCCAAGAAAACAATCCTTCAAAAATGGAAGAATTTAAGACATTCCCAAATTAAACAAAAAAACTGAGCATTTGTCATTAGCAGACCTGCCCTACATAAATATGAAAGGTAGTCCTGCAGGCTAAAATGAAAGGATGCTGGACAGTTACTTTAATCCACACAAAGTAACAAACACCACCACAAAAAGTACACAGGTAAATAAAGAAGACTACAAATGTGTCTATGTTTACATTTTTTTCTATCTTATTAAAAGATAACTAAATGAAAGCAGTAATTATAAATCTGGGTTGATGAGGATACAATGTATAAAGATGTAATCTGTATGACACTATCTGTACAAAAGAAGGAGGGAATGCAGCAATACTGGAGCCAAGTTTTTGTATACTAATGAAAGTAAATTGGTATTAATCTGAACTAGATTGTTACAAATTAAAATGCTTTTTGTAATTTCCAGGGCAGCCTTCAACAAACTCAAAAAATATAGTAAAAGAAGACAAGAAATTAAAATGGTACACTAAAGAATATATACTTGACACAAAAGGCAATTAATGAACAAAAAAGGGACATAAGTATAGTAAACAAATAATAAAATGACATGTATTCTACCTTACCAGTAATTACATTAAATGTAAATGTACTAAACTCTCCAACTAAAAAGGCAGAGATCGGTAAAATGGATTTTTAAGACCCATGAACCAAATATACACTATATAAAAGATATACTTGAGAGTCAAAGACACAAATAGGTTGAAAGTAAAAAGATATAAGAAGATATACCCTGAAAGCAGTAATCAAAAGGGAGATGGAGTGGCTATACTAACATCAGACAAAACGTCCTAAAACAAAAATCGTCCCTGGTGAGGCACCTCAGTTGGTTCAGCGTCCAACTCTTGATTTTGGCTCAGATCATGATCTCGGGGTTGTGAGATCAAGTCTCATGTCGGGCACACCCAGTGTAGATCTTGCTCAAGATTCTCTCTCTCCCCCTCCCTCCTCTAAAAAAAAGTCCCTAGAGACAAAGAAGGGAGTTTGATAATGAAAAAAGACTAATCCATGAAGCAGATGTAACAATTATAAACATAGGTGAACCTAAGAACAGAGTACCAAAATATGTGAAGTAAAAAGAGAATTGATGGGATAAAACATATTCCAACAATAGTTGGAAACATAAATACCTCACTTTCAATAATGGACAGAACAAGAAGAAAGAAGATCAACAAAACAGAAGACTTGAGCATTATAAGCCAACAAGAACTAAAGACACCTGTAGAACACTCCATCCAACAAAAACAGAATACACAATCTTAAGTGTGTACTGAATATTCTACAAGCCAGACCATAGGTAATACCACAAAACAAGTCTAAATAAATTTGAAAAGACTGAAATCAAGCGAAGTACGTTCTCTGACCATGATGCGATTAGCAAGACAGAAGGAAAACTGGAAAATTCACAAATATGTGGAAATGAAGCAACATAATCAATGGATCAAAGAAATCACACAAGAATTCAAAAACACTGAGATGAATGAAAATAAAACATAGTAAAATATATGGCATGCAGTGAAAGCAGTACTTGGAAGGAAAGTTACAGCTATATTAAAAAAGACGACCTTAAATCAATAATCTAAGCATTCTGCCTTAACAAACCAGAAAAAAGGCAAAAACAAAAAGTAGGAAAAAGTTAAAAAGATTAAAGGAGAAATAAATGAAATAAAGACTAGAAAAACTGTAGAGAAAAATCAACAATGGGGTCCCTGAGTGGTGCAGTCAGTTCTTAGTTTCAGCTCAGGTCATGGTCTCAGAGTTCTGGGATCAAGCCCCACATGGGGCTTCCTGCTCAGCGGGGAGCTTGTTTGGGATTCTCTCTCTCTCTCTGTCTCTCCCTCTCTCTCCTCCACCTGCTTGTGCTTTCTCTCAAATAAGTAAATCTTAAAAAAAAAAAAAAAAATCCAAAGCTGGTTCTTTGCACATGCAAAATTAACAAATCTTGAGCTAGACTGACCATGAAAAAGATCAAACACTCAAATTACTAAAATAAAAAATGAAAGTGTGGACATTACTACTACCAACCTTACAGAAATAAAAAGGGGAAAACTGTATGCCTACAAATTAGAAAACTTAGGTGAAATGAACAAATTCCTACAAAAACAAACTGCCACAAAAACTGACACAAAAAGAAACAGACAATCTGTGTAGCTCCATAATGAGGAAAGAACCTGAACTAGTGATCAAAAACTTCTCACAAAGAAAGTCCATGACCAGATGGCTTCATTGGTGAATTCTACCAAAGGCTTAAAAAAAGAAAGTATACCAATTCTTCATAAAGTTGTACAAAAAAATGCAAGAGACAATACTTTACAACTCAGTCATAAGGCCAGTACTGCCCTGATACCAAAAGCAGACAAAGACATCACAAGAAAGTCACAGACATATAGACCTTATCAATATCAATAAAAATCCTCAACGAAATAGTAGCAAACCAAATGCAATGGTGTATAAAAAGAACTGCACACACCATGATCAAATGAGACTTTTCCCAAGAAGGCAAGGTTGGTTCAACATATAAAACTCTATCAGCAAAATACACCATATTAATAAAAAACAAAAATTACATGATTATCTTAACGGACACATAAAAAGTATTCAACAAAATTGAACACCCTTTCACGATCAAAATAAAATTCAATAAACTAGCAACAGAAGGGAACAACCTCAACTTGATACAGAGCTTCTACAAAACCCCATAGCTAACATTATACTTAATGGTCAAAGACCGAAAGCCTTCCCCATAAGGCTGGAACAAGACAAGAATGTCTACTCTTGTCACTTTTATTCAAAACTGTACAAAGGTTATAGCCAGAGAAACTAGGCAGGAAAAAAAAAAAAGAAAACATCAGATGGAAAAGAAAAAGTTAAATGCTACTCAAAGAAGACATGATCTTGGACATAAAAAAAAAAAAATCCGACGGAATCCACACACACAAAACAATTAGGGCTAAAGAAGTTCAGTAAAGTAGTAAGGTACAATATCAACAAACAAAAACCAATGATATTTGTATATTAGGTTATATGAATAATCTGAAAATGAAATTAACAATTTACAACAGAACCAAAATGGAATAAACATACTTATGAATACAATGCAAGACTTGTACAAAGAAAACCACAAAACATTCTTGAAAGAAATTCAATAAATAGACACCTCATGTTCATGGACTAAAAGACTTAGTATTAAGATGACAATAGTTTCTAAATTGATCTACAGATTCAAAGGCCTGACTGTCTTCTTTGCATAAACTGACAAGCTGATCTTAAAATTCATATGCAATTGCGGGTGACCATGAATACCTAAGAAGATTTGTGTTGGAAGACTCACACTCCCTAATTTCAAGACTTACTACACAAAGCTACAATAATCAAGACTGTGTGGTAGAGGCTAAAGGATAGACATAGATCAATGGAACAGAACTGAGAGTTCAGAAATAAATCATTACGTTTATGGTCAACTGATTTTCTATAAGGATGCTAAGACCATTCAAGGAGAATGTAATATTCTTTTCAACAAATAGTTCTTGGGCAACTGAACGTCTACATGGGTTAACAGAGGAAAAAATGAAAATAGAAGATGGTCTTAAAAAAATCCACGCCCACGAATGTAGGTTACGGGAGATTACTGACTCAATGAAACGATGCAATGTTAGAATCATCAGCATCCCCGAGGGGGTGGAGAAAAACAGAGGTCTAGAAGAGATATTTGAACAAATTGTAGCTGAAAACCTCCCTAATCTAGCAAGGGAAACAAACATTCGTGTCCAAGAGGCAGAGAGGACCCCTCCCAAGCTCAACCATGACAAACCTACGCCACATCACGTCATAGTGCAATTCGCAAATATTAGATGCAAGGATACAGTATTGAAAGCGGCCAGGGCAAAGAAATTTCTCACGTACCAAGGCAAAAGCATCAGAATTACGTCAGACCTGTCTACACAGACCTGGAATGAGAGAAAGGGTTGGGGGAGCATATTTAAAGCTCTTTCAGAGAAAAACATGCAGCCAAGGATCCTTTATCCAGCAAGGCTGTCATTCAGAATTAATGGAGAAATAAAGACATTTCAGAATCGCCAGTCACTAACCAATTTTGTAACCATGAAACCAGCCCTACAGGAGATATTACGGGGGGTTCTATAAAAGTAAAAAGGCCCCAAGAGTGATACAGAACAGAAAGTCACAGCCAATACAAAGACTTTACTGGCAACATGGCAACATTAAAATCATATCTCTCAGTAATCAGTCTTAATGTAAATGGTTTGAACCATCCCATAAAACGACACAGGGTTGCAGATTGGATAAAAAGAAATGACCCATCCATTTGCTGTCTACAAGAGACTCATTTCAAACCCAAAGATGCATTCAGACTGAGAGTAAGGGGATGGAGTACCATCTTTCACGCAAATGGACCTCAAAAGAAAGCTGGGGTAGCAATTCTCATATCAGATAAATTGGATTTTAAACTACAGACTATAGTTAGAGACACAGAAGGGCACTATATTATTCTTAAGGGAAGTATTCAACAAGTGGATATGACAATTATAAATATATATGCCCCCAACAGGGGAGCAGCAAGATACACAAGCCAACTCTTAACCAGAATAAAGAGACATATAAATAAAAATACATTAATAGTAGGGGACCTCAACACTCCACTATCAGAAATAGACAGAACACCCCGGCAAAAACTAAGCAAAGAATCAAAGGCTTTGAATGCCATACTCGACGAGTTGGACCTCATAGATATATATAGAACACTACACCCCAGAACCAAAGAATACTCATTCTATTCTAATGCCCATGGAACATTCTCAAGAATAGACCATGTTCTGGGACACAAAACAGGTCTCAACCGATACCAAAAGATTGAAATTATCCCCTGCATATTCTCAGACCACAACGCTCTGAAATTGGAACTCAACCACAAGGAAAAATTTGGAAGAAACTCAAACACTTGGAGACTAAGAACCATCCTGCTCAGGAATGACTCGATAAACCAGGAAATCAAAAATCAAATTAAACAATTTATGGAGACCAATGAGAATGAAAATACAACAGTCCAAAACCTATGGGACATGCAAAGGCAGTCCTAAGGGGGAAATACATAGCCATTCAAGCCTCACTCAAAAGAATAGAAAAATCTAAAATGCAGTTTTTATATTCTCACCTCAAGAAGCTGGAACAGCAACAGAGGGACAGGCCTAATCCACGCACGAGGAAGCAGTTGACCAAAATTAGAGCTGAAATCAATCAAGCAGAAACCAAAAGTACAGTAGAGCAGATCAACAGGACTAGAAGCTGGTTCTTTGAGAGAATCAATAAAATTGACAGACCACTGGCAAGACTTATCCAAAAGAAAAGAGAAAGGACCCAGATTATTAAAATTATGAATGAAAAAGGAGAGGTCACGACGAGCACCATTGAAATTGGAAGGATTATTAGAAATTTTTATCAACAGCTATATGCCAATAAACTAAGCAATCTGGAAGAGATGGAATCCTTCCTGGAAACCTATAAACTACCAAGATTGAAACCGGAAGAAATTGATTCGGAAGAAATTGATTCCTTAAACAGGCCAATTAATTATGAAGAAATTGAGTCAGTGATAAACAACCTTCCAAATAACAAAACTCCAGGCCCGGACGGTTTTCCTGGGGAATTCTACCAAACATTCAAAGAAGAAATAATACCTATTCTCCTAAAGCTATTTCAAAAAATAGAAACAGAAGGAAAGCTACCAAACTCATTCTATGAGGCCAATATTACCTTGATCCCCAAACCAGGCAAAGACCCCATCAAAAAGGAGAATTACAGACCGATTTCCCTAACGAATATGGACGCCAAAATCCTCAACAAGATACTTGCTAATAGAATCCAACAGTACATTAAAAGGATTATCCATCACGATCAAGTGGGATTCATACCTGGGATGCAAGCGTGGTTCAATATTCGCAAATCAATCAGCGTGATACATCATATCAACAAGAAAAGACTCGGGAACCATATGATCCTCTCAATCGATGCCGAAAAAGCATTTGACAAAATACAGCATCCTTTCCTGATTAAAACCCTTCAGAGTGTAGGAATAGAAGGTACATTTCTCAATCTCATAAAAGCCATCTATGAAAAGCCTACTGCAAATATTATTCTCAATGGGGAAAAGCTGGAAGCCTTTCCCTTAAGATCAGGAACTCGACAAGGATGCCCACTCTCACCACTATTATTCAACATAGTACTAGAAGTCCTTGCAACAGCAATCAGACGACAAAAAGGGATCAAAGGTATTCAAATCGGCAAAGAAGAAGTCAAAATGTCTCTCTTTGCAGATGACATGATACTCTATATGGAAAACCCAAAAGAAGCCACTCCCAAACTATTAGAAGTTATAGAGCAATTCAGTAACGTGGCAGGATACAAAATAAATGCTCAGAAATCAGTTGCATTTCTATACACGAATAACGAGACCGAAGAAAGAGAAATTAGGGAATCCATCCCATTTACAATAGCACCAAAAACCATACGTTACCTTGGAATTAACTTAACCAGAGACGTAAAGGACCTATATTCTAGAAACTATAAATCACTCTTAAAAGACATTGAGGAAGACATAAAAAGATGGAAAGATATTCCATGCTCATGGATCGGAAGAATTAACATAGTTAAAATGTCCATGCTACCCAGAGCAATCTACACTTTCAATGCTATCCCGATCAAAATACCAAGGACATTTTTCAAAGAACTGGAACAAACAGTCCTTAAATTTGTATGGAAACAGAAAAGGCCCCAAATCTCCAAGGAACTGTTGAAAAGGAAAAACAAAGCTGGGGGCATCACAATGCCGGATTTCGAGCTGTACTACAAAGCTGTGATCACAAAGACAGCATGGTACTGGCACAAAAACAGACACATAGACCAATGGAACAGAATAGAGAGCCCAGAAATGGACCCTCGGCTCTTTGGGCAACTAATATTTGATAAAGCAGGAAAAAACATCCGGTGGGAAAAAGACAGTCTCTTCAATAAATGGTGCTGGGAAAATTGGACAGCTACATGCAAGAGAATGAAACTTGACCACTATCTCACACCATACACAAAAATAAACTCCAAATGGATGAAAGACCTCAATGTGAGACAGGAATCCATCAAAATTCTAGAGGAGAACATAGGCAACAACCTCTACGACATCGGCCAAAGCAACCTTTTTCATGACACATCCCCAAAGGCAAGAGAAACAAAAGATAAAATGAATTTATGGGACTTCATCAAGATTAAAAGTTTCTGCACAGCCAAGGAAACAGTCAGAAAAACTAAGAGGCAGCCCACGGAATGGGAGAATATATTTGCAAATGACACTACAGATAAAGGACTGGTATCTAAGATCTACAAAGAACTTCTCAAACTCAATACACGAGAAACAAATAAACAAATCAAAAAATGGGCAGAAGATATGAACAGACACTTTTCCAAAGAAGACATACAAATGGCTAACAGACACATGAAAAAATGTTCAAAATCATTAGCCATCAAGGAAATTCAAATCAAAACCACACTGAGATACCACCTTACGCCAGTTAGAATGGCAAAAATAGACAAGGCAAGAAACAACAATTGTTGGAGAGGATGTGGAGAAAGGGGATCCCTCCTACATTGTTGGTGGGAATGCAAGTTGGTACAGCCACTCTGGAAAACAGTGTGGAGGTCCCTTAAAAAGTTAAAAATTGAGCTACCCTATGATCCAGCCATTGCACTACTGGGTGTTTACCCCAAAGATACAGACGTAGTGAAGAGAAGGGCCATATGCACCCCAATGTTCATAGCAGCAATGTCCACAATAGCTAAATTGTGGAAGGAGCCGAGATGCCCTTCAACAGATGACTGGATTAAGAAGTTGTGGTCCATATATATGATGGAATATTACTCAGCTATCAGAAAGAACGAGTTCTCAACATTTGCTACAACATGGACAGCACTGGAGGAGATAATGCTAAGTGAAATAAGTCAAGCAGAGAAAGACAACTATCATATGATTTCTCTCATCTATGGAACATAAGAACTAGGATGATCGGTAGGGGAAGAAAGGGATAAAGAAAGGGGGGGTAATCAGAAGGGGGAATGAAACATGAGAGACTATGGACTATGAGAAACAAACTGAGGACTTCAGAGGGGAGGGGGGTGGGGGAATGGGATAGACCGGTGATGGGTAGTAAGGAGGGCACGTATTGCATGGTGCACTGGGTGTTATACACAACTAATGAATCATCGAGCCTTACATCAGAAACCGGGGATGTACTGTATGGTGACTAACATAATATAATAAAAAATCATTTAAAAAAAAAAAAAGAAAAAGAAAAAGAAAATGTAACTTATCTATATAATGGAATATTATTCCAAGAAAAAGAAAATGTAACATATCTATATAATGGAATATTATTCCAAGAAAAAGGAATTATGTACTGATTCATGGTAAATATGGATGCATGTTGAAAATACTATGCTAAGTGAAGAAAGCCAAACATAAAAGACTGCATATTACATCATCATTCCATTTACATGAAATATCTAAGGTAGACAAATCCATAGAGACCAAAAGATTAATAACCCACCAGGGAATGGGGAAATAGTGGAGGGGAGTCATGACTAATGGGTTTTTTCTTTTTGGGATGATGAAAAGATTCTGGAATTAGTGGTGATGATTTCACAATTTTGTGAATATACCGAAACCACTAAATTATAAAAGTTTTAAATGATGGATATATTATATGCAAATTTTATCTTCAAAAATATATCATCACTTCTATTTCAAAAAGTTAGAAAAAGAACTGTAAATTAAATCCAAATAAAACTATAGGAAGGAAAAAAATCAACATATAAAAACAAAGTATAATAGAGTGTGTGGGGGGGGGAAATCAAAGTCAAAAGTTCATCTTTAAAAAAAGTTAATAAACCTGAAACAGAAAAAAAAAAAGCACAAATTACCAATGTCAAAAAACGTCAATAATTCTATCATCAACAAAATGAAAAGGCAACCTACTAAATGGGAGAAAGTACTTGAAAATCATGTATCTGTAAGGGGTTAATATCCAAAATATATAATAACTTACACAACCCAACAGCAAAAAAACCTGAATAATCCAATTAAAAATAGGCAGAGGATCCGAACAGGTTTTTGTTTTGTTTTTTTTAAAGACATACAGATGGCCAACAGATCATGAAAAGTTACTCAACCATCACTAAATCATTGGGAAAAAGCAAATCAAAACCACAATCAGATTATCTAACCCCATTCTAACCCCACAGCAGTTAGAATGGCTATTACCAAAAAAAAAAAGAAAGAACGAACGAACGAAAGAACGAACAATTGCTAGCGAGGATGTGAAGAAAAGGGAACCCTTGTGCACTGTTGGTGGGAACGCAAACTGATACAGCCACTATGGAAAATAGTATAAAAGTTTCTCGAAAAATTAAAAATAGAGATACCATATGATCCAGCAATTCCACTTGTTGGTATTTATCTGAAGAAAAGGAAAACACTAACTTAAAAAGATATATGCACTCCCATGTTCACTGCAGCACTATTTACAATAGCCAAGACATGGAAACAATCTCAGTGTCCATCAATGGACGAAGGGATAAAGAAAACAGGCTACACAAAATAATAGAATATCATCTAGCCATAAAAAGTAATGAAATCTTGCTATTTGCAATAACCTGGACAGAACGTGAGGGCATTATGCCAAGTAAGTCAGAGAAAGACAAATATTGTGTGATCTCACTTATATGTGAAATCTAAGAAACAAAAACAAAAACAAAACTCATAAAAATCAGAGAACAGAGCAGTGGTTGCCAGAGGCAGCAGGAGGGGTTAAATGGGTGAAAGGGGTCCAAAGGTACCAACTTCCAGTTATAAAATAAATAAGTCATGGGGATGTAACGTACAGCATGCTGACTACAGTTAATACTGCATTGCATATTTGAAAGTTGCTGACTAAATCTTAAAAATTCTCTTCACTAGAAAAAAAATCTCTTTATGTGTGGTAATGGAGATTAACTAGACTTATTGTGATCATTTTGCAGTATGTTCAAATATCAAATCATGTTGTGTGCCTGAAACTAGTATGCTGTACATCAACTGCATCTCAATAAAAAAGAAAAAATATTGATAATTCTAAAACACTGAGAGGCTATAATATGTAAGTTATGCCAATGAATTTCAAATTTTAAATGAAAATGGGAGAAATTCCTAGAAAAACTCAAAAGAAGAAACAAAGTATGAATAATTCTGTTATCTATTAAAGAAACTGAAACCATAATTTAAACCCTTTCCTCAAAAAAAAAAAAACAAAAACTCCAGGCTCAAGTTGCTTAAGCACTAAATTATACCAAAATTTAAAGGAGGCACACTGTAAATTTTATACAGGCTCTTCCAAAGAACAGGAAAAAAATTCCCAGTTTGTTTCAATAGGCTAGTATAACCTTGTTACGAAGGATATTTTAAGGAAGGAAAACTACAAGCTGATCTCTTACCTGCATGGATACAAAAATCGTAAAGGAAACATCTGCAAACCAAATTAAGCAATATACTAAATAAAATATATTATGACCAAATTGGGTTTATTCTGGAAATGCCAAGTTGGTTTTATTTTAGTATTCTTTCCTGATGCTTTCCCCATGTTTATATAATTAATGAGAAAAGTCAAATGAATACCAAAGAAAACTAAATTGAAGACCCATGCATGATTTAAAATACACACACACACACACACACACAAAAATATCCTCCACCAACTCTGAAAATAAATTTACTTAATCAGATAAAAAAAATCTCAAAAATTTCAGCTAAAACAATTAATGAAATGCTAAAGATTTCCATTCTTCTAACCCCTTTCACAAAACAAGCAATAACGCACATAGGCTTGTTATTATCATTTCTATACAAAGTTCTTCTGTGTAATCTAAACCACTGAAACAAGTCATGGGAAAAAAAGTAGAAGGACTGGAAAGAAAGAAAAAAAAACATTCATAATTTGCAGATAACTGTATATGTAGAAAATCCACAGAACTCTAAAATTATTAGTATTTTTAAGTAAATTTAGCAAGGTCACTGAATACATTATCAATATACAAAAAGCTATTCTTTCTATGTGCTAGCAAACAGTCAAGAAATAAAAATTTATAATTCTGTTCGATATTATCCAAAAAATCAACCAAGACAGCTTCTCGAAGATAACACAAAAAATATCATTTCCTCAAAAAAAGAAAAAGATTTCTTAAATACAGCATGAAAATGCTGACAGTAGAGAAAAAGCTCAATAAATTGGAACTATCTTAAAATGAAGAACTTATGTTCATCAAAAGACAACATTAGAAAACTAAAACAAAAGCCTAAAAGTTGGACATATTAGCAGTGCATAGATCTGACAAAGGACTCCACTCCACAATAAATAATGCCCAACAAATCTGATTCTCCCAACTGAAAAAAAGGACACGAAAAACCTGCACAAGCACATTGCAGAATAATATTCAAAAACTCCAATAAAGACCCGAAAATGCTGAACCTCAGTGAAATCAGGAGAATACAAAAGTTAAAAAAACCACATGAGGTATTACACTCCATAAGAACAGCTCCATGGAAAAGAGTGACAATAACAATAGTTGGTTAGGGTGTGAAGCAGCTGGCATGGATATATTCTTTGCTGGTGGGAAAGTAAACTGGTACAACCTCTTTGGGAAAGGCTGAGCACTGCTTATTAATTTTGAAGATACTCATTCCTAGATATTACAGAATTTGGGTCCCACGACTTACCCACAAGAATGTTCATGGAACCACTGTTCAACAGCCAAAAACTAGAAACAACCCAAATGTTGAACATCAGAATTGATAAGTTATGAGATATTTTATAACACTATATATATCCATCAATTTTAACTACAGTTGCATGCAACATAGATCAATTTCATAAACAAGGCAGTCCTAGAAGAATACAGCATGGAGTAAAGTTCAAAATGTAAATCCTTTTTAGGGGTATATGCATGGGGATAAAATATTAGAGAAAAGTCATAGGAAGACAATGGTTCTATCTGGGGAAATAGAGATATGATCATTAAAGAAAACATGGGGAACTTCTGGAGTACTGGTAATGTTCTATTTTTTTAAAGATTTATTTATTTGAGAGAGAGAGAGAGAGAGCGCGCACTCGAGCAAGTGAGGGGAGAGGCAGAGGGAGAATCCAGAAGAAGAGCAGACTCCCTGTTGAGCACAAAGCCTGACACAGGGCTCAATCTCAGGACCCTGAGATCATGACCCGAACCGAAATTGAAAGTCAGCTGCTTAACCAACTGAGACACCCAGGCACCCAATAATGTTCTATTTCTTCACCTAAGTAAGGGCTATGTGGGTGTTCACTGTATAATTAATTAGAGTAAAACAACGGTTTTAGCAATTTCCTATACATGTGTGTTATGCTTAATGATTTGAAAAGTCAAGAAAACGAGTCCAAAACAACAACAACAGTAATCTAAGAACCAGTAAAAATAAAGTCGAAATAAGTGATGATGTGTAAACATACAAAACTAAAACCCTAGAAGCTAGGAGAATTTTCAGAAGATGGAGGTGTAGAAAGCACCAACACTTATACTAGCACATCCGTGTTAAAATACTAGCATATTTTTTTAAATTTTATTTTATTTTTTTGAGAGAAAAAAAATATGTGTACACACCAGTGGGGGTGCAGGAGGGCGCGGAGAGGGAGAGAGAATCTTAAGCAGGCTCTAGGCCCAGCCCAGAGCCAAACACGGGGCTTGATCTCATGACCCTCAGATCATGACCTGAGCCAAAACTGAGAGTCAGCCACTTAAATGACTGAGCCACCCAGGCCCCCACATAACTAAGAACTCTGGAGTCTGTTGAAGACTTACAACTTCAAGGGAAAACTTGAGGGTAAACTACATCAATTTGGATCAATTTCAGGTCCTAGCACAGAAGCATCTATACTCACCCCAGCCACCAGCTCTCTGTGCACATGTTCATGGAAAAGCCTGTATACGGTCTGGAGGAGTTAAGGCAGGTGAAAAGAACCCAGATATTTAAATATTGGTGATATGTGCTCTGAACACTGACTGCTGCTCCTGATCACAGAGGTGCTGACACAGAGACAGTCAGCCACTGTTGCTGCCCCACCCCCAGCAGTGCAAGCCCTAGCTCCCCTCCCTCCAGCTGAAATAGCTTCCAGGGGACTTAAAGGGCAGGTGCCATTTCTCCCCCCTTCATTTTCCACTTTTTCCCCCTACAGGAGCCAGACACTGGCTAGGACACTCTAAGATAACCACCTATACGGAGAAAATTACAAAGTACCTGCACATGCCCAGGTAAAGGCTCAGGAAAGACCGGAGAAAACACAAGTATAAACATGCCTCAGGCTGATCTTCAACACAGAGACTGCCTATAACAACCAAAATACAAAAACAAAAATAATAAAACCACAAACCACAGAACAAAAAACAAAAAAATGAAAAAAGTCCTGCAAAAACATTAACAAGAAAAAACAAAAAAACAAAAACAAAAAACAAAACACTGGGAAAGGCAAAGAATCTGTTTTCCAGAGTTACCACGTTATAATCCAGTGTTCACCAAACAAATCGAAAGGCACACAGAGAAACAAGTATGGCCTATTCAAAGGAAAAGAAAGAAATCAACAAGAACTGTCCCTGAAAAGACCCTGGAAGATATGTTACACAAAGACTTGAAAATAGTGGTTTTAAAGATGATAAAGGAATAAAAGGAAGATGTGGAGTAAGTCAAGAAAACAATGTGTAAACAAAATGGAAATATCAATAAAGAGAGAAAACCTACAAAGAAACCAAAAAAAAAAAAAAAATCTGGAGCTGAGAAGTGCAATACCTGAAATGATAATTTCACTAAAGGGATTCAAAGGCAGATTCAAGCAGGGAGAAGAAAGAATCGGTGAACTTTAAGACAGGACAATGGAAATGATCGAGGCCGAAGAAAAAAGATTTCAGAGAATAGCTCCTCAGGGACAGATGTGGGACACCATCAGGAAGACTAACGTATGCATCGTCGGAGTTTCAGAAGAAGAGAGTAAAAGGGGCAGAGAGAATATCTGAAGAAATAATGGCCTAAAACTTCTGAAATATGATGAAAATGAACATGAACACTGAAGCAACACAAAATAACCCCAAGTTGGATGAATTCAGAGACCCACACCGATGTACAGTATAATCATACATTTGAAAGACAAAGAGAGGGGTGCCTCGGTGGCTCAGTTGTTTAAGTGTCTGCCTTCAGCTCAGGTCATGATCCCAGGGTCCTGGGATCAAGCCCTGCATCGGGCTCCCTGCTCAACAGAGAGTCTGTTTCTCCCTCTCCCTCTGCCTGCTGCTCCCCCTGCTTATGCTCTGTCAAATAAATAAATAAAATGTTAAAAAGACAAAGAGAATCTTGAAGGCAGCAGAGAGAAGCCAATCACCATATTCAAGGATGCTCAGTAAGACTGTTGGCAGAGTTTCATCAAAAACTTTTGATGCCAGGGGCGCCTGGGTGGCTCAGTCGTTAAGTGTCTGCCTTCGGCTCAGGGCGTGATCCCAGCGTGCTGGGATCGAGCCCCACATCAGGCTCCTCCACTGGGAGCCTGCTTCTTCCTCTCCCACTCCCCCTGCTTGTGCTCCCTCTCTCGCTTGCTGTCTCTATCTCTGTCAAATAAATAAATAAAATCTTAAAAAAAAAACTTTTGATGCCAGAAAACTATGGGCCCATATGTTCAAAGTGCTCAAAGGAAAAAAAAATACCAACTAAGAATCCTATGTCCACAAACATTGTCCTTCAAAAATGAGAGAGAAATTAAGACATATCCAGACAAACAAAAGCTGAGGAAGTTCATGACCATTAGGTATGAGCAGCAAACATGCTCAAGGGTGTTCTGCACAGTGAAATGAAAGGACACTCAACTGTAACCTGAAGCTACATGGAGAAGTGAACATCTCCACAATCACATGGACAATTACAAAAACAGGTGTCATTGCAATGGAATACTACTTAGCCAAAAAAAAGAATGAAATCTTGTCATTTGCAATAACATGGATGGAAATAGAAGGTATAATGCTAAGCAAAAGGAGTCAGTCGGAGAAAAATACTCTATGATTCCACTCGTATGTGGAATTTAATAAACAATGAAAAAAAAAGACTAACAAGAAAACAGACATTTAAACATAAAGAACATACTGGTGGTTGCCCAATGGGAGGTAGGTGGGAAAATGGAATAGATAAAAAGGGATTAATACCACACTTATCATGATGAGCTCTGAGTAATGCATGGAAGGGCTAAATCATTATATTGTACACCTGAAACTAATACTGTATGTTAACTATAATGGAATTTTTTAAAAAGCAGGTATCACTGTAATAATGGTTTATAACTATCCTTTTTTTTCTGTGTGATTTCAAAGACTACTGCATTTAAAGAAACAAAACAATTATTACTGTGAAAGTTATATGACTGTAACTTTGGTTTGTAATTTGAAATCTTGTTTTCTACATAAAGATGTAAACTTGTCACAACAACTGAAAGGGGTGAGTACAGACTTGTAAAGGAGCAAAGGTTTTGTATGTTATTGAAATTAAGCTAGTATAAATCCAAATTAGACTGTTATAACTTTATGATGTCAAATGTAACCATCCCATAGTAACCACAAAGAAAAAAAGCCATAGGATACATGAAAAAAAAAAAAAAAACATGAAAGGGATTTAAACATTTCACTACCAAAAAAAAAAAAAATCATGTAAGAAGTGAGGAGCAAAAAAAGCTGTAAGGCATACAGAAAACAACACAATGATAGAAGTCCCTCCTTATAAATAATTAAACGTCATCTCTCCAATCAAAAGACAGAGACTGGGGGTGCTTGGGTGGCTCAGTCAGTTAGGTTTCCAACTCTTGATCTCAGCTCAGGTCTTGATCCTAGGGTTGTGAGCTCAAGCCCCATGTTGGGCTCCACACTGGGCATGGAGCCTACTTAGAGAGAGAGAAAGACTGGCAGAATGGATAAAAACACATGACTCAAGATCCAAAGACACAAATACAGACTGAAAGTGAAATGACAGAAAATTGTATTCCATGCAGATCGTAACCCAAAGAGAGGAGGGTGGCTATACTAATACCAGTCAAAACAGATTTAAAACAAAAAAGGTTACAAGAGACAAAGAAGAATGTTATATATTAATATAAGGTTCAATACATCAAAATACAAAAATTATAAACATTTGCCTACGAATGACAGACCATCAAAATGTATGAAGCAAATACAAAATTGAGGAGAAACAGTCTACAAGAGTTCAGCACTTCAATACCCCATTCACAATAACAGATAGAAAAACCAAAAAGAAGATATTTAAGGAAGTACAAGACTTAACACAATAAACCAACCAGATCTATGAGACATATACAGAACATTTTACCCAACAACAACAAATACACATTCTCCTCAAGTGCACATAGGACATTTTCTTGGATAGACTGTATGTTAGACCACAAATCAAGCCTCGATAGATTCAAAAATATATATATCATACAAAGTATCCTCTCTGACTACTACAGATGGTGCTATAAGTCAATAAAAGTAAAACTGGAAAATTCACAAAACTGAAAATTAAACAACTTATTTTTTTAAACAACATATTTTAAGCAATCGATGGATCAAAGTAGAAATCACAAAGGAAATTAGGAAATAGAGACAAATGAAAACGAAAGCACAACATACCTCAACTGTAGGACACAGCAAAAGTGGTGGTAAGAGGGAAATTTATAGCTATAAATGCTTTCATCAAAAAATAAATTTAAAATCAACAACCTAACTTTACAAGGTAAGAAACTAGAAGAACAAACTAAGCCCAAAGCTAGCAGAGGAAGGGAAATAAGAGCAGACATAAACAACATAAAAGACAAAAAAAAAATTAATAAAACCAGAAGTTGGTTCTTTGAAAAGATCAACAAAATGGACAAATCTTTAGCTAAAAGAACGAAAAGAGAGAAAATTCAATTACTAAAATCAATAACAAATGTGGGGACAGTACTACCTACCCTACAGAAATAAAAAGGACTGTAAGAGAGTACTATGACCAACTGTACATCAAAAAATTGAATAATCTCTATGAAAAGGGCAAATTCCTAGAAACACAAAACTTACCAAGACTAAAGCACAAAGAAATTGACAATCTGAATAGACCTATAACTAGCAAGGAGATTGAATCAATAACTAAAAATCTCCCAACAAAGAAAAGCCCTGAACATTCACTGGTGAACTCTATCAAACATTTAGAGAAGAATGAATACCAACCCTTCTCAAACTTTCCCAAAAAACTGAAGAGCAGGGAACACTTCTCAACTCGTTCTATGAAAGCAGCATAATCCTGATACCAAAGACCCTATAAGCAAACTACAGACCAACATCCTTTATGA
Source organism: Ursus arctos (assembly GCF_023065955.2). NCBI lineage: Eukaryota > Metazoa > Chordata > Mammalia > Carnivora > Ursidae > Ursus > Ursus arctos. The sequence continues at coordinate 34,880,230 of NW_026622963.1, forward strand.
ACCTTGATCAAAAACAAAAATTGAACAAAAACACTCAGCAAAATACTAGCAAACAGAATTCCACAGTGCATTGAAAGGATTATACATTGTGGCCAAATAGGATTTGTTCCTGGAATGTAAGGATGGTTCAACATACAAAAAATCTATATGCCACGTCAACAAAATGAAAGAAAAAGAACCACCACATGACCATTTCAATTGATGCAGAGAAATATCTGAGAAGATACTTTCACAATAAAAAATCACTCAGCGAAATAGGAATAAAAGGAAACAGACCTTCACATAATAAAAACCTTATATATTAAAAAAAAAAACAAACCCACAGCAAACATAATACTCAATGGTGGGAGACTAAAAGCTTTTCCTCTAAAATCGGGGGGGAAAAATAAGGATGTCCACTTCTACCACTACTAGTCATCAAAATGTAAGTTCTAACCAGAGTATTTAGTCAAGGAAAAGAAAAAAAAAGCATCCAAATCGGAAAGGAAGAAGTACAATGATCCCTGTTTATAAACGATATGATTATATGCTGAAACCCCTAAGGAGTCCACAAAAAAACTCCTATTAGAATAAATAAATTCAGCTAAGTATCAGGATACAAAGTCAACACAAAAAAAATCAGTTGCATTTCTATACACAATGAACAATCTGAAAAGGAAATGACAAAAATGATTCCATCTACAATAGCATCAAAAAGAATAAAATCTTTAGGAACTGACTTAAGAAAGTGAAAGACCTGTGCAATGAAAACTAAGAAACGCTGATAAAATAAGTTAAAGACAACATAAATAAATGGTAACACATCCCATGTACATTACATGGACTGAAGGACTTAATACTTTTAAATGTCAATACTATCCAAAGCAAACTACAGATTCAATGCAATATATCAAAATCCCAATGACAGTGTTGCAGAAATAGAAAAACCCCCTGACACCAAAAGCAAAGGCAACAAAAGCAAAAAATAACACAGGGGAATACATTACTAAAAACCTTCCAACTATCAACAAAATGAAAAGGTAACCTAGCAAATTGGAGAATATTTGAAAATCATGTCTGATAAGGGATTAATATCCAAAATACATAAAGAAAACCCATCCAAAAATCCATATGGAATCTCAAGCGACCCTGAATAACCAAAGCATCTTGGGGGAGGGGGGAAGAACAAAATTGGAAGACTCACACTTTCTGATTTCAAAACCCATTATAAAGCTACAGTAACCAAAACGGTGTGAAATTGGCATTAAGACAGACATATAAACCAGTGGAGCAGAAATAGCCCAGAAATAAATTCTTACATATACGGTCAGATGATTTTTGACAAGGGTGCAAAGACTATTCAATGTGGAAAGGCCAGTCTTTTCAACAAATGGTGCTGGGAACACTGGATATACACATGCAAATAAATAAAGTTGGATATTTATCTAAAATCATATACAAAAATTAACTCAAAAATGGATCAAGGACCTAAATTTAAGACCTTAGAAGAAAACACAGGACAAAAGCTTCATGACACTGGATTTGGCAATGTTTTCTTGGATATGACACCAAAGGCACAGGAAACAAACAAAAAAATAGATTGATTTCATGAAATTTTTAAGTTTTGTACATCAAAAGGCACTCTCCAGAGTAAAAAGGCATCCCATAGAATAGGAGAAAGTATTTGTAAATCACATATCAAATGAGAGATTAATAGCTAGTACAGAGAACTCCTAAAATTTAGCAATAAGAACAAAAAACAACCTGATTCAAAAATGTACAAAGGAATTTGAGTAGATGTTTCTCCAAAGAAGATACAGAATAGGCAATAAGCATGTGAAAAGGTGCTAAACATCTCAAATTCTTAGGGAAATGCAAATCAAAACTAAGTAAGATACCACCTCATGCCCATTAGGATGTATGTACTATAAAAAACAACAACAACAACAAATGTTTGTGAGGGTGTGAAGAAACCAGAAGGCTTGTGCGCTCTTGGTGGGAATGTAAATGGTAGAGCTACTGTGGAAAACAGTACAGTGATGCCTCAAAAAATTAAAAATAGAACTACCATGTGATCCAGCAATTACCTCTCTTGGTATATACCTGAAAGAATCTAAAGCACAGTCTTGAAGAGATGTGTACACTCCTGTTTATAGCAGCATTATTCAAACTGCTAAAACATGGAAGCAACCAAGTATCCATCAATGTAATGAATGGATAAGCAAAATGGGATATATGCAATAACAGAATATTATTCAGACTTAAAAAGGAAGGAAATTCTGACAAATGCTACAACATGGATGAACATGCAAAGGGAGGTCACAAATGACAAATAGTGTATGGCTCCACTTACTTGAGGTACTTAGAATAGTCAAAATCATGAAGACCTAAGGTGCAATGGCGGGTGCCAGCGGGTGGCGGGGAGGGAAGAATCGGAGTTATTCTTCAACACGTACAGTGTTTCAGCTTGACAGGATGAAGAATCATAGGGATGAATGGTGGTAACGGTTGCTGAACAATGTGCATGTATTTAATGTCACTGAACTGTGCACTTAAAAATGGTTAAGATGGTAAATTTTCTTTTACCACAATAAAAAAGAAGAAAAATCCTAGGCATTAATCAATATAGGATGTGGGGAGAGTAGAACTTATTTGAACATAAAATTAGGGCCTCTTTCAGCTTCAGTACCCGATTGTGAGACTGTATACTTCAAGCAATTGTATAAGGACACCCACCCTCTGCCAGACCAAGTACTGAGCTCAGGGAACCCAAGGGCGTTTCACACCTGGTCCTTGACATTCTAAACCAGAAACCAGGAATTCAACTTTTAAACATCATGACTCCAAGCACTGCTCTCTCACAGCTGCACTCTTTATATATCCACACCGCCACAACTGGTACCACCACTCTGTGTCTGAGTGCAACCATGGGCATATTCAACACACATACCTTCTTCAAGCTCCCCCCAAATCCCATAGACAGTACGGCCATCACTCCTGCATTACGGTTCAGGAAACGTAATCTCAGAGCATTAGGCAAGATTAGAGCAAGTCCGTAGCACAGTCAGGGTCTGTTCTCAAGTTAATCTGCATCCAAGACTGCGCTTTTGTGTAGGTTTATTACGAAATGGGCAAACTGAATATGCTTCTTCAAAACTATACCTTATCTTCCCTGTTTTGAGACTACATACGTTTACATTTAGAACACCACACAGTGGGGTCAATGAACAATCTGAAATAGCCAAGAATGATCTCATTACATCTAACAGATGCAGGGGAATGTGAGAAAAAGTTCTCGGAGGTGATAACAGAGCTGTTCTTGAAAAAGAGGATTTTTCTAGGCAGAGAACATTCAATTTAGTATTTTGAGCTTAACAGTTCAGCTATGTGGCAGAGCAGCATTTCCAACATGATTTTATCTAAACCAGTGATTATTAATTATATATAATGGAATCTCAAGAAACACACCAGGATAAAGGAAAAGGAAAAGAACCCTGAGGCCCAGTTCTAGAGATCTCTCCTGGGTTGATGCCAGATCATATAGGCTACCTCTGTTCTTTTAACTGAAGAAAATATTTCACAATATAGTCAAAAACAAAATTAAGTAGGCTTTATACCCAAGGCTGACTGAAATTCTGAATTATGACAATAATTAAGGTCTACAAAGATGTAGGAAAAAACTCTCATGAAATCCTGGCAGGATTGTAAACTGATAAATTCACTTTGAGAAAGAAGTTAGCAACTTAACAGTTTGAAGACAGTATATACCCAATCACTCTGCAATTCTAGGTACGTAGGCTAAAGAAGTGCTTGTTACGTGCACATAAGGAGATATATACAAGGATGTTCACCAAAATACCATTTATAATAGCAAAAAGCATTTACCAACAGAGGATCAGATAAATATTGTAGATATTTATGTACAATATTACTATTATACAGCAATTAAAACACTGATTTGACTTTAAAATATTAATATGGACACAATGTAAATATAACACATGGAAAAAGGCAAATACAGGCGTATCTTGTTTTATTGTGTTTTGCAGATCCTGCATTTTTTATAGATTGAAGATTTATGGTGACCCCATCTAGCAAGCCTATCAGTGCCATTTTTCCAACAGCATCTGCTCACGTTGTGTCTCTGTGTCACATTTTGGTGATTCTTGCGATATCTCAACCCTTCGCATTATTATTTTATTCGTTTTGATGACCTGTGATCTTCGATGTTACTACTCTAATTGTTTAGGGGCACCACAAGCCATGCCCACTCGAGATGGCAAACTTAACTGCTAAATGTTACGTGTGTGCTGTTCCCCTTTTTGTTCCCCCTTCTCCTTGGGCCTCCCCATTCCCTGAGATACAATTATATTGAAATTAGGCCAATTAAAAACCTGACAATGGCCTCTAAGTATCTAAGTGTCCAAGTGTTAAGGAAGAGTCACATCTCTCACTTTAAATCAAAAGCTGGAAATGATTACGCTCAGTGAGGAAAGCAGGTTGAAAGTTGAGACAGGTTGAAAGCCAGGCCTCCTGCCCCAAACAGACAAGTTGTGAATGCAAAGGAAAGGTTCTGGAAGGACATTAAAAGTGCCACTCCAGTGAACGCACGAATGATAACAAAGTGAAACAGGCTTCCTGCTGATACAGAGAAAGTCTTACTGGTCCGGACAGAAGATCCAACAGCCACAACGCTCCCCTGAGCCAAAGCCTCATCCACAGCAAGGCCCTCATGCTCTTCAATTCTGTGGAGGTGGAGAGGGGACGAAGCTGCAGAAGACAAGTCTGAAGCTAGCAGAGTTGGTGCATGAGGTTTAAGGAAAGACACCGTCTCCGTAACATCACACTGCAAGGTGAAGCAGCAAGGGCTAGTGTAGAAGCTGCGGCGAGTTCTCCAGAAGATCGAGCGGAGATCATCCATGAAGTGGCTCCACCACACGACGGATTTTCAGTGTGGATGAAACAGCCTTCTGTAGAAGATGCCATCTAGGACCTTCACAGCTGGAGAGGGGAGGTCCGTGCCTGGCTTCAAAGCCGCGAAGGACAGGCTGGCTGTCTTGTCAGGGGTGAATGCACCTGCTGACTTGAGGCTAAAGCCTGTGCTCACGTGCCGTTCTGAAACTCCTGGGCACCTGAAGAATGATGCCAACTCCACTCTGCCTGTGCTCTATCAGTGCAACAACAAAGCCTGATGACAGCACATCTGTTTATGACACAATTTCCTGAATATTTTAAGCCCATCATTGAGGCCTACTGCTCAGAAGATTCCTGTCAAAATATTACTGCTCATTGACAATGTGCCTGTTCCCCCAAGAGCTCCGACGGAGATGTACAAGGAGACTGATGCTGTTTGCATGCCTGCTGATACAACATCCATTCTGCAGCCCATGGATCTGGAAGTCATTTCGATTTTCAAGTCTTATTCCTGAATACATTTCATAAGGCTATAGTGCCACAGATAGTGATTCGCCTGGTGGATCTGGACAAAGTAAACTGAAACCCTTCTGGAAAGGATTCATCATTCTGGATGCCATGAAGAACATTCATGATTTACGGGAAGAGGTCAAAATATCAGTACATCAGTATTAACAGGAGTTTGGAAGAAGTTGATTCCAACCCTCATGGATGACATCCATGGAGGAGGTCACTGCCCATGTGGCGGAAACAGCAAGAGAACTAGAATGAGAAATGGAGCAGAAGATGGGACTGAACTGCTGTGATCTCATAATCCAACCTGAACAGGTGACGAGTTGCTTCCGTGGATGAGCAAACAAAGCAGTTTGAGATGGTGGAGAGGCTGTGAAGACTGTTGGAACGACAACAAAGGATTTAGAATATTACATACGCTTAGTTGCTAATAAGGCAGAGGCAGGTTTGAGAGGATGGTCTCCAAGAGTTTTTTCCACTGCAAATACTTATATTTTATATTAATTTTACATGTCTCAAAATTGAGAACGTGTATATGTATATATATGTATTAGTATTCTATCTTAATTTCATGTTTATTATGAAGATTTTTATGTACCTGAACATGCAGAGAGCTATTATTCTAATAACTACATAAGACTCCATTACTTGAATATACTAATAAATATTTTCCTCTTAGGAGACTGTTAGGTTTTTTGGGGGTTTTTTTTTCCCCTCTTTCCCAAATTTTCACCACCATAATGATGCTCTAAGTATCCTTCCACGTAAATACTTATTTGCATTGATTATTACTCCTTAGGAGAGATTCTCAGATCTGGACATAGTCAAAGAGCATGATGACTTTTAAAGCAAAAAAAATGATCTTTGAGGCTGAGTTGTACAGAAGCTGCAGCGGCAAACACAGGAGCAATGCCAGGAACCTCTCCCGAGCACAAAGAAAAACGATGAGTCGACACTCGTTTTCTCCATCCTGGGAAGGCAGCCGGCTCAGAGGTGTGGCTTCCATTTTGTACTCCACCTTTTTGTTGGAGAAATGGGTGATCGGAGTTCGGAGGATAAATCACTCCTTTAATATCACTGGCCACAGACCTCTGACAACTCTTGCAAGAACATCCAGGGGTTTTGCACAGCCCACAACAGCTGCCCGCTCTGGCCCTGCAGCCATCATGCAGGACTCCTCCTTCCCTACTCTTTCTTCAGTGCCTCAAACATGCCAAGCTCTTTCAAAAGCCTTAGTCCAGACTTTTCTGTCAGAAATGTTTTCCCCGCACTCTTTAGTGATCTAGCTCTTTCTCTTTAGGACTCCATTTTAAACATACCTCCTCAGAGAGTTCCTGCCCACGTCACTCAAAATGTTGTTACTTCATAGTACTTACTGAAACTTGCAATCATTTTACTTATTTCTCTGTTTAGTTTGTTTTTGCCTTCTGTTTCATGATGGGAGAGCAGGTCCTGAAGATGCCACATAACATCAGGAATCCCTGGAGCCTAACAACAGTGACTGGCATGAAGGAGGCACTCCCTATCTGCTGTTGAATTTCTGGTGAATTTGGCCAATTGTGGCAGTGGGACCAAGTGTGTAGTGAGAGATGTGGAATCTAAAGCCAGATTTTGCAGGGATGGACCTGAACTACAGGTCCAAGGTTGAGTTGATCTGCATTACTTGATGTGGTAGCTGAATGATGTCTCCCAAAGATGTCCCTGTCTTCATCCCTAGAACCTGTGAATGTCTCAGAGTGAAATACTGATGTCTGCTTGGCCCAACAGCCAACCAAGCCCTCCCAAGGCTGGGGCAACGTGATCTAGGTGCAAAGGCCGGTGCTCTGTTAGTAAGCGCCTGGTTCAGTGGAAATCTGACCTGCAGTAGTCACAGCATCCACTGGGGCCCACATAAAACCAAGACCAGACACAGAAGTCAGAACTGCGTGTACACCTGCACGCGCCTGAAGATGCGGAGAGTGGGAGCCGCGCGTGAGGAAGTGGCCTGGTGCCGAACAGCATGCACTGTGACAGCAGACTCGGGTCTGCGTCTGAGATTAGCCACCGACTGACTAGCTGGGTAGCCTCGCACAAGTCCTCTAACCCAGAGGAGATTTGGTTTTCTCATCTGGAACACGGAACTGACTCCAATTTTACAAGAAGTTCTACGGTGGGCAAAATTCTATCAAGTCACACTGGCCGCTGCAGGGAACTCATTCCTGAAAGGGTCGATCGATGGAACAAACGTCACTGTTGTCTTATTTTAACAAATTGCCACAACCGCCCCCCCTCCTGCAGCCACCACCCTCAACAGTCGGCGCCAGCGACATCACGACAAGGCCCTCCACCAGCAAAAAGACCAGGACTTGCCGAAAGCTCATATGATGGTCAGGATTTTTTAGCAATAAAGTATTTTTTAATTAAAGTATGTACCATTTCTCAGACATGATGCTACTGCACACTTAACAGACTACAGTATGATGTAAGCATAACTTTCATATGCACTGGGAAACCAAAAAGTCCTTTGGCTCGCTGCGTTGCAATATCCGTCTTGCTGCGGTGGTCTGGGACCCAACCCACAATCTCTCTGAGGTGTGCGTAAGTTCCCAGCATGTCTGAGGCAACCCAGTGAGATTTAAGCCATTGTTGGTTGTCATTCATATTGGAATAAAATTCATGCAATTTTCTCAAAGAAAACCAGAACATGGTATGTACAGCCAAGCAGGTTTTCTGAGTTTTTAACTTGGCATAAGCTAACGGACAATCAGGGTCATTAGCTCCTGAGGCAGAGCGACTAACAGAAAATAAATACACATGTCCTTTCCTGGAAGTCTGAAAAGACAAGACCGACCAGTATTCCCAGTTCCCCCCATGCCCTTCTCCCATTTGCCCTCCAGTTAGAACAATTTAATAGAAATAAATTCTACAGTTACCACAAGTCAGTCTTCTTTGTAATGAAATCTCTCCTTCAGACGTTTAACTACTTTATGTTCACAGACAACTGCACCTTTATGGGGATTATTTCCAATGTCAAGTTAGGAAGTAAATCAAAGAATTTATGATGAAAAAAACAGCAATTACCAGTCCTTGTTCTGCAAACCCCACTACTGCCAAATTCCTTCAAGGCACATTTAAAAAATTAAAAACATGTTCACTTTCAACTAAAGTAACTTGAACAAGGAACATTCCATCAACATTCTTACAACATGTTGCAACTTCCACAGAAGATTATGAAACAACACCTGTTAGGACGTTCAAGCCTCCTCGTGAAGTACCATCTTCCTGTATGCTACCTTCTCCCTCTACTATCCTATGGACTAGCCTACATGTCATCAGAACTAAATGCTTGATGACTTGCATTCATGGTTAAAAGCAATTAAAATATTCAAGAGATGCACTGTCCAATACAGCAGCCACTAGTCACACGGCCACCAAGATCCTGAAATGAAGCTAGTTCCAACCAAGCCCCACTGTAAATGTGAAATACACTAACAAAAGAATAAGATATCTCATTAACAGTTTTTATATTGACTGCATGTTAACATACTTTGTGTATGTTAGGTTAAATATTAATATCCCTTTTTTAAAAACCTTCTAAATGTGACTACCAGAAAACCTGTAATTACATCTAGCTCACATTCTAAGTCTCTATATAAGTCGTCCTGCTACCTTTAACCTAGCCTTTTTTATCCAGTCTTTCTCATAAAATAGATTTGTACATTTCAATTCAAAGGTTGTCTTCATCCAGAGGGGAACCCAATCCACAAAGTAAGCTACAAAAAGGGTCCAGTGTTACCAGAGATTCAAGGTCATTTTTCATAGTCTTCATAAGAAAGCTGCCTAGAAACAGGTCTACATACATACGTACATACACAGTGTATGTACAAAAACATACACTAAAGATTTCAAATCTAAGTCACCTGGCAAATGATCATGAATTCCTCGGTTTATAGGTGTAGTGCAGACTCTACTGAAATCCAGAGAATTATCCAATATGGCATTTATCCTTCGAAAGATATTGGCATTACTACATGTGGAGAGTGCGGGTGCTTCCTGGTTGTCCCAGCAATCTTTTATCCTCCCAGCTTCTTCTTCCTAGACACATAAAAAAGATATTTAGGTTCGTCCTAGACAAAAAAAAAAAAAAAAAAAAAGATACTTAGGTTTTTCTACACTCCTTTATGATAAATAACTCCCCCTTTCTCCAGTCCAACACTGTGAGTTAAAGTAGCAAGGACTTGAATTTCATGCCTATATATTAAAATACTTAATGAGTCCTATTATGAGCAAGGTTTCCTGAGAGAACTGTAAAAGGGAGAAAGAAAAACAAAGAAATACAAGATATTGCCCCAAGAACCTAGTGTGGGAGTAGCAGGAGTTCTAGAACCAGAAATACCTGATGCAAATTTTGGAGGGAGATCTATATGACAGGATATTATCTGGAAATTTAAAAAATGAAGCACTGGGGCACCTGGATGGCTCAGTTGGTTGAGTGTCTGCCTCTTGGTTTCGGCTCAGGTCATGATCTCAGGGTCCTGGGATCCAGCCCCACATCGGGCTCCCTGCTCAGTGGGAAGACTGCTTCTCCCTCTCCCTCTGCCTCTGCCCCCCCCCCCCGCTCTCTCTCTTAAATAGACAACTCTTTTTTAAAAAATGAAGCACTGATGTGTGCTTCAACATGAATAAACCTCCAGTACTTGATGCTAAGTGAGAGAAGCCAGTCACAAAAGACCACCTATTACGAGCCCATTGATAGGAAATGTCCAAAACAGGCAAATCGAATCTAATCCAATCTAGATGAGCTGCCTTCATCTAGGGGTGGAGAGAGGAGGAGGTTTGGAGATGGTGGCCAAGGGGTACAAGGTTCCTTTTTGAGATAAGAAAATATTCTAAAATTAGATTATGGTGATGATCACAAAACTGTAACTATACTAAAAATCACTGAATTTTATAATAATGTGGATTACAGCTCTATACAGTTGTTTAAAAAGTTTGGCTCTGCCCTTTGTCAGTTACTTAATCTCTTTGCCTCAGTCTTCCCATTTGTGAAATGGGAAGAACGCCTACCACCCTTCTGACAAGATGTATTAAAGCACTTAGCATGGTGTCTGGCATACAGTGGCTGCTATTTCTACACCTGAAGGGACACTTACAGGAGAAGACACGGTAAGCACAAGAGCAGTACAAACACTACTCAAAGGACTTGTACAACTGAACATAGTCATTAAAAGTACAGACAACTCGTGTAAGACCCACTTGCCCTGCCAGATACACAATCATGAATCGAACACCCCTCCCCCATTCAGAGCAATTCTCTTGGTATTCTCTAGCTCAGTAGACAACACCAGCACCCACCAGGCGTCCCAGACAGAAATCTGGTACCATTCTTCACTCTCCCTCACTCAGCTCCTCCAACACCTGACGTAGTAAGCCAGGACACACTGGCTGACAGAGTCATTTCTAGGGGGAGTCTGACTGACCAGCTCTACAACCCCCAATTACCTTGAGGAAAATAAACAAAAATCACGCCAAGTAAGGAAACTAGCACCTAGGATCTCACAGGTGGTCACTTCAAAACTTTAAAAAGTGTCTCTATGTTTAGCCGATTAAAATTCAGGTAAGCGTGAGTATGACCAGAAGCACTTACAGTTTTATCAACTCTGACAAACTTGAGTCCCATATCGTTCTCAAGCTCTTGGAAAGACTGGTATCCTTTGCAAGCTGAGAGGAGGACTAAAATACGCAGTCCTGCAAGGTCGTTTCCCAAGCCCTCCAGCGAGCCACCACTGAGAGCGGTTACACCCACACACACAAGGCCCCTTTCACAACTGCAGATTTCTAAGATGATTCTCAACCTCACTAAGGCAACATCACAAAGGCTAAGAGGCAAGCATGTACAACCAATCTTCAGATCTTAAGGCTACATGCTTCACGCATTTGCTCACTAATCACCATTAACCAACTGCCTGCTATGTACAGTGAGCACCCAAAATGTAGGCAGGTTAGACAGACTCAACCAAAAGAGATTTCTGAAGTCTAGAAAGGGAGCTAAGATCTGATCACGCTGTAAACAGCGACGACACAAGCTACAGTTTGCTGTGATCATACATTGTCCTCTCAGCCAACGGGGCTCAGAGGAAGACAATGTGCCTGAAAGTAAAGGTAGGAAGAAAGTCTGAAACACAAAGAGAACAGAGAGACATTATCAAAAGTGGTCCAGTGTGGCAGGGCACGGGGTATGCAAGAGAGCAAACTGGAAAGAAGGCTTCATGCTAGGTTAAGGAGTTACAATTATCTCCTACATCAGAGGTTTCCAAATTTTAAACTGCCCCTTTTAATACAGAAATACTCCTCTGATTTTTATTTACTAGTACAGACGTGCTACAGGCCTATGGACTCCCAGATCCTGGAAAGCAGGTAAACACTGCAGGTGAGTCTCAGGAGACCTGCAGCAACCACGGAAGAGGACAGGAGGAACCAGTGAGGGACGTGCTGCAGTCGTCCGGGGAAGATGAAGGCCCAGAGGCCCTCTGGAAGAAACCTGCTTCCCCAGGAGAAGGGCAAAGTCTAAGAATCTTACCATCTCAAGCAGCCTGAAAAATAACCCAATTTAGAAATACGTCTGGCCAACGCTACCCCACTCCAAATCCCATTAGGAACACATACCATAACTTCGAACCTCATGGCAAATGCAATCTAGAATGCCTCCCTCTCTCCCTTCCTCTAAGGTATGCCAAACCAGTTATCTAGAAGACTCTGGGTAATTAGGACAAAAGGAAATGGAGGGTTTAATATCCCAAACTGCTTAATCACATCAGTAAGTATGGTTTGCCTTGAATAACCAATTTGGAAGGGGGGCAAAAAAAGATCAAAGCTGTCCGAAGGGAAATCGATCTACCACTTTGCTTACGTGCGCAATAGGGATAAAATACAACGGCTTCATATGCTGTTTGTGAAGTAATACACATAACATGCTTGGCACAGTACCTGGCACATAATTACAGCTGAACAGACAAATGCTGGCTGTCCTAGTATCATTACTATTACACCAAGGGGTCAGAGGCCACCCCAAGGATCCCTGAAGAAAAGACTATCTGCTGATTAAAGGAGAAAATGTACTGAGGACACAACTATTCTTTTGAAAATCCCAGGCCCTTCCATGCTGAATTTTCCTAATCCTTTCATTTAGAAAGCTTAATTAAAAGGACTAAAGACAGGATACAAATTGAACTGCCTAAAACATGTACCTAACAACACAATTTAGTGATCCTTCAAACTCTCCAGCTAAATGAATTCAGTTTCTCATTTTCAAATCACAGACCTTTTATCCACGCCCATTACTCTGTATATTCTATCTTAACTGATCAATGTATAGGTCTGAGTTCATACAAATGTTTTACCATAAAGAAAAAGTCCCCCCCCCTTGGTTATACCACTGTTGTCTCATAATTTTCATGGTTATTTTTGGCATATTTTGCCTTAAAGTGAGATCATTTGCAAGTTTTTTTTTTTTAACCTTTATTTGGTCTTTCACAAGGGACAGGAAAGGAGGCTATAAGAGGATCAGAGACTTGGAATGCAAATCATAATACTATTGAGAACCATGGATCAAAAGAGCAAATTACAATGCTAGAAAAGAGAAACAGTAGTTCCTACTGCCACTGGCTAAAACTGGAGTCGAGATAAAACTAGTTGTACCTCCTTATTGTCAGAAAGAACAGTTCATGAGGAATCTCTGCTAATAGAAACTATTTCATAGCAGGTCTCAATGTTCTCCTGTTCAACAGGTAAAAGTGGACATTCCCATCATGACACACTGGTCTCCTACAGCAATAATTCTCAACCGGGAGGGGGAGGGAGACAACAGTCAGAAAAAAGCATTCCCCTTTTCCACAAGGGAAGAATATTCCACAAAACTGAATCACTGTTTCACAAAGCAGAACGAACACAGGCCTTGGAGTATAAATACTAACCCTACCGTAGAAGTATCTTCTGTGAGCCCTGCTTGCCGCGGGTATAAAGTGGAGTACCATCTACTTTGCAGACTGTGCTGCAAATGAGAAATCGATGAAGTGCATGGATAAGCTCATCCAAGTTCACCAGGAAGCTCATTCACTTGTTTGCACTTCTAACTGGAGGTTTTTCTGCATTTGTGATTTGAAACTATCACTCAAAACTATTTAAAAATCTGAACCCATCCCACCTACCTATGTTTTCTACTTAAAGACTAAGATCCTCAAATTTTATACTTATTTGTATGCTAGAATTGCCTAATTTGGAAACCCTGGCCTTGCCTTCAGAGACCATACAACCCAGCATTAACATGGTGATGGGATGGCCATTCTTTAGGTCAAAATCCTGGGGGCGCCTGCGTGGCTCAGTCATTGAGGCTCTGCCTTCGGCTCAGGGCGTGATCCCAGGGTCCTGGGATTGAGCCCCGCATCGGGCTCCCTGCTCTGCTGGGAGCCTGCTTCTTCCTCTCCCACTCCCCCTGCTTGTGCTCCCTCTCTCGCTGGCTGTCTCTCTGTCAAATAAATAAAATCTTAAAAAAAAAAAAATTCTGGTCTGGGGATATTTAATGGTCATAAATGAATGCCAACTCTACCACCTCTGGGTTGATTATAATTCAGTTTGCCATTAATCAAAAACACAATACCTACACTGCAGACCCTTCAAGACTATTCCTGCTAATCATTTATTATGGCTTCATGACAAGCCACTGGAGAGGCTGATGGATGACTGTCTGAAGGACACACACTTTATTCTTCCAGGGGGAGTTTTAATCTGGGGTCCATAGACTGGAATCTACTAAGCCTCCAGCAAAACTGTGTTCACACTAAAAAATTTTCTGAGAATAAGATTTTCTAATTAGTTAGAGGTTTTTCGGATGAAAACATTAATCTTGAACATTTAGATTTTGTTTTTTAATTAAGATACACCAACAGAGCAGCATCTGGCTGGCTCAGTCAGTAGAGAATTTGACTCTTGGTCTTGGGATTGTGAGGTCAAGCCCTACCGTGGGTGTAGAGATCTCATACACACACACACACACACACACACACACGACAAGACACATCAAGAGAAAGCAATATACTTAGATGCCCCCAAAAAATTGGTTCAGAGATGTACTTTGGCAATTTGCCTTTATTTTTATAAGTAATAAAGCTGAACAAAATCTCTATAGCATTTATACTCATGATTTTGAAAATACTATTTAACTACAACTTTGAACAGACCTTCTACAACACCCACTTAGAAAAATGTCATTCAGACAAAGACTAGGAAATGCTACAGTCTCACCTGAGAAACTGTTACGTTTTCTTTATGGAAGAATGTAAATCATCTAGCCAAATTCCCACGTGTGCTTTCGTCACCTGGTCATTCAAAGTCAGTTTCTGGTTGAACTTTACTGACTCTACCGTTGTTAAGAAATGCTTCTCTTGGGGCGCCTGGGTAGCGCAGTCGTTAAAGCGTCTGCCTTCGGCTCAGGGCGTGATCCCGGCGTACCGGGATCGAGTCCCACATCGGGCTCCTCCGCTATGAGCCTGCTTCTTCCTCTCCCACTCCCCCTACTGTGTTCCCTCTCTCACTGGCTGTCTCTCTGTCACATAAATAAATAAAATCTTTAAAAAAAAAAAAAAAAAAAAAGAAATGCTTCTCTATGTTTAATTTTCTCCTTGACCCTTACTTGACCATTCTTAACTGAACTTCCACCTCAAGTCTTCCACGCAACACTGTAAGAACTTAAAATTTATTAGGTTGGTCCATAAAAAACTGTCAACATTCTACCTTTTCCAACCAACAAAGCAGCAGTTTCACACAGTTCAATCTAATATTTCATAAATACTAAAAACCTGTTAGGTTAGATGTTGAGATTACAGATAGATAAAACATAATCCTTGACCTGAGGAGAATCAGTCAAGCAGGAGAAGGAAATCTAGTTAGGTAAGTGGAGATCAAGTAAGTACAAAATGCTACATGTACAGGAGAGGAGTAAATTAAGGTACCTGGACTGGCTTGACAACTCAGACTTATAAGCTAGAGAATGAAAAATCAGAATTCCTCTAAGTGTGGGAAAGGACAGACAAGCAGAGAACATGCATAGAGTGGATACAGAACACAGTAAATTCAAGAAAAGGAAGTGGCAAAACAGGACAGGACAGGGAGGGTCACCAGGAATAAAGGAGAAATGGCTACAGGTCCTTACTTGCAGAAAGACAAAGTAAATCCATCACCAGATACAAGACTCAAGATGCCACCCCTTCTTTCTCTTCCTTCATGATCTGACCTTCCTCTGTCCTCTCCACTGGTTCCTTCCCATCAGACTCTCAGTATGCCCAAAGCTCTCTCATCCTAAAAACACAAACACACCTTCCTTGACTTAAAACTCCTCCCAAGCCACTGCCTTCTTTCTCTTGCTCTACTACCAACCTTCTAGAAAATATGCTACACTTACTTTTTTAACCTCCTGCTTGTCCTCTCAACCCACGATGTCCTGCTAGCATGACCCCCTCCCACCCCCCAAAAAAAGACACTACAGAACGGCTAAATTAATGACTTCATAATTGTCAAACCCAACCAATATTTCAGGTTTATCTTACTTGGTATCTTTGGGGATCTGATCTTTATTCTCCACTCACTGAATTCAGGAACCCTCTTCTCATGATCTCGCTTTACTTTTCTGGTTAGTTTTCAGTTTCTACAGGGTACATTCAATGCGATACACACACACACACACACACACACACACACACACACTCACTCACTCCGCCCCCCCACCCCAATCAGGAAAAGGAAATACTACAATTCCAAGACAGGTTAATGAGAACGTTAAGGGAATATTTAATACCATGACTGCTCAAGAATATTCAGAACACATGGTCACTGTAATTGTGGCTCTTGTCACACTTACCTGTCGAACTGTTAGCTATATGCACTGTCAGCTCTGGGTTTGCTAAACGGTAAGGTCCTCCACAGTCTTCATCTAAGTGGCACTCAGCGTCCTACCTGCGGCCCTTGCAGGGACTCAATACAGACACGACGGGAGAGGCAGACCCGTATCACACCGCTTGCACAGGTGTGTTCTACCACCTCGATCACAACCTCCACTGGTGGTAGCGACTCCTTTCTTCAATGTTAAGATCAAAATCAATATTCAGTCACCAACCCTACCTCTTCTGTCAAAGCTCTAAGCCACTCACAGTCACTTCAGGGTTTGGGGTTTTAAACCCCTTGGACCAGAGACAATTCACATGAATGATAAACAAAGAACTCATAAACAACATAACCTGGTGACTGCAGACCCATAGGTTATAATTACATTTACTGACAGTATTTGCCTCAGATGCCAGGAGACATTCTGGAGACAGAGGATAAGTAAGACAATCCATGCACCCAAGCAGTGAGTCTAATGGGAACACAAGCACATAAACAAGCATATGCTGTATTTTAAGTCTAACAATAAATATACAGAGAAATAACAAGAGCAGTAGGAAGGTGACAAGATTAAAAGGTTTTACCAAACAGTCCTAGTAGGAGTGGGGAAGGCATTCTAGGCAAAAAGAACAGGTACAAAGGCAAGGAGGTATGAAACAGGGATGCTTTTAGGCAACTAGAAGTACACTACTGCTAGAATTTTAAGTCCTATGACCCAGCAATTGCACTCAGGCTCCTATAAGCGAGAGAAAAGATGGGACTATAAAAAAGCATGTACAAGAACAGTCACAGCAGTTTTAGTTACACTCAAGCTCCGAAAAAAAAAAAAAAAAAACTAATGTCATTGTGTTAGTGGTCCCCAAGACCACCCCCGGGTTTGATGATTCACTAGGAGGACTCACAGGACTCAGCATATAGTTGTACTGAGCACATTCGGCTAACATTTATCACAGCCAGAAGATACAGAGGAAAACCAGCAAAGGGAAAATGTATATGGGACAAAGTGTGGGGGAAACCAGGTACAAACTTCCAAGGACCCTCTTCTAAGGGAGTCACACCAAGATAAGCTTAATGGCTTAGCTCCCCCAGCAGTAAGCTGGGAGGACACACAGGAATTGTTGCCAACCAGGGAACCTTGCTAGAGACTTGGCACCCAGGTTTTTATTGAGGGGTGGTCACACAGGCAGCCTCTGCCTGGAATAGGCTCAAATTCCAGACTCCAGGAGGAGAGCAGGTGTTCAGCATCAATCACACTGTTTGCACAGTTTAGGTGTACTAAGTCACTCCATTGGTTCTGGGAATGGTGGGACTACAGCAATAAACTTGGACTTCATTGCAACTTGTAGAAATCTCAGATAATTAAGTGGGCGTGAAAAGTCAGACCCAGAAGACTACATGCTACAGGGTTTCATTTTAAGTAATGTGTACTGGAAATGTTCTGTATCTTCATCGGTGTGGTAGTTACTTAGGTGTATAAAAATAATATAAATATATAAAAACTGACCACATTATACACTTACAATTAGTGCCTTTTACTATATGGATGTTCTCTCTCAATTTTAAAAAAGTTCCAAGCGGAGACCAATAGGGATTAAACTCGGCCACTAAACTGAAGCCAGATGATGATGGGCTTTGTGTCCTACCACTAAGGGGTTTGGCCTTTACTATATAGGGGTAGTTCTCCAGGGAGGTCTTGGGGACCCACAGAGGTCCCCAAGACCCTTCCAGAGGTCCACAAAGCCAAAACTACTTTCATAATTCTAAGATACCAACTTCTTTTATCACTATGCTGACATTTGCAACGACGGTACAAAATAATGAGAGTGGGTAAAACTGGCACCTTAGCAGGAATCTAGGCAATGCCAATAAACTATAGTAAACAGTTACTGTGCTCTTCGTGCTCTGGAGTCCCAGAAACAGCCAATTCTCTTACAAATGTCCTTGAGAAAGCAGTAAAAACGTATTAAATCCTGACCCTTGAGTACAGGCCTTCAATATTCCTTGAGACAAATGGGAAGTAAGCGTGAAGCCCGATTGCTGCATATTGAAGTATAATCGTGTCTCAAGGGAAAGTATTTATGTGACTGAGTTTCAGAAAGAATTAGCTTTTTTAATGAAACATCTTTTTTACTTGAAAGAACTGACCTACTATGGTTATCAAACTTTGGGTATTTGGCAAACATTCTCTTGAAAACAAAGTAAACGAGATGCTTCAAATAAAATACTAACAGTCAGTATTTGTTGCCAATGATATATAATTTGAGCTTTGAAGGAAAAAACAGAACCCTGGGAAACCTTCATCTGCCCCCTTCCTCAATACTTTAAGACTTTTCTGATGAGACTGGTGGTGTTATTAACTAGTATGTCAGCACAATGTGTATATGTGCATGTATGATATGTTTACTGTGCAATAGTGCATAACAGTGAACCAGTATTTGTGAAATGACTCAAGTATAGTGTTACAAAATCAGGCATGGGAGAATGATCTATCCAAGATACAAGAGGGATCACTGTGTTTTAATGTAACAGAGTAAGGACAGTACACCCATACGACTTCAGATTCCATGTTGCAACTGACTTTTAGGAAGTTAACACTTGTGGAGTTTTGGTGTAGTATCAAAGAGGAACGGCCACAATTAAACGTAAAGGCTATTCAAATATTCCTCCTCTTTCCAACTACATATCTGCGTGAGGCCAAATTTTCTTCATCTATTTCAACCGAAACAACATGTGGCAACAGATTAAATACACAGACTGGAAAAGCCAGCTATCTTCTAATAAATCTGATACTAAAGAGATTTGCAAAAATGTAAAAGAATGCTCACTCTTCTCATGTTCCTTTGTTTTCAAAAATCAAATTCTGTTGGGGCGCCTGGGTGGCACAGCGGTTAAGCGTCTGCCTTCGGCTCAGGGCGTGATCCCGGCGTTATGGGATCGAGCCCCACATCAGGCTCTTCTGCTATGAGTCTGCTTCTTTCTCTCCCACTCCCCCTGCTTGTGTTCCCTCTCTCGCTGGCTGTCTCTCTCTCTGTCGAATAAATAAATAAAATCTTTAAAAAAAAAAATCAAATTCTGTTAATATATAATGGATTTATAACTTTAAATGATTTATTTTTCCAGTTTTAATTTCTAATGGGCAAATATCGGTAGATACAATCCACACACAGAAAAGTTCTTGAAGTCCTCAGTGACGGAGTCCTGAGATGAAAATGTCTGTGAACCTCTGCCTTATGGGGTAGGTGATCAAACTGGCACTTTTCAAAGATCTTATCGGAACATCCAGGCAGAAATGCAAATATCCTGAAAGACTGAAGAAATGCTCCTAAGGGCACAGCGAACTCAGGAAAAAGTTTCAGAAATGCATGTGTGAGAAGGAAGAGGAGCTCTGATGTCGGATCTCAAGGATTTAAGAGATGAACAAAGGGTGGGCCAGACGGGTAGGGAGCTATTCTGCACAAAAGTTTGATGGGAAAAAGCTAAGCAAAGCCAGGGAGGCTGGCTGCTCGAGGGGAGTGCTGTACTAAGATAGGGTCTAAACACGGGAGTGACGTGATCATGTTTATGGACAGAGGTGAAAGGTGTGGCAGGAACAACGAACCAAAAGGTGTGAGGGTGTGAGAAAGATGGACCCCAATGCACAAACTGCTCTCTGAATAGGGAGGAGGCCACTTCTGCAATAGCTGAAGGTGAAGAATGTAATCGGAGCCAATTCCAATTGGAGAGGGAAAGTCCAACTCTGTGAATAGCCCAGAGTATCTTTTGGTCCACACAAGAATATATGAGCCTGTATCAGTCTCACATTGCAAAGAAAAAGGTATGCTTAGAAAAACTGAAAATCTTGCTCAAAAATCAACCAGTTAACAGAGCACAAGCACTCAAATCAGGATCCCAGACTCCAGATCTCCTGTTCGTCTGCCTCAAGGCAGCATGAGAAAGAGAGAGGAGGAGAGGAAACAGAGCAGGCCAGCGAACTGCTCTGTGGCAACTCTGAAGCTGCGTGGGAGGCTCTCACAAGGGCAGAGAAATACCGCACTGCTTCATGTGAAACATTTGGAAGCCAGGGCATTGAGAGACCTCTCCAAACTCAGGCAGGGTAGCAAGTGCAGGAAAAGCAGCATGACAGGAAAGCAGACATAACCTCCTGACCAGCAGAGCTAAATTCAGCTTTGTGAAGTCCAAAATCCAAGGCAAGTTTGAGTTTCATCTTAAAACTCCTAGACTAATGGGCCCCTGGGTGGCTCAGTCAGTTGAGCATCTGACTTCTGATATCGGCTCAGGTCTTGATCTCACCATCATGTGTTTGAGACCCACGCTGGGGAGCCTACTTAAAAAAACAAAAACAAAAACAAAACCTCCTGGACTTAAGGAATACCTCAGTAGTCATTCCTGGAGGCCAGAGGCACAGAGGGATGAGTTTGGGAGACATACCTATCCAACGACCAAGAATCAGAAGGGTAGGTCTGGGGAACAATGAGACCACTAGTGGGATAGAGCTCCACACAGAGTAACACATGTGAATAGGCAAGAACAAGTGAGGAAGAAGGTAGAAAGGGCAGACTGAAAACACTCCTCCAAGGGAGACTTGACCTAGCGGTAGCAATGGAAGGAAGAAGCAATGAAAGGATGCAGGGGCCAAGAGAGACACACAGTTAGACCACATCAAGGCTTTATAGTTACAGAAACTGCGAAAAGGTCTCCAAGCAAAGGCTACAAGTACGTATTAACCTAGCGTCCTTCTGTACTGGGGCCTCCAGTGACTGAAAAAATTAGAAAAATAAAAACCAAAGCACCCCAAACACAGTTCTTTCCCCCAAGAGAACACTAGAGTCTAGTTGGAAAAAAATAGACTAATTGGGTGGAGGGGATAGAATTAGATTAGCCTCAGGAGATGAGTAGAGGGAAGAAATTGGTTCTGTTTTTAAACCTGCTGGGTTTAATATGCCTCTGACAGAACTCCTTCAGTAGGCCAATCAGAACCATGGGTTCTGAGAACAAGCAGGGCTACAACTCAACCTAAAACTTGGTCCAAGAGAGAGGACTAGTGCAGCAGGAATACACAGGCCCTCTGTATAAGGGGCAAGAGGAGCCAACAGAATGAACCATAGGGAATGTGGCATTCAGGGGGTGGAGGAAGCCTGTAAGTGCCAGGACAAGAAAGATCTATCAGACGGGAGGAGGGAGCTATTAAGTCTTAGGAGACAAGTGGAAATTTTAAGTAGAAGGAGATAATCAGAGACCAATACAGCAAAGACCAAGATGCTTCAATTCTAGAAATACCAGTATGGAAATGAAGAGACCTGTGTGCCAGTCCTGGTTCTACCATCCACTCACTGCATTAACTTAAAACAATCACTTCTCATACTGAGCTTAGCTCTCTTGTCCGAGAAAATAGACATTAGAATCTGAGTTTGTTGTCAACCCTGAGTTATATCTGGGAGACGGACAGGTCTCTAATATCTTTTGAGCTTCATAACAATTCTAAAACTACAGTTAAAAAAAAAAAGTCTCAAGAGAAAGGACAGACTCAGGAGACAGATGGTATCAGAGCCAGGAGCACAAAGCCAGAATGCAGAGAGCGCAGGTGTTAAGTAGCAAGAGATTAAGTGTTCTGTCAAAAGACAGAAAACCCAACCAGCCCTTCAAGGTAACTGCTTTCCTCCAACTACTCCCATACCTTTATCCAAGGAGACTTCAGGCCATGATGCTAAACCCGTCAGGATGGTACATATATCTGCATATAATGCTGGCCAAGAATAAAGAAACCAGTAACGCTCTTATAGTTAAATTACTCCCAGAATCAACAGCTAGGTGCAACTGTGACCCATTTTTCAAACACAAATCAATCTTTAGACCTGTCCTCTGGGGATTCTAAAATTACCTCAAGGCAAATCATCACCAAATGCCTTAAAAATCAAAACAAAAGAGTGTTAACTCACTGTAATCTAAAGGTGCTCCAACCGTACGGGAATATTAAAAACAAAGTGGAAATCAAAGGTTATCCATGCCTGAGTGTTTTTCTGCACTTCGAACACAAAGCTCAACCCCACTTAGTCAGGAATTCCCCCCCCCACGCCTGTGTTATTTAAAAACACTCACATTATACATTAAAGAAACAAAATAATCCCCGACGAGACACTTTTTAAATCCCAGTAACAAAACTCGTGAAAATTATGTTTACAATGCAAATTTAACACTGAAATTTGGATACTGACTTTTTATGGGAAGTCAGATAATTTTCCCATGAAAAATACAAAACATTACATACATGATGTACCATTTCATATTTTTAGTCAGTTGACTATAATTGAGATATGCCTTGTTTTGGGGGTCTTATCTTGAACACGAAAACTTACAGCACTTGGGATCTGTGCTTATAGAAAGGGATGAGCTCTCCTGGGCAGGTATAACCAAAACAGGCAGCAACAAAGGCAGGAAAGAAAACAATGAGCATTTCCAAAGCTGCAATGTGGGAGGCCAAGGAGGCGGGGTCGGCAGTACGCAAAAGACTTAATAAACACTGAAAGGGTGCAATCAACATTTCTTGGCTTCAAATCAAACAGACAGAAGCAAAAATTCTTGTAACTTCCTCTACTCCAACCTCTGGGTCCAACCCCCTTCCCTACCCCTCACCCTCTGTCCCCAGGCTTTCTGGCAAGTTCTCCCCAGAGTCAGTACAGCTTAGATACTGCCTAGGAAAAGCAGATTTGCAGAACAGGATGGGATTAGCACAGCTCTTCCATAGGAAAGAAAATAATTTGTTATTTGAGCCTATGATTCTTCTACTGACTCCACCACTAGATACTGAAGACAAGAGCCTACACATTAATATCCAGGTTCGGTATGCATTCCTGTCCGAAACTTCACTAATTAATTTCTGCTTTAAATAAATACGTTATTTTAGGGAATGGTCATTTAGCCAAGGGACCTGAAATCAATGAATGAGAAAGTCTGCACAGATATTGCCAACCGCATAAACAGTAAATACCAGCAGAGAACTACTTCAGTCACCTCACCCTTCCTCCCCACCCCCAAATTCACAAACACTGAACTCCTAACAGAGTACGTGAACTAAATACATTTGCTAGAGAAGCAGCTGGAGACCAGGTAACCTTCTGAAGTTTCCAACTTTCTAAAAACTTCCCAGACCAGAGGTTTAAAAAAAATAAAATAATAAATTATCTAGTTTGTATTTGAGTCTGCATTTTCACAGAAAAATCCCTTTGGCAAAGGCTCTGAATACGGTCTTCACTGCTTCATGCTTTAAATCTTTTGGGAATAAAACACAGAAATAAAGGTACATATCCCTTTATATCTGCTAGTGCATCTGTGCACACTGCTGTGAGTCTAAGTTTCACGCAGAATGAAAATCCAGTTTCTCATCCCTGGCATAGGGCTATTTTATGTCCTGGAAGCTTATTCCAGAAGATCTTAGCGCAACACTGCTAAAACCCTTATTAATTTTTCCTGGAAATCTAAGAGGCATGATTATGGGAATTTTAGCTAGGAGAAAAGGTGAGATTTAATAAGCCACACTCTACTTTTAGAGGTCTTGAAACAAGTCTATAATTTCAGATTTGCCTCATCTCAGAAGGAGAAAGTTATTGAAATTTTAAATGTCCTAAAAAAAGAAAGTCTTTTGTGCAGAGGGTTGGGAGGGTCACCCGCACAGTGGGAGGAGCCTGAGTTCTCCAGACCTCCAGCTCTCTCAGGATCAGCTAACCGCTCTGACACACATCGCGGAATGATAGACACAGCACATTCCTCCTGACATCAGTGCTGCTGCACTAATGCTCAGAAGACCCACACTGACTTCCACAGCAACCAGGGGTTCCCTCCCATGCAGTTAAGGTTCACTGCCTATAAATGGGACCAGCCCATAGAGCATCGCATTTCCTATACGGTAACTCCTTGACCCCTGACCTACCAGAACACACACAGTATTATACCTTGAGCTATGGCACCGGGAAGACCTCCTATCACACTTGGGTTCTATCCCGTAACAGCCTTGTAACTTGATTTCTGAGCCGGGTCTACCTCATTTGCAAAATAGGGGAAAAATCTAAAAAGAACACTTGAAGACTGAGATCCCGAACTAGCCCTCGGCTTGAATCTCATCTTCAGAGACATGTTACCTTTGATCCTTACACTGTTCATGATTTTTTAAGCGCTACATTTAAAACCTAGACTGGTAGCTTAACTAGGAAAAAAGTCAACGAGCCATCAGCTCTGGGCCCACAGTTTTGTGTGGCAACAACGAGCTCCTGGCTGCTCCCTTTAGAAACAAACTCTACAGCTGAGTAGCCACTCCTCCTCTCTCCCTGCTTCCCTCATTTATGTTACCTCAGTTCCCTGCAGGGATCTGAGCACACAACCAGTTTTAAGGATTAAAAACAAAGTAAATAGCTTGATGACTCATGAAAATACTTAGTGAGACAGCTAGTATCACAAGCTTACTTGCTAACAGGTTTCGTGTGAAGCCTGGAGTCTTCCTACTTTCACCATCTTCCTCTGCTTTTTGCCTCAAGATCGCTGCCATGGGAGGTGTACCACTGTACAAGACCCTCCCCGTATCCGGGTGCCTGTGGCCCAACCCCAGCTGCAAATGTTTCCATGATCATTCATCACATGCACCAGCTCTGGCTGTGCACACAAGCCTTGGGAGGGGGAAGGCAAGCGTTTTTATATTACCAAGACTGACTTACATATAGGGTAGTCAACTTCCAAATTCTAGTCCTGCAAACTGAACGTGCATGTCCAGGTCACTCAACCGTCAATTCAATCGCTGTGGCAAACACCAAATTCTACAGCAACGTGCCCTGGGAACACAGTGCTGCTCAAAGCCAGCTCCACCAGGAATAACAGAAGACCAGGTGGGAGCCCCTCAGCATTACTCTCCCGAGGGGTTCCCCACAGCCCGGAGCTCCCCTGAGCTCCGGAAGCAGCCTTCACTCCTCTCCTACCCACGACAAAAACCAACCAAGCAGGGAAACAATCACCAATCCGAGGTTTCCAAGGTTTTGTGCTGCCTGTTTGGATTTACTTATTTTTAACCCAGCCTGCATCCCCGGGCTTAAAAGGAGCCTGAGGGTGCAAACTATCCTCACCAGCCGCACTTCCAGCTGGCACACTCTGTCACCTGGGGGGGGGGGGGGGGAATCAGAGGCAGGCGGCACACCTGTGCCTCCCAGAGAGGCAACTGGCCCAATTGCCCCTCGCCCCAACAGATGACGCAGAGCAGCAGTTTACTCAGGTGCCAGAACAGGGAGTGAGGCGGCGGAGCGGTAGCCAGGGAGACCAGAGGCAGTTGCCAGAGAAATCAGAGAAATGCAGCGCGGAGCGCCGAGGCTGCGGGGTGGAGGGGGGTGCGCGTGGGGGAGGGGAGGGGCTCCCTGCTGGGCCTCCAGAAGCACCCCCTGGCTTCTCAGCGCTCTCACGGAGGCTGTGGTGCTTCGGAGCTTCTTCCCAAGCGCAATGCTGCTGGCGGGCACGTGCAGGGGGCCGAGGCCTGCAAGGTGCACCCTGCCAGCCGCCAGCGCCAGGTGTGCCTCGGCCTCCCGCAGGCCCCTGGGCAGCGCTGGGCCCCTCATGAGGCCTCTGGCTTGGCCCGGGGCCCCCTGCGGACGCAGCTACAAATTCAGGGGTGAGTGAACGACAAACAACACCCGCTCCAAAAAGCAGCCCAGGAAGCCACCCAAGTGGCTCACCCAGAGGTGCGTGACCAGTCCTTGGTCCGGACTGGCCCAAGTTCAGGGGTTCAGGACTGGCCCAGGCCTTCCTGGCCAGCTGCCCCCCATCTGCTGCTCCGCCAAACCTGAGGCCAGAGCTGAGTCCGCACCCCCTCCTCCCAAGTTGGTGCACCTGGCCCGGAGCTGGACTGACGAGAGAATGACAAAACCAGGGCCACATGCACGACTGTCCACATGCAGGCCGCCGGGTCACGAAAGCAGAGGCAGGTGTGGCCTACCCTCCCTCCCGGCTGCGCAGCCTCCACGCCTGCAGGTCCGCCTGCCCCAGCCGCAGGACCCACCTCAGGGCCGCCGCCTCAGGCCGCCCCCGCGCGAAGCCCGGGCGCACGTGCCTGCCGGCCACCCACCCGCGTGCGACCCTACCTAGCCGACCCCGCCCCCAGAACGCGGCTCCAGCACTCGAACGTGTGAAGCCACGTGACCTCCCGGGCCGGGCAAGCGCGGCCCCGCACGAGGGGCCTGATCCCTCCGCCTTAAAGGAGCCGCGCCAGCTGCCGTCGTGGCGCTCTCCAGGCAGCTTAGGCCCGGCGCGGGGGTCTCCGCCGCCCACCCCCGCCGCCCACTGGGTACGAACGAGACTCGCCGGGGGCGCTGCGAAGCGCGTGAGCTCCTTGCGCCGGCGGCTTCTGGTCTCACGTGCGACGGCTGCGGGAGAAAGAAGTGTTCCCGGCGCCGAGGCGCCCCTCCGTCCGGTGGGCTCCCGTCTAGACATACACTCGAGGCCACCGGGAGTCCGCAGCGCAGCCTGGAGGCCCCACCGGCCGCCCCCGGAGGGCCGCGGCGCCTTTAAGCCCAAAGGCCCTGAGTCACGAGGAGGCTCCCTGCCCCCCTCGCCACACGCCCCTCCACGAGGCCCCACGCCCGCGGGCACGTGACCCGCGCCCCGCCCGGGACTCGCGCTCACGGGGGGGCGGGGAGGAGGGGGACCGCCGAGCCGGCCGAGGCTGCGCGCGGACCGTTAGCTGCGGCGGCCTGGACCGCGCCCCGCCCAGCCCCGCCCCGGCGGGCGGCAGGCGGCGGGCGGCTCTTACCAGCGGGAACGCCATGGGGCCGGCGTGGCCCTGCGGGACGGGCGGGCCGGCCGGCGGGCGGGCCGGCGCGGCGAGGGACGCGCAGACACGTGGGCACTATTTTTGCAGCGAGCCGCGCACAGCGCTGCGCCCCGGGCCGCTTATAAAGCCCCCGCGGGGCCGCCCCCCCCCCCCGTCCCGTCCGGATGCGAAGCACCTGTGTCGGCCCCGCCCGGGCCCCCGCCCCCGCCCGCCCCGCCCCTCCCGGCAGGCCTGGCCGAGGGCTCGGCCGCCCACCCGGAGCCGGGCTCCAGGACGGGGGCGGCCGCAGCCAGCGCCTAGGAGGTCGGAGGCCCACGCCCGAGCGCGCCGCTCACCTAGTGACCCTGCTCAAGTCACTTATCTCCTCGGGGGCCTCACTCCCCCCCCCCATACGCACAGGACGCTACTTACAAGCCCCTGCGACGCGGCTGCGAGGTGTTTTGTCAATAGCGCCCCGTGTCCATGCTCCTGTTCTTCCAAGGACCCTTCCAGGGTGGGAGCCAGCCCTGTGCGCCGAAGCCTTAGCCCTTGCCCCTGCCCCCGGGACTCCTAGATCAGCTGCTCAGCGTGCTGGAAAGGGGAATGCGTCGGGGGGATTCCGGAAAGTTCCAAAGACACCAGGGGTCCTCTTTGGACCGCAGTTTCCTGGTGGAAACCGCTTCCAACGCCCCTGCCGTACTGTAATACGAAGCTTCAGGTAGAAGGGACAAGGGATAGGGCCGGGGCCACGGGACAAGAGACACCACCGTGGTCGTGGCTGCTCTCAGGAAAGGCGACCTGGGGTGGCTGGTGCAGGAGCGGACCGGAAGCCCCAGGCAAGCGCAGAGGCGGAGATGGCATTCCAGGCAGGAGACCAAGCAAAGGCGGGGAGGGAGGATTGAACAGAGCGGCTCAATCTGACCAGGACGAGGATAATGTGTGCTGATACCACAGGAGGGAAGCCTGGGCCCAGTTTGTGAAGGGCCTTTATTTTGCATACAGCAGGGAACTATTAAGAATTGTAAACAGGAGAATGGCAGTATCAGGTCTAGTAAGATGTTGCTAGAGACTTAGTAGAGGCTGGGAAGAAACAAGGGACTGGAGCAAGGAGAACAGGGACCAGCGTTTGTAGAGCATTACTAAGTGTTTTACATGTGTTAGCTCATCGTTGTAGCACTACTTATAAAGCATTTATTATGCACAAGGCTCCTCCTGGCAGTTGGGAAAACAGGACTGCTGTCTTCCTGGCAGGCTGGTGAGGCTGGCCTGGATCTAATGGCTAAGGCGGGGGTGGGCAGGTAGCTGCAGGTTTCTGTGGAAGGAGAGGAAGTCAGTGGTCTAACCTACTGTTTCAGGAGGATTAATGGGAGAAGGTGTAAGAACAGGGTAAGAACAGATGGAGTAGAAGTCCACAGGGGGACTCAGAGTGACAATGAAAGTTGGCCAGTCTCCATTCACAGGTATGTCCTCATTCAGGGAGCTTCCTTGGGTTGTTGGGGTCATGGGCAGAGAGGGTAATCGCTGCAGGGGCAAGGCAAAAGAGGGTCCTCGCACCCCATACCCATCAACTATTCTACCTTCTTCCTGCCTAGCCATCTGCCCCCCTCCTCAAGCTGGCCCATTCCAGCCACCCAGAAAACTATACCTCGTGGTTCAGCTTCACTGGGACTCTCCTTCGGGGGGTCCTTCCTGGGGCCCTTCCTTCTCGGGGAGCAGCCCACCCCCAAGGCTTACTCTGGCCCACAGACAGCATAGGACAGCCGCTCTGAGGTGGTGTATCCTTGCTTGTCTTTTTGGGGGTGCAACCTGGTCACCTATAGCACAGGAGCCAGTGAAGGTGAGAACATGGAGAAGGCCCGGGCACGTGGAAAAGGGCGGTTAGCAGAGAGATACCATGCCCGAATGAGGTCCCAGCGCAGCCAGATCTTTCAAGACAACCTGGGTGGTCTTGGGTTTTTTAAATGTGAAGTCTTCCTCATTTTAAATTTGGTCACTAATTCAAATTAAAACAAAACAAAACAAAAAAGCCCAGTATATTCAGGGGCCCCATGCAACTCTCTTGCTGCCAACTCGCATACATCCTTCCTCCTCCTTGACCCAAAGCTGAGTAAGATAACAATCTGAAACCTGGAATAGTGCCCAAGGGAGTAGGTATCTGGGAACTCTTTCATATTTTAAAACTCCTAGCGTAAGAAAATGAAGGCATCTTTCAGGTGACTTGGAACAGAAATAGCTGCTGCCTAAAATCCCTCTTCCTAAACTTGCTGTCACAGTAACAGTAGCTGACCTTCCCAGAGCACTTACTACATGCTTGCACAGGTCTAAGTGCTCTACTGTGCTGGATGAGAAAACTGAAGCTCAAAAAAAGCAAAGTACCGAGCCCAAGGCTTCCCAGCTAGAAATGGACGAGTGGGAACTCAAACACAGTCTTCTTGCTTCAGAGCCTTACTCAGATAAGAATAAAACTTCCAGCTCCCTTATGTGTGCACTTCCTTCAGACTGACCCTAGAGCCCAGTGCAGATGCTGAAGGAAGGAAGGGCTGAATCAAAATACAGTCATGGCCTCAGGTGTGGTCATGCCCCTTTGCTCCCTGCCCTCACTTGGCCATGCCTGCAGGTAGAAGAGGAAGAACGGTACCTCTGACTGGAAGGTGTCCACAATCCACAGGGGATGGTGTGGAAAACAACGGAGGTGGAGATATTAAAGGACTCGGTCAAGTCCCCACAGCTGGTCACTGGCAGAAGTAGCAGGAACAAATAGGCAGCATTATCCATTCTCAGAGTCAACAAACAGCCTTTGAGCCCAGCTATGCCTGGCACTGTCTCTGCAGTCAAGCTCCAGATTTACAATATAGGTTTTAAGTGTAACGGTAATTGGCTGGACTAAGTTTTAAATGCAGGTACTAGGAGGACGGGAGGAACCCTGAAGTTGATTATGTGCTCAGGTGTTCAGTGCTTCCACAGCAGGCAGAGAGCTGAAAAAAGAAAAGAAAGTGCGGGGAGGAAATAATCTTCCTGGTTGAAAAAGATCAGAAGGGGGATTCACTTAGGAACTCAAGACCACAAGGTAAAGTAGGCACACATTCTCTGCTAGACTTCTCCCAAGCTCTGTGCAGAAGAAACCATGTTCTTTGTTTTGGGTTTTTTTTTTTTTTTTTTAAGTCTTTTAAAGTGGGATTTAAAATGTGAATCAGCCCCACCTTTCATCATACACAAATGTAAATTTAAAGTGGGTTAAAGATATAAACGTGAAAGGCATTACTTGGAAATGTTTTAGAAGAAAACATTAGAATATTTATTACCTCAGTGTGGGGGTGAATTTTGTAAATCAGAAACAAAAAGCACAGGACATAAAGGAAAATTGATAAATTTGGCCACATTGAAATTTAAAACTTTGATTTAACAAAAGATTTTTTTAAATTTGAAAAAACAAGTCATAAACTGGAAAAAGATATTTACAATGTGAGATCTATAAAGAACTAGTTTCCAGAATGCATAAGAACTTCTATAATCAATGAGGAAAAAGAGACAACTCTATAGAAAAATGTTCAAAAGATGGGAACAGGCAATTGACAGAAACTGAAAACCCAAATGTCCAACAAACATATCACTAGATAGGTACCCTCAGCAATAACTAGGAAAATGCAAACGAAACCACAGTAGAGACAATTCATACTTCTCAGACAGACAAAATGAAAAAGTCTCACTTTCCCAATAGCAGGATCACTGCCAGTGAGGGTATAAACTGGCTCCTCCACTTTAGTTTTTTGCTTTTATTTTCTACATTTTCGAATTGAGGGATAACACATATAGTATGGAATGCACAAATCTTAAGTGTTCAGCCTGATAATTTTTTACCTACATATATACCCAGGTAATTGTCACCCACATCAAGGCATAGAATCTTTCCAGAATCCCATAGGGTTCCGTCATGCCTCTTCCCGCTTTATCCCCCCCTCCGTGAGTTAAATATTATTCTTACTCATTTCCTGACATTCATTCTGCCTGTTGTAGAACTTCATACAACCATTTGGTCTCTTTCATCCCATATGGTATTTGTGAGCCCCACTGAATGTGGTAGCCAAGTGCTTAAGGCCAGAGCCCTGGGCCCAGGCCCCCTCTGAGGACTCTCCTACCACCGCAGGAGTTGGGTCCAGGGCTGGATTGTATTAATTTGTTGGTGAAAGCTAACCCCAAACTAAATGGCTCAAAAAAACCCATATTGCCTTGCACAATTTCTGCGAGTCAGGAATCCGAGAATGACTATGCCGGGTGGCTCTGGCTTGGGATCCCTCCTGAGGTTGCAGATGAGCTGGCGGCCAGAGCTGTAGTCATTAGAAGCTTTGCCTAGAGCTGCAGATCTGCTTCTTAGCTCACTTAAGTGGCCCCTGGAGAAGCCTCAGTTCTTTGCCACATGGACCTCTCCATAGGGCTGCTGGCTTTAGCTCGAGACACGGCACCCGGCCCTCTCCAGAGCAAATAACCAGATGGAGAAAGAGAGACTGGGGTGGAGGTACAGTGACTTTTATGACATCTCAGAAAGGACATATTGTCACTTCTTCAACATCCCATTGTTCACACCCATCAAGCCTGATGAACTGTAGGAGGCCGTGGCCCAAGGGCGCAAATGGGAAGAAGCAGGGATCCCTGTGTGCCGTCCTGGAGGTCAGCTGCCACACCCATCACAATCGAAGCTGAGGGCTGGTTGTCCTGAGATGCTGGTAAATGGGGTAGGGATGCCTGGAGACATGAGACCTCAGGAGGCCGTGGCCCTTGTTTCCAGTGAAGGAAACCGACACGTTTCAGAATTTAGTTGAGAGAATGCAGTCCTGGGGTCTCAGTCTTGCCTCGTCCTAGGGAGACCCCCGTCTCTCGACCCCACCTCTCCCTGCCTTCCCCCGACAGGTGCAGATGCTGGGCTTCTGGCACATAAAAGCCTAGATCGAGGTCACCTTGCCCAGGCCTTCAAGAGCTCCTTCTTCCGCAGAGCTGCTCCCTTACATTCTCCTCAGTTAAAACAAGAAGACAATCCTGCTTATTTCCACGCACCCTGCCTCTGCTATCGGGGTCGCTGGTGCCCTAGTGGCCCCAGAGAGCAGCATATATGCCACCATGCCGCCATTGCCAGACACAAGTCCGTGCTGGCCGCCCGGGATCCCACTGCCAATTGGAGTTGGGTGTCAGATTGTTTCAAAGCTCCATGATCTCTGAGCAAAATAAAACACTGCCCCAAACAGGAAGGAAGCGCAAGGAGAGGGTGTCGTCACACTCAGCTGCTTGTTTCCATGGGCGCTTCGTGCTAGGAAACCTCATCAAATTGCACACTTGTGATTTGTACGATTTTCTATATGAATATTATACTCTTTTTTAAAGATGTTATATATTTATCTGAGAGAGAGAGAGCACGAGTGGGGGGCAGGGAGGGGCAGAGGGACAGGGAGAAGCAGACTCCCTGCCGAGCAGGGAGCCCAACACAGGGCTCTATCCCAGGACCCTGAGATCATGACCCGAGCCGAAGGCAGATGTTTAACCAACTGAGCCACCCAGGCGCCCCTAAAACAGTCTTTTAAAGATAAAGACAGGGATGTAGGTGTCTGGGATCTTCCCAGAAGATAAGACAAGCATTCTTTCTGAGCTATTGCCAACCTCTGTTCTCCAGGTACCACAGGGAAACCGTGGAGTCTTTCTTTTCAAGAGGCATCTTACAGTGGTAGATCTGAAAAGGGACTAAAGCTGGAGGACTCCTGGCACCAGGATAAGAAGCAGTGAGAAGTTCAGGGGGTACGGGCACCCCCAGCATTGCTCACCCTCCTCAGCACAGCTCCAGGCCCATCACTGAGGCCTCAGTGATGCCACAGCTTCCTCTACGGTAACGGGGCAGTAAGGATGGGAGCACCTAATGATCAGGGTCCAACAGTGCGGCCCTGAGTGCTTCCTTAATACGTGAGTGGGGTGGGCGATGGGGGAGATAATGGGCTCAAACCACCTTCTAGTAGAAAATCCAAGACAGCATGTCCTGCTTTTACCCCCTTGTTCTCCATACCCCACCCTGGGCTTTGCCCTTCCAGGTACTCATTCACTGTCCTTCTTTTGACCCCGGGAGATAGAACTGAGCAGGCAGTCACAGAAGGAAGACCCAGCTCACCTCCTTGAGGACCCCAGTCCATGAGCACCCTGTCCCCACTCTCCTGCCCACACCCTGAGCTGGGGCTCTCCCAGCCCAGCCAGCTCTGCCGCTGGTGGCAGGCTGGTGGAAGGAGATGGGACCTTTGGGGCTGAGCAGGACTTCTGTGGTTCACAGCCCCGTCCTGGCGGTCATTGGTTCCTAGCTTTGTCACCACAGTGCCTAGGACAGGTTGGCTGCTCAGTCACGGAGGAGGAAGGGGGGATCCAGGCCGGCCTTCCCTCGGCCCCAAGCCCCATGTTGAGCTAGAGCAGAGATGGGAGTGACTGAGCAGGGCATGAAGCTGGCTCAGCAAGTTTCAGGCAAGAAACTGGTGGTGAGGATCCTGGCTGTCCAGAGGCCAGGCCCTCCTGTGGGTCATAGTTTTTCTACTGTCCCTGCCTTGCCCAGTCAGATCAGGGAACGCCCTGTCACACTGAGTTACACACACAATACCCATCCTTTTTATCTGCAGGCTATGCTAGGAGGAGGTGACCCCAAAATGCCCAGAAGAAGATGCAAGACAAGCACAGGGGCTCACCCTAGTGCTTGGGTGGGTGGGGATCCTGGTATGGGCACAGCCTCATAGTGGCTTCCTTAATGTCCCTGGATAGATCTGTTCCCCAGCCACGGAGGCTAACCAGTTGCTGCAGCCTGGCCAGAACCTGAAGCCTTTGTTGGGGGCGCGACTTGGAAGCCACACTGGACTGGGCTCCGGTGCCCAGCCCCTCTCTGTGTTCATTGTCCTCCAGCCTATGGAGGCCCATGGTCAGGCTCGGGCCACACTCAGACCTCCTGGGTCTGCAGGAATGCTCTGCCCCGTTTCTGTCCACCTCCACCGCCTCCCCCCAGCTGTCCCTATGCACTTGCAGAGCCCTAAGAGTGCTGCCTAGTCTGCGCTGCGGTCCGGGGCCCCACGTGACTCCCCAGCCCCGGGCCAGCTTCCTGGCCACCCCATTGACACTGCTAATGGAACAGCGTGAAATCCAGGAAGCCTGAGCCCAGGCCCCTGAGGCCCTGGGGACAAAGCGGCACCACAGTTGCAAAGACTTGGGTCAGTGACAAAAAACAGAATATGATATGGGTTGGAAGAGAGTGATGTCCCCCATGCAGGGAGCCCCTGCCTGTCTGATCGGCTCCCCCCAGTGTGTGCTGGGTGGGCCCGTTCTTCCCCTTGCAGAGACTCGCTCGGATGCTAATGCGGCAGGGCTCGGGGAAGTATGGCCAGGGACCTAGAGTCTTGGGAGACATGGGCTGGGCTGAGGCCTGGGCCAGCTACTCCCTTCCCCTGGCAAAGGTCTGCTCCCCCTAGACCATTAACTCAGCACAGACCAGGCCCCTTCCCCCTCCTGGCTTGGAGGCAGCTGCATCTGCCAGCTCCAGCCGGCACAGCCTGCCCACTGGGGTTCTTCCTTCTCCTGGCCGGCTGCCCAGTCCTACTCTCTGGTCACACCTCACTCTCCTGATCCCCGCCTCTCCCCCAAGCCCAGCACAAGACCATTTTCTCATGAAGGTTTGCGATTGCTAAGCCCACAGCCTGGGACACACTCCAGAGAAACCAGCACAGGGCTGGGACCGAAGTTCCAGCACGCAGGGTTCTCACTCAGGGTTGGAGATCCCAGTGCCTGAGAGGCTGTGGGAATCTGGGCTGTGAGGTCCTGGAGGGAGGTTGGGGGAGATGCCTTACGCACTTCTGGTTCCAAAGGGCGGAGGGGGGGGCGTTCTGGGGCCTCTGTTGCACAAATGCTTTGGAAAACCGCTCTCACCGTCTTACGCTGTGGGAACTGCTGATTCAGAGACAGGAGAGAGAGCAAGTTGACCACTCCGTCTGCCCTTAACTGGCCGATCAGTCCCATCGCCAAACCTGCAGTGACAAAAACAGTGATCCCAGGGGACTGTGGGGCTCCAGGGTTCTCCAAGAAGCCGCGGCTCTAGCTGCCGTCTGGTGCCACGGAGCCCAGCATGTCCCCAGAGGCAGAGACAGGGTGTCCCCTGGCACTGCTTTGTCCTCCTTCCCCGAGAGGGGGACACACCTGCTACACCTGTCTCTCCCCTGCAGAGACTTGCTCAGGGATGCCTCAGTGGGGAGGTATGGCCAAGGGTCTAGAGCCTCAGTCACGGAGGATAGGAAGCTGAGGCATCACCTCTCAAACCATCGTTTGAGCGTGTTCCTTGTAACCCAGACAGTCAACATGTTCTGGGCGGGGGAAAGTGTTCCAAAGTCAAAACCAAGTTTGGGTAACACTACTTCAGCCCTTTTGGGGCAGGGACAGGTCACAATGCAAACTGGCATAGTAAAGGCTCTGAGAAGGCCTGTGGGAAATAAACTTGTTTCACTTAAATCCATTATTCCTAAACTTGTTGACCATACTTTTTTTTTTTTTTTTTTTTGGTAGAACACGTGCTGATGTGTTACTTTTTATACCTTTTGGAACCACTACTCACTCAGCCTCTGTCCTCACGGGGAAAGGCATCAAGGAGGGCCCTGACCCTCACTGCCCCATCCAGAAGGCTTGTCCCAGCTGCAGAGGCCCTCCCTCTCCACTGCTCAAGTGTGTCCACAAAGCAAGAGCACCTGCCACCGGGACTTTGTGAGAAATGCAGGATCTCAGGCCCCACTGCAGACGCTGACTGGAATTTGCACGGTAATAAAATCCCCAGCTGATCTGATGCAGGGCTGTCTGAGAACACTGCTCTACCTCTCCTGCCACCCCCTCCACGACGGCTGGTTGGGTTGTCTCCTCAGAGGGGGACGGATAGTGACTGAAGAGGCCTCACTTTCGCAGAGCCTCATAACAAGGACCGGGGAGCTCTTCCAGCTTGGCCTCCCCATCCCTGCCTGGATGTCTCTTCCACAGACAGGCCCGGAGACTCGGGGAGGCTCACCTTGGAGTCCAGCCAGAGTCACCCATGAGAGTCAGTCACAGCCTTCCCTAGAAAGTCAGTAATGATCATTCACAAGGGTCACACGGTCACTCTGAGCAGCTTCTCCCGCCCCCCTCAGACAGAACCCAGAAGGAAGGAAAGCTGAGCCAGCATGTAGGGAGAAGACTTTTTATTGGGATTTTGCTACACAAACAGCAGCAGAAAGCCGGGGAGACAAGGGCGCAGCCGCCGGCTCCCTCTGCACGGTCACTATGGAACCCATGGGGGGGGTGGGAGGGGAGCCTGGTAATGACCCAGAGGGCAAGAGGCCCCTGGATGCTATCTGGCATGAGGAATCTGCTAGGAGAGAGAGAAAGAGGAAAAAAAGAGAGAGAGAAGGGGGGGCTAACCGCCCAGATGCCACGAGGGACAGACAAGCAGGGGTCAAAGAGGTCACAACCCTCGGGAGTCACTGGGTCAGAGCCTGCACCACATCCTTCACCAGCATGGTGCCAATCACCATCTTCTCACTGTTGACGGTCAGCTGGGCCGCTCCCGTGGGCCGCGCATCCAGGGTCAGCAGGACCAGGCTCCCACTGGTCAGCGTCCTGCCTGCAAATCTGAGGTGAGGGCAGAGGAAGGGGCTCAGCCTCGGGGCATGGGGCCCTCCTGCAGGGCAGGCCTCCCCAGAGCCCATCGCTTCCCCTCTGCTGGTGGCCGCTACCTGTACTCATCAGATGCCCCACAAGGGACACGACCCAGGTTGGCAACGGTGGTCACTTTCTGCACCACGATGTGGTCACTCCGACAGCCGTCTGGCAGCGTGAGCTTCTCTGTGATCTCGCTCATGCCTGTCAGCTTTCCTGGGGGAGAGGTCACGATGAGGGCAGAGGCCATGTTGGGTCCAGAGGCTGGCACCTGGGTCTGCCCACCGAGCATCCTCAAGCAAGTTCCCCTCAGGCTGGACAGGTCTCGTGCTAAGAGCAGATCTGAATCTCTTGGTCTCAAGAAGGGGCTACTTCCCTCCCGGACCACACCCTCCTTCAGGAAGCCAGCCTCCCCACCCTCCCCCACCTGCCCCCACCCCGAGCTCTATCCATGCTGTTGACCAAAGACTGATCTGGCCCTTCCCCACCATCAGACTTCTGGCCCCTTGGGAGGGAGGGACTGTGGACATGGTGGCCAGTCAGCTCGAAGCGGTGTCCTCCACCCCAGCTCCACACGCTCTGGTCTTTGCTGGCTGGCCCTCCAACCCAAGTTCAAAACCCTCCCAGCTCCTGGAAGCTGCGTCCTCACCAACAGATCACTGGGGGCCCTTACACTACTGGTCAAGGCACTGGTCCTCACCAGACAGGCAGAGTGCAGTGGTCACACGAGGCTCTCGGAGGTGGACCTCTCGTTTCACCTGTGGCACGAGCTCCAAACCTGGCCAGGGTTCCTGAAGCCCCCAGGGCATTCACAGCATCCCCACAACCCCTCACTCTGCGGGCCTGAGCTGTCTTCTCCACTCACACACCGGAGGCCAGCCGTGTGACCTCCTCCGTCTGCCCTCCTGCCACCTTCCTTGCAGCCCCTCTGTCCTCCCCCTGCTGCTCCCCCCATTCTTCTCCTTTTGAGAACCGACCTCCCTCCCCTGCTGCTCCCATCCCCTCATTCCTGACTAGTGACATTTCCTTGCCCCTGTACCTTTACTCTCCCCAGGGCCAAGTTTCCAAGTCCTTAAAAAGTCCTCTCCGGAAACAAGACTCTCATCGTGCTCATGCTGTGTCTCCCTCCCCATTCATGGCCCAAGTCCTCCAAAGAGGG
The DNA here is from genome assembly GCF_023065955.2 of Ursus arctos. Classification (NCBI taxonomy): domain Eukaryota; kingdom Metazoa; phylum Chordata; class Mammalia; order Carnivora; family Ursidae; genus Ursus; species Ursus arctos. Next base: position 34,918,161 of record NW_026622963.1, read on the forward strand.
CTCCATTGCCTCAAAGCCCGGTCTCCTCCCACCTACTGCAGTTGGCCTCTGTCCCCCCTTTGCAATGACCTGCTCTCTGATGTGGGCAGCAGCCTCCTATCTGCGGGAGCAAAAGGTCTTGGGTCATCCTGGCCTGTAGCCACCCCACCCCAGAGAAGTCTTCTGCCCTCTCTTCTCTCCGGGGTCTCCTTCCGCCTCTCACTCTGTTCCTTCTCTTATCCCTCCCCTCTTGCTCCTGAAGAATGCAGGTTTTCCTCAAGGACACTCCCTGGCCTCACCCTCCCACCCGTCTCTCTCCCAGGGGAATGACTCATTCACAGCTCCAGCTCTCACCTCTGTGCTCATGACTCCAGCCTAGAGGTGTTTCCGGGGCACAGACCCACATCTGCACTTGCTTACTGAAGGCCTCCTGACCTTCCCACATGCACCTCAGTCAGCTCGTCCCTCCTCCCCTGCCTGGCCCATTCCTCCTTCTCCCGCATCAGGAGTTCGGCAAATCACACGCTGCAAGCCAAATCCAGCCCCCTGGCTGTACGGCCCACCATGAATTTTATATTTTTTAAGTGTTGGGGGGAAAAAATAAAAAGATTAGTATTTCATGACATATGGAAATTATGTGAAATTCAAATCTCAGTGTCCATAAATAGAATTTTATTGGAACGTAGCCACACTCATTCATTTACACGTTATCTGTGGCTGTTTTGTGTTAACAGCAGAGTTGAATAATTGTAGCAGAGACCACACGGTCCACAAAGCCTAACACATTTGCTTTCTGGCCCATCACGGGGAAAGGCCGCCGACTCCTGATCTAGGTGAAGGGCACTGCCATTCTCCCTGCCACCCTGCCATCCTTGTACACCTCCCTCTCCTCCTTCTCAGGGCAGCGAGTGGCCCACGGCTGCCCCCTTCCCAGCACCACAACCGCCCCAGCCCTGCAATGCCTTTGCTGGGGCGCTCATCCCAGTCCTCACCATCTCTCACCAGGTCCACTGGAACAGCCTTATACGTAGTCACAGGATTTAGGCCAAGGTCACACACCGAGTGAGTGGCGGGGTCAGAATTTTGAGCCAGGACTCACGAAGCCCCATGCTTCTCCCACCTAAGCCGCCCTGCCTCTGCCTGCTGCAGGCTCTCCCAGTGTAGTCCTAGCTGTGGGTGCTGCCGGATTCCCCTTGCTGAAGCCGAGGTCTGAACCTGGCCCCTTCCTCAGACACCTGCAGGGACCCCTCCACTGCTAGGAAACTGAGGTCTACAGTCCCAATCTCCCTCACAGTGCTGGTGGACCCGATAACTTTGGCGACCCCTTCCAGCTCTCAAATTCTGGGATTGAAATCCTTTAGCACAGCAATCAGGGCTTCCAGAAACTAGACATCTCATTTGCAGCTTTATTCTGACTACCCCTCTGTGCTGCGGACTCCTGAGCTCCAAACCGAACTCTCCTCTCTTCCTGGAAACTTTCCCTGACACGTACTCATGATATTTCCCCAAGCGGGAATGCTGGTCTAGACTTTTCTGCCTGGCTGAGTCCCACTCTCTCCAAAGCCTCACTGAAGCGCCCCGCCCTCTGTGAAGCTTCTGCTGCAGGCACAAGCACGAGGCCTCCCTCTGTCTGAATGTGGTGAGGTTCCTGCAGCATGACAGCACCGTGAGTTGACTGAGCCCCAGTGGACGGTACTGAGCCCCCTCCCTGTCAACCCCAGGGAGCACTCACCCTGTTCCTTCTTGAACTCATTCTCGCTCATGAACACGGGAGCCATCAGCTCCCCAACGGGTGGCTGAATGGAGACATAGAACTGCCGGGTTTGGGTACTGGGAAGGGTGGGAGGAGACAGAGGAATAGGAAATGAGGCCAGCATCTTGCCCCTCACCTCCCACTTTGCCTGGAGGCAACGGGAGAGCAAGAGAGAAGACCTGAGAGCCTGGGATGGCTTCCAGACCCAGCAGCTCATAATGTGTCCCTGCCATTCTGCTCCCTCCCCTCCCCAGCCCACCCTCCCCCCAGCCCACCATGAGTTGGACACACACCACAGCTGGAAGTTGGCCGCCTGGGTTGAGTCACAGAAATTAATGCCCATTACAGCAGTGGTAGATTCTCCGGGTGCCAAGGACTCTGTGGGTATGAGGCAGGGAAGGGGGGGCACCATCACCTGATAAGTCTGGAACCCACCACTGCCAGAGCCGACCACCCCTCCATGCACTCCCGGATTTCCGGGCCCCTGGAGATGGTTCCTGGTTTTCTCCTTAAATCTAAACACCCTCCCCCGCCCCCGGCCCCTCACCCCATATAAATCAGTCCTGAAATCACCAAGGCCTCAAGCACCTTCTGCCCTGATACAGACTTGCTTGCTTCCTAGTCTGTCTTGTCTCCCAGGGCATGGTCATATCGGAGGCCCTCTCTGTGCCCTCACAGCCTGGCCCAGCACAGAGAGGGCATTAGCAGCCACAGAAAGACCGACTCTACCCAGAACCCTCCTTCTCCACCATGTCCAGGGTTCTCCATACCGATTTCAGGGAATTCCTGGATGCTGATGCCGGCAGGCAGTTTGGGGGTGCCCACGTGCAGACCCTTGATGGGGGTATCAGAGCTGTTGGAGAAGTGGATGTGCACAGATACCATGTGGGGGTCCCCTGAGAAAGGCTGGCGGCTGAAGGTGTAGTCCACAGCCAGCCCCTCGCCAGCGACACGGTGCAGCAGCTCCTGCCTCCCAGCACCTGACCCTGGGCTCAGCAGCTGCAGGGGAGGAGGGGGGCCAGTATGGAAATGAGCAAGGAGAGAGCCTGTCCCCGCCTTGTCCTCAGCTAGGGTCATCAAGCAACGGGGACTCAATGCTCTCCCCTACATCACACCCCCCCCCACACAAGTCCACACTTTAGGATGCACCACAGAGATGTGTCCCTGCCCCAGCAGTCCCTCCCCCATCCCACTCACCGAGGGCACCAGTGGGGAGTCTGTGAGTGTCAGTCCCTCCAGGTCAGTAGCCAGACTGGTGGACACAATTGTGGGGGGAGACACAGGCTGGACACTGGGCGGGGTGACTGTGGGGGTGGATGAGGAAGGCTATGATGAGGGAGAGGCAATGTGGAATTGGCTTGGGTTGAGCAGGGAGCCCAGAGCTCAGGGAGCACACAATTCAGCACCATGGACAGCGAAGCACATCCAGGCGGATCTCAGTCCTTGATCCCAACCCCACACCTGGGGAGGTTGTCCTGCTGCCCTCTCAACCCAGAAATGTGTTCTGTCTGTTCCTCCTACCCCGGAGTCCTGGAGAACCTAATCCAGAGCTCCCACAGACCTTCTTAAGCCACCCTCCTGAGATCTCCTTCCCCTTGTGACTTCTACCATCCCAACTCACAGTCCTCTAGGTCAAGCAGGGAGATCTCCTTGGCTACCGGGGCACTCTTCCCACTGGGAGGCTGAAAGAGAAAAATGGGATGCAGGTGCAGGAGGAGAGCACCCGGCCTGTTCTGGGTTGGGTAGATGATACCACGGTCTATTCTAGATGGTGGGGAGATGAGCCACCTTGCCCAGGACATGGGAAAGGCCCTGGCCCATGAGCCCACCACCGCCCCCCTCCTGCCCCAAGGCTCTCACTGTTTTTTTCCTCCAAGAGGCAGGTTCCACCTGCTCCTCCTCTGTCTCTGATGTCCTCTCAGACTCTGATGAGCTACTGCTGGAATCACTGCCCTCGTCTGAGGATGAAGCGTCTCCTTGTGCCTCGGTGACCTTCTTCCTCTTCTTCATCTTCCTCTTCCCACCTTCCTCCTCACTCTGTTCACTGGAGGAGATGGGGCAAATGGGGCTCAGGCCCAGCCTGGACACCTCTCCTTGCCTCACAGAAGAACAGGAGAAGCCAGGAAAGTAGGAGGGAGGAGAGGGAGTCAGCCAGAGGAGCCCACATGTGGGCTCCGATGCCTGGGCCCCTGGCCCCAGACTGCTTCTCCACACTGCCCCCATGAGGAGGCAGGCCCACCACAGAGACCCGTGCAGCCAGCCAAAGCAGCCATCATGGGAGTGGGCTGGGGGTCTGCAGGACCCACCAGATCATGAGGAAGCTCAGGGGCTCTTAAGAGAGTGGCTTAGGCTGAGCATTCCCCCTTCTTTTCCAGGGGAGACCCTGGAACCCCACCAGCCACCTGGCTGGCTCCCCTCTTACCTCTCACTGCTCCTCCCTTTCTCTTCCTCCTGGTCTTCACTGTCAGACTCACTGCTGGACTCCCCAGAGCCACTCTCGCTGCTGCTCTTACTGTCCGAGGCACTCTCGGACTCAGGGTCTGTGGAGGGACTGTCTCAGGGCCCCTCCCTGTGTACAGACCGCCTTGGGTCTAGAGCAGGGGCTCTGGGACCCCGCCCTGACTCAGCATGGAAGCCGCACCCCCCAGATGCCACTCGCATCAACCAAGACACAGATGGACTCGTATGGGACATGCAATCCCTCAGGCCCACCCCCACACGAAGAGGTCCACAGAAGCAGGTGCACAACCTCGTGCACATGTGAAACCATGTGAAACACACACGTGGGCAGGGGCACAGAGTCCCCAGCTCTGCTGATCTCACCACTGTCCGCAGACTCTGTGGGGCCTGACTCCCCCTCAGAGTCCGAGTAGAAGGGTTTCTCCTTCTCCTTCCTCTTCTCTCGATTTGAGCACTTGGTCCATTCAGGTACCTGGAAATGGGGGTGGGGCGAGAGGAGCATCGAATCATGGTTGGGGTGCAGGAAGGAGAGCACGGAGCTTCCACCCTGCACCCGGCCCTACTTGGTCCAGTCTCCGAGAGAGAATAATGGGGGAGGAGATGCTGCTGACACAGGGAGCACGCTAACCGAAGAAGAAGCAGGGTGCAGCACTCAAGGGGAAGGGGAGGGGAAGCACGCAGTGCAGAGAGAAAGCACGGCACACGGGCAGGGGGACCTCCGTGTATTCGCCCAACAGGCCCACGTGGGTCTCGATAAGGGAGAGATCTTCTTCCTGCATGTGGGGAGGCTGTTAGGAGGGCTGGGCCGGCACTGGCCGGGCTCTCTACTATCTGCCCCTCACGCACACACACAGTTCAACCTTTCACCCTTGCTGACCTCCACGTTTCGCACAGATGGGTCTGGAGCTTCCTCTGGCCAGTCTGGGAGCTCCTGGTAGCCTGTGGCTTTGGCATTGAGCAGGTGGGACAGTGAGCCCAGCTGGAAGTGGTCCCGGTCTGGGGGTAGGGTTAGAAGTCAGGCCGGGAGGAGGTGTTAGGAAGAGCCCTGGGAGAGTTATCTTCTAGGTGGGGTGGAGACTCTGGTCTGGGTCCGGGGGAGGCTGGGTCCGGGGGAGGAAGACATGCCTGGTCAGCCTCTGGACCCCACGGGGAGGGGTGCAGAGTCTGAATAGGAGTGGGAAGGAGTCTGGGCTAGAGGTCCAGCCTGCGGTATCGAGGGCAACACAGAGTGGGGATGGTGTCGGGGAGGAGAAAGGGACTTCCTCCTTCCTGGGAGATTTTCATATCTGTCCCATCCCTCAGAATCTCCTTATTCCTGAGGTCCAGGGAAGAGAAAAAGCAGAACAAAAACGAGCTTTGTGGAGGTTCCCCTCCTATGTAGATTCCGAGGTCCAGAGAGCCAGCCAGAGGACCTTCCCCCACCCGACCTCTCTCCAGGCTCCTGTCACAGGAGATGAGCCCAAGGACAAAGGCAAGGCTGAAGGCCCAGCATTTGGGCTGAGCTCCAGGGACAGCTCAGAGTGCCGGCAACTTCTTTCTCAGGACCCTTACAAACAGACACCTCTCCTCTGAATGCTGTTTGATTTCCTGCCTTCCTGGGCCCTTGGTATTTACATCTCGCTATCTAGTGCTGGCTCAGGGAGGGAGGTGGACGGGGGAGCCCGACAGGAGAGGAGCCAGGAGCCCATGCTGGCAGGGAGGGCAGGGGCTCAGGCAAGATGATGCTGGTGCTGGTTGTGGCTGAGTGTGTGAGTAAGCCCCAGGAGCTGCAGGACAGGCAAAAGGGGTGGGCTGGGGGGGAGGCATTTCTCCAGTAGTCCTGATGTCTGGCTAAGACTGGGACCTCAGGGTCACAGTCTGGCTCTGGGGTCCTGGCCAATTCCTCCCCCTCCCCCAGGAGGTCACCCTTGATTTCAGCTCCCACCTTTGAAGGATGACTCCAAGACGGGGGCTGGTTTGGGTGCCAGGAAGAGCTTCTTGGCATGGCGGCTGAGGGCTCCCCCCTGCTCTGAAGGGACAATCAGCTGCCGGGTGAAGCGTGCTCGGTCACGGATGTCATAGTTCTGGTCGTACTTGGCCAGACTCAGCACGTACTGGGTCAGCAGCTTGGTCTGGGGGACGAGAGGTGGGGACACGGGGGGGCCCTGCAGCAGATTCCATAAACTGACACTTGCCGGCCAGCTGCCTTCACCACTCCCCCTCCCACCTGCGGTCATACCACTCTGCGTTTCCCCTCCCATCCCCGGCCCTGCTCCTGACCCCACCTCCGACAACTGCTGTGCCCCCAGCAGAAGTCACCCTTTTGGCATCTCCTCCCTCTTGGCCATGGCCTCCATTCTTCCTCAGGCTGGGGTCCCCACTGTCCCAGGCCCGGCTCCTACCTCCCCTACTCCAGGCTGGGCCAGCCTCGTTACTGTAGGATGCCAGGGTGAGCAGAAGTCTGGAACATTCTACTGGAAATCTCACAGTTCCCAGCCTCCACCACACAGAGGAAAAGTAGATAACAGAAGAGGTGGGGACACATGGGAATCCCCTTGGCAGGGGCTGTCCTCATGCCCATTGACCCACATGGTACATTCTGAGCAGCCCAGCATCTCAGAGGCTGTGACCTCTCCTAGAAGGTTCTAATGAGATCAGAGCAAACTGCAGTTGCCTATGGATTTGCAGGACTCCTATGGGGTCCACTGTCTACAATGGAGGCAGCCACATCCCCGGACCCAAAATCTTGATTTCTGCCTTGATCCTGGCCTACTCTGCCCCGAGTCCACAGCCTGACAGGCAGCAGACGTCACTTATGGAGGCCTGCTAGCACCGTGTGCTGTGTAAGGGGCTTCACGCGATCTCCCGTAACGTCACAGCCCTTCTGAGGGTAGGCGCCGCTGCCCCCACTTCCAGAGGAGAAGCAGAGTTGGAAGTGACTTCCCTCAGGCTAAGAAGTCAGTCAGCGCGGCTTCTAGGCCTGGGCCCGCCAGAGCCGGCCGTCCGCCTGCTCCCCGGCACTGCCTCCCTTCTGACGGAAGACAGTTGCCCCTGTCCGGCTCTCCACCTCTTGTGAGCGAGACAGTCGGAGCCACCAAGTACACAGACCTCACGTCCCCACAGCCAGAGTGCCTGGGGCGGCCGGAATGAGCAGAGGGAGTCCAGAACCCACCCTGGTGTTTCCTGAGGTTTATGGACATCGGCCAAGGACACGGCTGACTCAGGTAACCCTGGGGGAGCTGCTGATTTCCCTTCTATAGACTTCCCAGCTGGCTGATCAGACTCTCCTTCCCCCAAGTCCCTGCCTAGTTCTGGAAAGAAGTGTTAAGGATTTGGAGCCATCTGTCCGCAGTCTTAACTGCGTATCAACAATCAACACAGGAAGGGGCTGGTTCACCACCCTTGTCACCGCAGGATTTGCTTATAATGATTCATTACCCTTCTCCATCCCAAGGACCCATTCACCAGAAATCATAGCATCCAGTCTGCACCACCAAGACCCTCACCTCGCTCAGCCAGGATGTGCAGGCTTTACGGGCGGCTCAAGAGGGCCTAAGAGACCTGCGTCAGGGCACCGAGAATGGAACAAGGTTCCCATGGACCCGTGGGCTCCAGCTTCCAGGGGGGACTTTGAAGTGGAGAACATGGAGTCCTTTTCAAGAACCGATGTCAACATATCCGCTACCTTGCAACCACCTGTTAAATCACACTGGGCCACTGGCTCTTCAAAACACGAAAACAAAATATCCTGACCTCACGTATAAAAATAAGCTCTAGATGGACATGCCACACAGAGTTTAAGGTCCTCCCCCACAATCCCTGCCTCCTGGTGCTTATGCCTTTATGTAATCCTCTCTCCGTGAGTGTGGGCAAGCCCTGAAACTCGCTCTGACCAATAGGCTATGGCAAAGGTGACGGGGGTGAAACGTAAACCCATGATTAAGTTTCATTATGTAAGACTTGCTCTAGAGACCTTTTTCCCTGTTTCTTTGAAGAAATAAACAGCTGTGTTGGGAGCCCCCCTTGGCGAGGAACTGGGGGCGGTCTCTCGAACTAGGGGCAGTCTCCAGCAAGAAGCCAGGGCCTCGGTCCCACCATCCCAAGGAACTGCATCCAAGCACCAACCATGCCAACTTGGAAGTGAACCCTTCCCCGCAGAGCCCCAGATGGGAACCCAGATTTCACCAACATCTCAATGGTAGCCTTGCATGCGACCCAATGAAGTCATGCCTTGACTCTCAACCCACAGAAATTGTGAGAAAATAAGCACATTGTTTTAAGCCCCTAAGTTTACGGTAACTTGTTAGACATCAAGAGAAAACTACTATGATGGATTAAAAAATACAAAAATTGAAATCTAGAGGAAATTATAGGTGCAATTCTTAATTGATCTATGAATGGGAAACCCCTTTCTCAATACAAAGGCATTGGAAGGAAAGAGAAATGAAAAAGTTAAAATATTGAACAAGACACCGATGTGTAACTTTTGAATGACCATATACAGGCACCAGAAATGCTTTTTTAAAAGCTAAAAAAAATATAAGATTAATGGTGATCTTTTCTAAGTGGTAGACCTATGGTTACTTTAAATTTTAATTATTATTTTTCTGGGTTTTCCAAATATGTTATGACAATCATGCATGACCATTAAGATATAAAAAAAAGTTCCTTTTTTTTTTTAATTCTGCAGAACTTTATCAAAAGCTCCCATCTACTGTAGAAGCCAGGTTTGAGCTCCCACCATGCTCCGAGCTGACCCTCCTCCCACCCGTCTCAGCGGGCATACAAAAAGCAAACGCACTGCCCGCACTGCCGAAAGTTGCCCAGGGTGTCAGACCCCAGGTGCTGTGAGGCCCACCTTCCCTGCTGCTGCCGCCCCAAGTCCTCTGTCAGCACATTATTATCAGAGCTTTTGTGGCCTCTGGCCTGGACCCTGACTCCCCGCGGAGCCTTAGCAGGCAGAGCTACGGCCATCCCCTCGGCCCGGGCCACGATCCGGCACGTGCTGGGCGCCAGTAAGCTGGGAATGGCTGGGATTGCTGTGGCCCTTAGCAGGCCCAGAATGTCCCCCATGGAACCAGGAGGGGGAAGCATCACCACTATTTTGCACACACATCCATATGCACAACCAAACCTCCCCCTTCCTGATATGCCAACGATTCCCTTTTTTCCACCACTCTGAGAACAGGCTGGGAAGGAAAAAAAAAATGGAAAAAGGGAGGATCGGAGGGAGGAGAAAATCTCTCTTTATTGAATCAAAGAACCATCCTAAAGGGCCTGTGCCTGGGAGGACCCACGTTCAGGTGAAGGGCACCTGGAGTCAGGGTCCATTTGCCTGAACAGCCTACGCGGTTGCCCTGCGGGGGGGGGCAGGCCCCCGTGTCCTGTCCAGGAGAGGGGTTCCGCTGGCCGTACCCACACTCCTGTGCCAGCCCGTTCTTACTGCTCTGTGCCTTGTACTGCTTCCCCTACTTGGCTGCGAGCATTTGGAGGCCAGTACACGTGTCCCGTTCACTGTCACTATCCCAGGACACACCACAGCGCCAGGCATTGTGAGCACTCAGGAAACCTCTGTTAAACGAAGCAACGAGCAAATGCATGTGCAGCTAACAGTGACAGCTGGGGGCAATGCCGTGGGGACACACCCGGGCTTATGAGAACGTGCCGACATCAGACACCACACGTCACCATCCAGGGGCTCAGGAGTCCTGCTCGGTCCTCAGCCCATCTGGGTGGCTCCCCACCCACGTGCTTCATCTTTTCAAATGTTCCTCCCACCTGTTCCTTCCTTCCCTCCGAACAAAGGAGGCACACAAATATTTGTTCAGCGAGTGTTCTAACTTCTCTTTCCAACCTGCTTCTCCCACGATTCTGTCACTCACAGACCCCGTCCCTCATTGCTCCCATGTGTGACTGCTGCCTGTTTCGACTCCTGATGAGCGGCCCAGGCCCTGATGGCCCTGCCTCCCCAGCTTAAGTCCCTGGGGCCCACCAGAGCCACCAGGGATCAAAGGAGCTGCTGAAGAAACACAAGTGCCACCATCCAAAGACTCGATGGGATGGCAAAGAGGCCACTTGCAGGCAGGGACGTCACCATCTCCAGGGCACAGCCACGCTGCTGACCCCAGCCACCCGCCCAGATACTCAGCCCTACAGGTCACCAAACTTTTTCCAGAAAGGGCAGAGAGTAACTATTTCAGACTTTGTGGACCCTATGCGCCCTCACAACGAGGAAACTCTGCTGTTGTGGCACAAAATCTACAATAAACAAATGAACATGCCTGTGTCCCAATAAAACTTTATTTACAAACACAGGCAGCAGGCCGGATTTGGTCCACGGGTGATAGTTTGCCGATCCCTACCTCACGTAACTGAGAGGGGCAGTGAGTGTGGAACGGTCATAGTGCTTGGCCTCTCCAACACCTTGAAAACTCTGCACGTTACACATTATTCTTAGGACAATCTCCTGGACACTCAATAAACTTTTAATATCCTGATATCCAGCAAGAGCCATACCCTTGCCTATGGTACCTCTCATAACCTTTAACCTTGAGAACGACAGTGGACGCCAGTACCACCCCAGCCCGAGCACAGACTGGCCAAACACTGCTATGCTTTGGGAGGAAGGACAGACCACATCTCCTAGGACTCATGTTCTCCCACCAGTGACCATCATCACTGGCCCCTCCCTCAGTCCCACTCCACTGTGGTTCTTTACGGCCCTATTGTCCCAAAGGCAGCAAGCAGGAACGCTCACATAAGCAGACTGGTCACAGCCCCATAGGAGAGCCTCTTCAACTACGGCCACCATCCCTAGCGGCCCTTGGGTCCTCAGAGTAGTTGTGGACACTGGGAGGACACTGGTTACCTAGATACACTAGACACTTGCCCTGAACTCTCTTTAGAAAGAGATGCTGGAGTCCACACCTGCCTGGTGAGGGCCCACGGCTTACTGCTTGGGCCATTCCTGGGGCCCAGCACGTGTCAGGGGGCATCTCTCAATCCTTACCTGCTTGGAGTTGGTCAGGTAGAGCTTGGCTGCCAGATTGATGACCTGCAGCTTGACAATGTCCTCTTCTGCCGTGAAGGACTTGGCCATTTTTCTCAAGACGTCAGGTGCAATCTTGGGGACGTGCTCACAGTACTCGCCGATGAGCCACAGGATGCTGGCTCGGGCCATGGGCACCTGCAGGTATGTGAGAGGGGTCAGGACTGGGGTACGTGCGGACGTGTGCGTGGGTGTGTGGCCTGCCAGGGAAATGGCTTTCCTTCCATCTGTGCTAGCCCATGAACAGTGGCGTTCTCTGGAAATGGGCCAGGGAGTTGGTGGGGGAGAGATTAAAAGGTGAGGGGCGCCTGGGTGGCACAGCAGTTAAGCGTCTGCCTTCGGCTCAGGGCGTGATCCCGGCGTTCTGGGATCGAGCCCCACATCAGGCTCCTCCGCTGGGAGCCTGCTTCTTCCTCTCCCACTCCCCCTGCTTGTGTTCCCTCTCTCGCTGGCTGTCTCTATCTCTGTCAAATAAATAAAATAAATAAAATCTTTAAAAATAAATAAATAAATAAATAAATAAATAGAAGGTGAGCATTTCCTGGGCAGCGTCTCCCCTCTTCTCTAGGGGTTCCCTAGCCTGGGCACAGCTTTCAAGCCCCAAAGTCAGTCCTGGTTTGGTTTAGAAGACTGATTTTCTGGTGTTTTACTTCCATGTTATTCTTCCTGAAGCTTCAAGGACTGCCTCATTTGAATGTTTCAACCTAGCAATGCAACAGAAAACCACGAGGTCTGTCAATCAGCCCCGTTCGGCCACAGCTTCAGAGAAAACACAAGCGGTGGGTGGTACAGGCCCTGGAGCTCAGCGAGAGATCCTCAAGGGGAAAGCGAATCTTGGCCCCTTCTTTCCCCCTTTCCGCCTGCAGACCTTTCGGAGCCAGTATGGAAGGTGTGGAAGGCTAGAGTGTTTAAGGACGGGGTTTTGAATTTGCTACAACATGGACTGGCACTGGAGGAGATAATGCTAAGTGAAATAAGTCAAGCAGAGAAAGACAACTATCATATGATTTCTCTCATCTATGGAACATAAGAACTAGAATGATCAGTAGGGGAAGAAAGGGATAAAGAAAGGGGGGGTAATCAGAAGGAGGAATGAAACATGAGAGACTATGGACTATGAGAAACAAACTGAGGACTTCAGAGGGGAGGGGGGTGGGGGAATGGGATAGACCGGTGATGGGTAGTAAAGAGGGCACGTATTGCATGGTGCACTGGGTGTTATACAGAACTAATGAATCATTGAGCCTTACATCGGAAACCGGGGATGTACTGTATGGTGACTAACATAATATAATAAAAAATCATTAAAAAAAAAAAAAAAAAAGGACGGGGTTTTGAAATCCCAGGGAGGATGCTGGGATGGGAGGGAAAGCGGGGTTACTGCCTCACCTGGATGCTGTCTGTGAGCTTGGCCAGGTGTTTGATGATCTCTCCGTGCTGTGCGGGCTGCATCTGCAGCAGCTTCTTGATGACGACCACGGACTCTGCCACCACGAGCTCTGGGCGCCGGGAAATGAGTGTGTGGGCCCCAGGGCGGTCAGACGGCCACACGCGGGGGGACGTGCACGCCTGCAATGCCCCCGGACCTTTGGCTCTCTTCCACACCCCCCCGCACTCCTCCAGTGGCCCTCAGAGATGTAGCAACACTTAGACGCTAACTGAGGTGGACCGACAGATGAACACGAATTGTGGCCGGACAGACAGGTGGATACCCTCTGCTCATCACAGGTGGACACGCAGATAAACACTGACCGTCACGGTTGGACAGCAGCTGCACCAGGCCGTTGAGGCAGGTGTCACGGACTCGGCCTATGTTAGTTGCACAGCGTCCGATGGCCTGGATCGTGGCTGCTACAAAGTCCTTGTCCATGCTGCGGATGTAGGTCTGTGGGACACCACGACAGAGTGACCTCTGCTGGCAGTGACCCTCTGTGATTCTGCAGGCCTGAGGGTGACCTTCGGGGAAGCCTGTCACCCCTCATTCAATGACTCGTCATGCCAGAAATTAAACTCTGGGAGAGGGAGTGACACCCTTACCCATCATGCAGTGATTTCCTGGCCCAAAGCCAGCAGAAGACCCTGGGAGGGGGTCTAAGACAACCGTTTCTCTGCTTCCGGCTCTTAAGAGAAGGGTGGCCCATCAGGACGATTGTCACTGAGCACAAGGAGCTGCAGGGCAACTCCTTGGGTCCCTCTCGTGGGAGCTGGGCTCTGACCCGTACCTGGAATTCCCGTAGGACGGTAGGGATGTTGGTCTCACTGGCCAGGTTGGTCAACACTTCTAGCTGCAGGGAGGCAGAAAACGGGCAGGGTGGCCAGTGGGCTTTCTGTGCTTTCATAACCCCTCATTCCAAACACACTTCACAGACCGGAAAACAAGCCTACGGACAGCCCTGCATCATCCTTAAACTGATGAAGGAAATGACAGATTGTGAAACTTGTCCAAAATGCTGGAGCACCAGTTTGCCTCTTACACGGATTCCCTGACAGAGAGGGCTAGGAGATAGCATGAGCATGCCACCGCTCCGCCTCCACTGAGAACAATGCCTCCTGTTGCTTTTAGGATAAAGAGCAACATCCTTGCCATGGTCTATAAATCCCCGAATGAGCTGACTGCTCTCTACCTCTGTTCTCACACTGCTCTCCCCCTTGCCCTAAACACCGCAGTCACACTGGCAGTCATACTGGCTTTTCGTCAGACCTCTTCCTGCCTCAGGGCCTTTGCATCTATTGTTTCTTCTGTGTGAAGCAGTTCTTGCCATTCCTGTCCCTGCATTCACCTAGACAACTCACGTTCGTTTCTCAGGCCTCAGCTCAAGCCTCACCTCCTGGAGGAAAGCTTCCCTGACGCCAGACTAGATCAGGGCCTCCTACTCTATGCTCTGACAGCCCTCTGCACTTCTCTTTCTTACCCCATTTCTCAAGTGGATTTTCACATTTGTTTTGTGATTAGCTGCTCAGTGTCTCCTCCTCACCCCACTAGACTGTGAGCTCCAAAGGGCAAGGTGTCTGATGAGTTTGCCATCTCTCATATCCCCTAGATCCAGCTGTGACTGATGCATAGATGTTCAGAGAGTCAGGGTTAACTGCTGCTGAATGAAGTTACTCAGCAATGAGGAGGCAGAGCAGGAATGGAATGTGGGTACGGGCTCCTGACACTTCTTCTGTGGGTGTATGTTTTCGTGAAAGCCGGAGGGGGTAGATGTGTGGGGAAAGGAACACTGTGGGTGGAAGACAGGAGACCACAGTGGGGGCAAAGGAGGAATTCTGGAGTCAGCAGGACTGACTCTGCGCTAGTGACCTTGGGTCTACATTTTTATAAGATGGAGAAAATGTATGTTTCCTGAGTTTACTATGAAAATCAGCCTACTTTACATGCGGAAAGTGGCAGATGTCTAACAGGTGATAGGCCAAGGGCAGTTCCCTTCCCACTCTCAGCAGCCTGGCTTCCTGAGCAAACACTTCTGGCTGGAGCAGCCATGGGCCCAGCCCCAGAAACAGGCAGGCACCACGGTGGCCATGTGGATATCTGAGTGGGTCGGCGGGGGTGGGAGTGAGGCGGAAAGGCGGCGTGCACGTCTGTCCATCACTCACCTTCAGGATCTTGATCTGGGTAGGGTCGGTGGATCTGATGTAGAAGCTCTTCAGGTAGGGCTCGAACATACCCTGGCGCGAGAGAGGCGGCCCCGGGGAGCTCCATCGCAGCCCTAGACCTGCCCCACCTCTCCTGACCCCAGGCGCAGGATCCTTCCTGCCGCAGCTCTGTCCTTCCCACCTCCCTCTCAGATCTGACCGCGTCTTTCTTCTCCAGGCTTTCCTCCCCCAGCGGCCCTCAGGATCCAGGCCCTGCTCATCCTCCTGCGCTTGGGGGTCTCCCCTTCGCCATGCTCTGCACAGCTAAGGCATCCCCCAGCCTGCCCTTCCCCGTGGCCGCCCACACCCACGCGCGCCGCTCGTCGGACTGCGCGCGCAGGACATGCTCACCCGGCGCTTGATGGACATGGTGGCCACGTTCTGGAGCACCACGTACTGCACCTCACTACGGAGAGAACAGGTCAAGGGTACCTGGGCCCCTCCCCCGGACAAGGGCCAGGGAGTGGAGGGAAGGGAGGTGGGCCAAATAGGAGGGAGGGGAGGGCACCAGTGGGGGGAGGGCAAGAATGGGGTCAGCACGGGGTGGGGGCGGGGGCTGTGGGCGAAGGTGTGGGGAATGATGTGTGCACCCAGGGTCCGAGAAAAGCTGGGGGGGCCTGCCCACCCCTCCCCAGTAGGCGGCGCCGGCCGAGGCCGGTCAGCCCCCAGGGTGGGCGGGGCGGGCCAGCCCATCCACCCATCCCCCGTGTGGGTGGGGCAGGGGCGGGGCAGTCTGCGGTGTGGGCGGGGCGGGCCGGCCCACCCACCCATCCCCCCGTGTGGGCGGGGCAGAGGCAGGTCAGCCCCTAGTGTGGGCGGGGGCGGGCCAGCCCACCCACCCATCCATCCCGTGTGGGCGGGGCAGGGGCGGGACAGTCCGCGGTGTGGGCGGGGGCGGGCCGGCCCACCACCCCTCCCCGCGTGGGCGGGCAGCACGCACCTGTGGCTGCGCAGCAGGCGCACCAGCGCCTTGGCGATGACGCCCACCTCTGCCTTGGGCGCCAGGTGGAAGTAGAGCTGCGCCACCGCCATGACCACAGCGGCGCTGCGGCTCTGCAGCAGCGGCTTCGTGTTGCGCAGCAGCAGCCGGTGGTCGGGGTCCATGACGTAGGGCTTGCGGGCAGGCAGCGCTGTGGTGGCCGCCTCCTCCGAACCCGGGCCTTTGGCCTCATCCTCTTCGGAGCCGTAGAAGGCTTTCTCGGGGTTCTCCTCCAGCAGCGATTCCTAGGCGGAGACGGGGAGGTGGGCGGAGGCGGTGGGCGCCTCCTCCCGGCCGCCCTCCTACCCACGCTGCTGGGGCCCGGGCTCACTCACGTTCTGGGTGGGGCTCAGGAACTGCGTGCGCGCGTAGCGGGTGAGCATGCTGATGATGACCACCTGGCCCCACTCCTCCACGTCGATGAGCAGGTTGCAGAGTTTCCGGTAGTTCTTGTGAATCAGGTCGATGCGCTCCGGGCACACCTCCTCAAAGGCCATCACCACGCTGCCCGCCACCAGCTGGGGAACGGACAGTGGCAAGAGAGGGTGAACAAGAAGGGCAGAGGGCCTCCGTCCCGCTCCTTTCCACCACCCATCCGTGCGTGCCCATGTACACACCGTGGTCTTGTCGGCCAGAAGCTTCTCAATGACCTCGATCAGCTGGTCCTTCTGGTCAGAATCCAAACTGAAGGAGAAACGGTCGAGAGGGATTTGTCTCTCCCCCCATCTCCAGTCTTCCCAATGTCTGCCCAAACTGTGCTCACCTCCCCCACCCCAACCTTACTGGTAGAGGTGTGACCTGCCACCACCACTGTTCTCCATCGCTATCAGTTCCCCCAAACCATCTTAAACCATCCAAAGTGTAAAAGAAGAGCAATCTGCAAGGCTTGGGAGAGCCCAGGGGTGGGCTGGGGGCTTGGGAACCACTCCCCTGAGGAGGAAAGGGCTGGTTGGGGCATACCTGTAGAGTTTAGGGATGGCATGAGCAGCTGTTTTCCGCACGTAGGGTGACATGTCCGAGGCAGCTTCCTTGATGGCCAGCATCATGATGGGCACGATGATGGGCACCCGGATGCTAGAGAGGACGCGGAGGGCACTGGCACGAATCAACTGGTTGGGGTCCTAGGAACAGAGGTGGAGGCAGAGCCCTGAGAGAGCACAAAGGCCACACCTATGGAACTCACTGTCCCTAGCTGCCAGCGGTTCTTGCCTCCCTGACTCCCTGAACAATGTGCCAGTGCTAGGGACCTGGGGGGGGGGGGCATCACTTGAGATAACTGACTCTTGGACCCACTGCAGAAATCTGACACTGTTAACAGTCGTGGAGACGGGTTGCTTCACTTTCAGGAAGACAAAAAGTCTTTTAGAATGCCTAAAGTTCCTGAAACACCTGCTGGTCCTTGGGTGGGAGTTGGGGGGGGGGTGTCTTTGTATTTATGCCAGAGGTGACTGCCAGCAAGTTCACACTGGCCTCCTTTCCAGAGTTCATCATTAGTACTCCTTCCCCCCAGCAACCTCCCAAAAGTTGCTCTTCTTCCTCTTTCTCCAGTGTTTAAAATAGGTGCGTAGGCCCCTCCTCTTTGCTCCTGTTGCATCCAATACACACCCGAGAAGAGCCTTAGACACAGTGCATTGCGATCATGCGAGAGCAACAGCAGCAGCACTAGCTGTAAATTGCTGTGAATTTTAGAGAATGGTGGACAACGGGAGAGGTGCCAGCACAGTAATGGGCAGATGCCTCCCTGATGTTCTAAAATGGAGAAAGAGAAGATCCATGGGCACAGTGATGGTAATCCCTGTCAAAATTCTAGAACTGATTTTTAAACACATGGTTTAGAAGTACTTATTTAAAAAGCAGGAGTCTGTATTTTCTTAGAGTCAAATTATATCCTATCTACTGCTCTAACCTATTTTTTCCCTTTTATTTGGAAATCATTATGGATTCACAGGAAGTTACTTAAAAAAAAAATTTTCCTTTTTGATAGAGTAACGAGGCTGGTCGATATTAACACTGTGGGTCTCAATTTTAGAAAGGCATTGGTGTAGCGTTTCCTGGCTGGCTATTTTTGATGCAGGCCTTTTGTTTCACTTAATATGCAAGCATTTTAAGAGCAGAATTGATGTCTATTTTGTCTCTGTAGCTCCACAGCCCTTTGCAAGTAAAAGGTGTTAAGAAATTTTTCTGCTATTGAATAAGATCCTTTCTAACAAGATAGGAAAACGCCAGCTGACTGTACAGTTAGGTGGATCCACAACTTGGTAAAACATCGTACTTGGGGAAGGTTTATTAACAGATTGGCGTCATCCTGGAAACATGATACACCATGGGACCCAATCTATTGCCCTGGTTTGTGCAGCGACTCAACATCTTGGAGGAAGACACAAAATCAAGAGGACAAGAACTAAGATTCAGAATCACCCTGAACTGGGCGCTGTGCTAAACCAATAAAATGAACTGTGATAGGGTTTCACAGGGGATTCAAGGGACCAACTGCATCAAGACAGGCTGTAGGGAGACCTAGATTATCTACCCACTGGAAGTTTGTCTGAATTGAGCCAACCACATACGTGGGCTGCTAAGAAAGCAAACACAGTCTCAGCCTGGATTGATAGAAAGAAGGGAGAATCCTCGATGGAAGTGAATGGTTCTAATGTATAGGAGAGCCCAGAGTCATTAACAACAATAGAAGGAAAATGAGTTTCAGAGGAACACAGATATCATGTGATATGATTTACAAAACAATAGTATGTTATTTAGGAATGCATAAATGAGTAGTAAGAGAATAGAAACAGGCACATGAATGATAAACAAGAGAAGATACATAGGGGGCTTTTGCTGTTGATAAATTTTCCATTTCTTATGCTTGGCATATAGATATTCATTATATTATTTTTGTGCCTTTTGGGAGTCTGAGATAAATTTTAAAAAATTATAGCTATGGAGGTTTTGACAGAATATAACGGTTTAAAAAAGAAGTTATAGTTGTCTTAAGATGCAGCGAGTTGCCTTATGAAGGAGTGACATCTCTGTCGCTGGAGAGGACCTGTCAGACATAGGTTCTAGAGCAAAGGTTGGGACACTACAGCCCTCAGGCCAAATCTGTCTCCTGCCTTTTTTATCAATAAAAATTTATTGGAACCCGGCCAGGCCCACTCATTTATGGCTTCTTACACACTTCAAGGGCAGAGTTGAGTGGTTGCAGGGTTTAGGCTATGTGGCCTACAAAGCCTAAATTACTGTCTGGCGGCACACAGAAAAAGTTTGCTGACCACTGTTCTAGGGAAATCATTGCATTGAGTGGACTAAGGGGGCTCTGGTTTTCTCAAAGGGGAAAAGGGCCAGACTGTAAAGCCTGCAGATCGATGTGCAAAACTCCTAGAATGGTTCTTATAAAATGATTTAACCCTGATTCAAATCAAAAGATCAGTTGCCAATCTAGATAGATCGATCCTATGGTTTTGACTTTGAATATTAACCTAGCACGATGCACAGCATAGAGATACCCAGGTATTGTGGTCTGAATGAACGGTATGTGCCCGTGGCCATGCTTGCTACCCCGTCTCAGAGGAGCAGACGCGGTCAGCCTCTCCTGCTGGCCACAGCACAGTGACCCAGGGCTGAGCCCGGATCCGGGGAGTCAGTCCTCAGGCTGCCCAGCGACCTACAGAACCAGGGGACATGACGAGGTGAGCTGGACCCTTCAGAGACGCTCTCACTGGAATGTGAACTAAATGTGTGGGAAGACTACGGGAATTAGTGGTTTATAATCAGTGCCGGAAATGCTGAAGTAGAGAGAGAACAGAATGGCAGCCAGAAAAGCACACAGTGGATGCTAGCACATGTGCGTGTCATATGCAAAACAAAAGGTGATAATATTCAGTTAAAATAGTATGAGGGGATTCAGCCCCCCGGCCATTCCTACGCCCCTTCCCTTAGGTGATTTCTTTTTTTTTTTTTTTTCCTAGGGAGGGGAGAAGGCAGGGGAGGGACAGAGAGAGGGAGGGACAGAGAGAGAGAGAGAGAGAATCCCAAGCAGGCTCCCCTCTGAGTGCAGAGACCGATGAGGGGCTCCATCCCATGACCCTGAGATCATGACCTGAGCCAAAATCAAGTCAGATGCTCAACCCACTGAGCCACGCAGGTGCCCCAGGTAATTTCAATTTCTACATGCCTCCAAGAGCCTTTCATTACAACAGACGTGATCCAGTCTTTAAAAGCGGGTGTTTTGGGGCTCCTGGGGTGGCACAGCGGTTAAGCGTCTGCCTTCGGCTCAGGGCGTGATCCCGGCGTTCTGGGATCGAGCCCCACATCAGGCTCCTCCGCTATGAGCCTGCTTCTTCCTCTCCTACTCTCCCTGCTTGTGTTCCCTCTCTCGCTGGCTGTCTCTATCTCTGTCAAATAAATAAATAAAATCTTTAAAAAAAAATAAATAAAAAAAAAATAAATAAATAAAAGCGGGTGTTTTGCATCCACTGGGGCATCTAAGGCAAGTCAACCACTTCTGATGCTAAACAGAAGATCCATCCCCTTGGGACGCCTGGGTGGTGCAGTGGGGTTTAAGCCTCGGACTCTTGGTTTCTGCTCAGGTCATAATCTAAGGGTCCTGGAGTCTAGCCCCGCATTGGGCTCCATGCTCAGTGGGGGAGTCTGCTGGGGACTCTCTCTCTCTCCCTCTGCCCCTCCCGCCCATGCTCTCTCTCTAGAAAAATAAATAAGTTAAAAAAAAAGAAGAAAGAAGAACGATCACCTTGTTTCAACTCTAGAGGAATAATCGGTTGAACTGAACTCACTGGAAATGGACGGTCATGTGTTTATGGTGTCTGCGCTGACTTTTGAACCCAACCCCCGTGTCTGAGGCCGCTCTCCTACAGGGTAAACTTCGTTGTTTTCCTCTGGGTAGAGCTCATTTGTTTTCAGTAACCCCTTCTACCCTCCTTCCCAAGTTCCAAAGTCATTGTTCTCCACAGAAGCCCAGACTAGGAGCCCCTGCCGGTGCCAAGGCTCTGACACACAGAGGCCGGGAGCCAGGTCAGCCGCCCCCCTCACAGAATCCTGTCTTAAGGAGGTTCACTTCTGCCTGGTTGTGGGCCGTAATTCCCTTACACCAACGGGGGAGGGAGCCCAGGGCTCTCCACCTTCAGGGGCTCAAGTGGATCCTATTTGTAGCAGCCATTATCACAGGCTCCTCAGAGGAGGAGCGCCACGGTCTCTGGGCACCCACTCCGTGTCTCATGCCCCTTCTGAGCTGGCCTCCACCCTCTGAGGGTCCCGCTGGTCCTCTTCTGACGTGGACCCTCCCCACGCTAGGGCAGGTAGGAGTGGGCCTCCAGGCTGTTCCCCCAGGCACCGGCCTCTCCCTGGGCCTGCTCTCCTGGAACACAGCGTCCACAAGACCCAGGGCGCCGGGGAGGCAAACTGAGACCCTCTGACCTTGAGGCCGCGTTGGAAGGTGGAGATGGACAGCAGGGCCAGGTCCTGTTGCTCCTCGGCGTAGCGCACCAGGTACACGTAGACAAGCTTCTTCACCTGGGGAGAACGGGTTTCTCAGCGGGACTGCACCCCCTACCCTGTGAGATGTCGTTGCCTGGCAGCTGTGGTCGCGTGGATACGTTCTTCCAGTGGGGGGAGAGCGTCCCCAGTGTGCCCCGGGTCCTTCACTTGGACCCACATCTGGTTCAGGGACATATAAACAGTGTCTTCTCCTGAATCGGGGGCATTCTGAGCCAGTCAGACCCCCAGGGGCTGGATTGCTCTCCTCCTCACCCCAACCAGCAGGAGTTTATTCCGGATGGCAGTGGGCGTGAGAGGACCCTCCCTGGGGGGTGCTCACCTCTATGTTCTTGCAGGCCACGTTCTTCACCACAGCGGGAAACAGGTCTGAGGCATTCTTTCCCCGGGCGATCATCTGGGTGGTGGGGTCCAGGGATGGGGAGGAAAAGGCAGGAGGCCCACACTTATTAGGGGAAGGTCCACAAGG